>NW_020799097.1:2760859-2843949 GCF_003259725.1 Athene cunicularia
GAAGGCCAGGAGGTCTCCCCTCAGCCTCCTCTGCTCCAGACTGAACCCCCCCAGTTCCCCCAGCCGCTCCCCAGCAGACCTGTGCTCCAGACCCTGCACCAGCTCCGTTGCCCTTCTCTGGACACACTCAAGAAATTCAATGGCCTTCTTGTAGCGAGGGGCCCAAAACTACAGCCCAGTATCTGTGGTTGCAAGTGCTCTAGGCAGTGCCTCGGTGCACACCTCCAGTCTTGGTGCCACCAGCAGGAAAATTGCTTCTTGTCAGTATGTGCTGCATAACAGATGCAAATCTGCATCCAAAAATAATTGTTCCAGCTCACCAATTCACTAATATATTTTCCTTACGCTAGCTGAGCATTTTAGGAATCAGTTCTGGAGACAAAGCAACTGCAAAGCTTGAGCTGTCCCTGAAGGACTTGATGAAAGTAATAGCAGACAGCTATGTAATTCCTCATGACTGTGTTCACAGCTGAGGAATTTGGGGGTTTCCCACACCAGATTGTGGTTATAATTTTGAGGAGCGGTCACAAGTTCAAGCTGCAGCAAAAGAGGTTTAGAATCACTGAAATGATTTGGCGGGTCAGTGCATCCAGGTGGTGGTTGGCCTCAGGTATAAAAAGAAATTGGAAATTTCTTGCAGGCTGGTGTCACAGGTAAGCCGTGATTTAAATTGACCCTGGTACTGGAGGAATGAAAAGTGGGCTGCTTCTGTGCTTAAGGTCTCTCCAAGATGAGCCAGAAGGAATATAGACAGGTTAGCTCTGGTGGTTTATGCTGCAGATTGCTTATCAGAAGTTAGTAGACAGCGTTTCAGAGAACTGTTCATGTAACTTTAGCAGAGGAAACTCATGTCTTGCACACATAATACAGTTTTGTGAAGAGAGCGGGTGCATAAAAGGGAGCCAGGTGCTGTGGAATAAGAGGAAAGTTTTCTCTTCCGAATGAATAAGTGGTTATAGATAAGAAATAATAGATACAAATGACTGGGCAGTTTTTGCAGTGAACGGAGGTTACCAATTACCCGCCTTGGGAACCTGTGCAGTGCAATGTACTTCTGAAAGAGCTGGGAAAGGGAGACAGACAATAGTGATGTGCCAAAATCTGCTGATGGTATAGAGTTATTCCAGGTAAGCAAAAGTAGACATGACTGCAAAAAGTTGCAGAAGAATCTGACAATATCAAATGTCTGGGCAATAAAATAGCTGCTGAAATTCCACGTCGATAAAAGTCAAGTGCAGACACAATGATAGGGTTTAAATTAGCCCGCGAAAGAGGTCCTGGCGTCATTGCAGATGGTTCTTTGAAAACGTCTGCTCAGTGCTCAGCAGAGGTCAGAAAGGCAAGTGGAATGCTAAGAATTGCTGGTAAAGAAATGGAGAATAAAAGAGAAAATGTAACTGAATAAATCCGTGGTGATCTTGAATAGAGTGCAATTCCAGTCACCCCATCTCAATGCAGCAGTAAAATAGAACTAGAAAAGATGCAGAAAAGGGTGAGAAGGCTGACCTGAGTTATGAAGTGGGGACTCAAAGCCTGTGAAGCTCCCGAAGAAATGAATGAGCAGGATTAAGGCAGAGGTGTAAAATTGGGATCACTATGGAGAGAGTGAATAAGGAATTATTTTTTGCAGCAGAGGATGTAATGACGTGATCAGGCAAGCAGTTTAAAGCAAACAACAGGAAAAAGCTTTCTCAGGCTCTAATAAATTAGGAATTAGGAAACAAAATCCTTTACGTGCTGGAAGTACAGGTTGTTTAAAAAAAAGTAGTAGTGCTGAGGTTCCCTGCGCTGGCTCCAGCATGGTCCTCCAGCACTTACCCTGATGTACCGAGCTGGCCATGTCCCCTCTGTCCTCTACAGCTGGGTGAGGTTTGGGTTCTGGCTTGGTTTGGCCTCTCACCAGTAGAACCTGCCAGGTTTTTTGGGCTGGATTATAATCACTTAAAGAATCTTTTTGATCTCCTAGTGTGATCTCTCCTATGACAAAAGCCAACAAAAATCCCTTGAATGAATTCATGAATTAATTCTCTTTGAATTCCAGCAGAGTATTTTTGGGGAAAAAAGATCCACCAGTACTTTAAAACTTCCCTGCAGTGAATAAAATATCCCAAGGGTTAACTACACTCAATTTGGTCCTTCCCATTTCTGCATGCAAAGGCTGCAGTAGCCCTTTTGGCTGCAGCATGATAATGGGAGGTCACGTCAGATGGCTCAGGAATTTTGAGACAGCGAGGACTAAAAAGTCTGCTTAGAACAGGATTATCATCAAATTATATGTGCCTTGGCAGCAGGAAATCAATCAAGAGTGGGCTGATTTACACCTGCCGGAGCCAGCACATCATGAACTTCATCATCTTTCCCAGTGATGTTTTTATCTTTGCATTGACACAGTCAGTGCGAGGAAAATATTTTCCCGTTTAAAATCAAAACATTCAAGGTAGTGTTTGGCAGAGTGTCGAAGCCTGGGGTTCCCGCTGCTTCTGACAACAGTGCTGGTATCTTTTGCTAATGACCAAAGTGCAATATAATGAGTTGTCTTGGGCTTCTGCTTTATTCAGCGTGCGGTGTTTTAATGGCCTGTTAGTAATGCTGAAAGGGATAAATGGTGTTTATGCCCTCTTGTGGTATGCTATTGAACAGAATGGATTTTCTAACTGACAAAATTAGGCCAGTGATGGAAAAGTCCCAGGTAAAAATCTGTAACGAATACTGTTTTGCACAGTAGAAAAATATCTACCCCTCCAGCAGCATCCTCATGACTCAGTCAAGGGGAGCAGCAGCCAATTTTACATGCATTTACGGCAGCACGTAAATGACTAATGCCCATGATGACAGTTTGTGCCATCTTTCTGGAGTGAAGATAATTTTAAAAGTGCTTTTCTTTGCTAGGAGGGTTAGAAAGTAAGTGAAATACTGCTTTCTGAAAGCAGTCGACACCTCTTTGTGTTAGTTGTTCCCAACGTGTTGTGATACATGCCCTCACGTTTTTTTTTATTTTCTTCGCATCACATCTGACAGGGAAATAACCTGATTCCCTTGGGACAAAGCCTGTCCCAAAGATGAAGGACAGTCTTTGGTGATTTCACATGGTGAAATAAGAACGGATTCCTGTGAAACTGAGCTTGTTACCCTGCTGTGTTCAAATACACTGAATTAACTAGTTGACATCAACCTAACCTGCACTGAGAATTCAGAGGTAGGGTTGGGAACCCAGGGGCTCCCCAGGCAGGTCAGTCACGGATTTTGTGTCCTTCTTATTACTTTATTCCTGACTGAAAACTGAATACAGCAAAATGTATCCTCCAAACCGTGAAATTACCAGGATATCTCAGACTAATGCTCTACAAAGGCCAGCAACTGATGTCAGACTGTGGCCAGTACTTAGCTGTGCTGAGGCAGGATCTAGGAAACCCTGTTGTAGGAAATTTGAAGACTTTTTGGTCCCAAATAATCACCTATTATTTGTTAGGTAATGCTGCGAGGAAGCATTATTTCCATTACACGTCATCTTTCTCTCTGCCCAGCCACCAGTATGTAGAAGACTATTGCAAAGAGGAAGGGAATTAATTCTTCTCCACATCCATGATAATCACAACCACAATAGTGGGTTTAAATGGAAATAGTGGGCTGAACTGGGCTGAGCTTTAGGAGAAACTCTCTAACAGGGTGGTAAATATCAGAGTGGCCTCCTCGAAGAAACTGGAGGCTCTTCATCTCCGAAAATCTCTCAGAAACAGTTAAACAAATGTTTGCTGGGAGTAAGGCAGCTATAATTCATCGTATCATGATAAGAAGTTGGACTTGATGCCTCACAACAGGTCTCACCAGCTCCATTTTTTGTGATTCTGTGTGATGATTTCCTTTTATTTTTTAGTATGACAAGAAGACACATATTTACCTGATCATCTTAAATACTGAGCCTTCATTCTTACAGTTGATCGTACCGTCAGGTCTGACTGATGGCAGTGCAATTCTATCTGTGTCCAGTATTTTACAACTGTACTTTGCAGCAGTAGCCTGACACTTATTAAAGTGTTTATTAGGTTATTGTAGACTTGAGTGAGCACAAGTTATGTCCCCACTGAGATAAGAATTGCCTCCAAAATGTTGGTGCTTACCACTTTCCTTACAAAAGGAAATTTCAGTAGGAGAACTGTCATGGCAATTCATGTTAAAAAGAAATTCCCTTTGTCAGAAAGCTGTCAGGAGTTTCAAATTCAGTTAGGGGATATCAGAAAGAAATTAAAGTCTCATTTAAAATCCCCACCCACATTCCTTCTCCTCCTCCTGCAAAGCGATTATTGCTCCTGGTCCGCGTATTGTCAGAACTTTCAGAAATGAGACATAATTTGCCTTAAAACTACCTTGCTGGTCATGATGGAACCGTTCTTTTTGAAGAATGGGTTTGCAGTGACTCTGTAAAAAGAGCCCCAACGCTCTTACTTCTCAATGACATCAGTGGGGCTAAAATTTCACCCAGAAATTCTTCTTGGCGTAAGGACATTTGGGGTGGGTAGCACATTTCAGACCAGAGGCACCTGCCTGGGGAAGTTCTTGGACATTGCAAAGTGTGCTCTGCTGCCTTTCACTGTTATTTTCCACTTTCATCGATGACACCACATCCCTGCTTGACGTGGTTAATAAAGAGGAGAGAACGAATGTGTACCCATGGCAAATTAAGCAAATGAGCCATTAGAACAGGAGGGCACACTGCCTCCTCCCACCAACGCCTACGTTGGTGCCTGCAGTGTCTCCTAGCAAAATGGGAGCAAGGATAAACGGCTTTCGGGGGGTGTGTGGTCCAAATGCTGAGAGATGTCTGTGGCTCCTGCTGAGAGAAAACCTTAAAATCATTCATCAGCGGAGAAGCCAGCAAACCGCTAATGGCTTTCCATCGTGTTTCTTGACAGGTATTGACGGAGGGCGGTTTTGGTCCCATCACAACAGAAATCCGGGAGGCTCCAGAGTTTTATTACGCCGAAGATTACCATCAGCAGTACCTCAGCAAGAACCCTGGTGGATACTGCGGCCTCGGGGGAACGGGGCTTTCCTGCCCTATTGGGATAAAGAAATAGCCTGCACTTACTCCACCACCTGCACTTTGTTTTAGGGAGTTTGAAAAAAAAGACCGACAACCCTGATAGGTGTTAGAGTGCGTCTGCAGCATCAGTGCATAAAGATCTGGGAAGCTCTTGGGGTGGCTTTCCATAATTTTAGCAGTTTCCCGTTCACCGATATTTAAAGCCAAAGTAGAAACAGAAATTGTGCCTGTTGGCAAATGCTCTTTGCAGCTCACGGGTTTCCTTGCAATCTTATAATCTGGAGAGAAAATAAATTTCTAAAAGGCTTGGCTTGAAATGCTGTTAAAAGGATGAATTAGGAGGTGGTTGCACCTGCTAACTGCTTTGCATAGCTAATGCCTTCAGACATGTTTATTTTCTTGGGTTAATGAATTTGCTCGTGTTATGAGAGCTTTGACTTCTGGAGACATGGTTGGGCTCATTTTAACTATCACAACCCTGTAATTTGATGTCTTTGAGAATGGTGAATTTGTAAGATCAGTAATTCTCTCACAATTCCACTTCCACAGTAATGTGTAATATCACCTGTAGTGCCTATTTTCTGAAACAATTTTAGTGAGAAAAACTAAAAATTGTAATGTGATACTTCTTTCTGACAGTTCCACAAAGTGTACAAACACAAAAAGAAATCAATTTAGTTATCTGCATTACAATAAATTAAAAAAAAAAAAAAAAGAAAAGAAAAATGTTGTTTGTGATGCGTTCCATGACTCTAAGTATGTATCTGGGTAGATCTAAAAAAAGTATCAAATATTATAAAAGGCTGCAGCCTGCTAATTAAACACGAGGGCTTTTAAATCGATATTATTGTGCATGACAGTACAGAGGAGTAGAGTTCTTACTGGTTGCACTGTAACATGATTATGCCTGTGATTAATTATTTGTACTTCGGTACCTTGTGGAACCCCCACAAAGACCAGAGCTCATTGTGGCAGGTGCTGTGCAAACCTCACGTCAGGCAGTCTCTGCCCCAGTGTGTGTACAGTCAGAAGAGCAGGGACGGCCAGAAAAGAGGCAAAATAAATGTTCATTTTATTGCCGGGGTTCTCAGAGTGGAGACTAAACGCTACAGCCAAAGGACATAGGGGGTGCGGGGGTTATTGTATATGGACATGGGGTCCTTTGGGTTATACAGACGCTATGGAGTATCCTAGGACAAACAGCTTCAGGAGGAGGGACGGGGCTGGGTTTGTCCCTCCCATCCACCTTGCTGCTTGCAATACTGCCCAGCGTGGTGGGAGGTGTGGGCTTGAGCCTCCTGTGTGTTCCCTATTTTGGAGGCTGTCTTCATCAGTCAGTTCAAAGAACATGTGTCATCGGTGTGTCCTCTTGCAGCTGTGTCCATCTGGGCAGCAGAGCACACGAAGCCATTTCTGAGATCTCTGGGTGGGGACCCAGAGACGCACATCCGCAGCTTTTCCTTTTGGGAAGCTCATTTCACTCCTCTCCGTATTTACTGTCTCCTGCTCACCAGCTCAGGTTTTAGGCTCAGAATGGCCCAAAACAGCTCCCTCAGCATCCCCTGTAACTACCCAGCAGATGGGATCTTGTTCCAAGCTTTGGAATGACTGAAAATGTGCATCATATAGTCAGGCTTCAGGTTTGTAAACCCCCTGCTTTATCCAAAGACAGGCAGCAAACGCGTGTCAGAGAAGTCAGCTCCCCATCTTCCCTTGCTCCTCAGCTGATACCGAGTTCATTCCAGTCTCAAAAACCAGAGGAAAAATGCTCCCTCTGGCAGGCTTGCCATGTTAGACTTTTTCTGGAGGTGCCCCAAGCTGTTGCCCACATCACATTTGGCACATTCGGAATTTCCAGTTGCTGTGGTAACTGATCGCCTGTCCGTAAGGTGTTGTGACACTGAATTGTTCTAGTGCTCACTGTCAAGGAAACCAGCACTTTTGTCTAATTTCCTAGGCACTAGGTGACATAAAAGCAAAGAAGAGAGGAAAACAAAATTCTTACTTTCATCCCATGCATTTTCAACCTCTGCGTTAATTCAGACTTCAGTGGGATAACTCCTAATTTGCTCCAATGTACAAGGCAAAACACTTTATACACTGAATCATTCGGGTGCTCATAAAATGTTGCTTGGTTCCCTTCTGTCCTTTCCCTTCCTCCCCTCCTACTCCACGCTATAGTTATTGTTTTGGAACAAGTTAAAAAGTCTTTGGAAAAAGCACCACACTTAATATAGCCGGGCTCAGGTCTGAACCTGGCTGAGGTTTTTTTTAAGTGCTGTCCTGATGGAAATAACAAGTCAGTTTAAAAATCAGCATTGATGGGTCCACTGATACTAAAACTGGCCCACACCGAAATATTGTGCTGCCACATAATTAATTATGGAGTTACTGTAGGGGAGAATTTTGGCCTTGAGCCCTTGCAGTTGCTTCTGAAGGTACAAAGAGTATCAGGGATATAATCAGTAAAGGTGAAACGCTAATGATTCAGCCTCATGGATTAGTTTTTGAAGCTGGATTTGGTCTTGTAAGCCACCCTTGCCCGCAGGGAAGAAGGAAGTGTCTGCCTCAACATCTTTGATACTATACTTTTGATTTGGGACTGTTTGAAATTTACCCTACCACAGAGCTGCCTCTCTCTTCTGGGAACGTAGACATGGTCTATATGAAGAGAAAATTAATTCAGAGTTTGATAGGCTTCAGCACTTCTCAGAGTTGAAGATGAAAGCGGATGCAGGACCAGCACCTAAGGTCTTCAGAGAGAACACGGTTCAAGATCCAAAAGGCTGCAGCACCCAACTCCTAAAGTCTATTGCAATACCCTGTGGAAGTCAGTCCAGGCTACAGACAGGAATTTTACTGCTGCCCTTTCCCTACCATAGCCAAAGAAATCCCAGGCCTCCTGGAAATCACGCCCATGGCTTTAGGAGGGAGAGCATCCAGCTGACGTCACAGAACCAGGTGAGCTGTGTGAGGTCACCTCCTGGTTGCCTGGCAGAGACGTGTTGCCTCTGGCGAGAGCATCGGAAGGGGAAACTATCTGAGGTGTCTGCAGAAATCCCGCTCCTCTGAATGTTGTCGAAGAGCATGTTGGTCCAAGACTGGGGTTGAAATGTGGATCCTTACTCTCCTCTGTTTAACTTCTCTGATCATCAGCACCGATGCGAGTTTTTCTCAACTTTTTCAGTTCGGGAACGACCAGCAGAACAGAACTGCTAGTGGCCTCACAGAATATGCACGTATTGGTAAATGAATTAAGCCTGGCCTTATTCCTTGTACATACGGCGATGCTGAACTCTTCCACTCATACTCCCTAAACGGATTTTATCCAGCCTGCCTGGGGGAAATGGCCTGTGGCCCTGCTAGCCCCCAAACTGCCTGGGCACTGCTTGGCAGAGTGCAGGTTTGGGGAGGCTACTTAATGCCAGGGGCTTTGGTAGAGATCAAGTACCACGGATAATTACAGACCAGTGCTTTAGCTGATGTCCTGCTCCTCTAGTTCAGCAGCACAGGTAGCAGCAGCACTGCTATACCTGAGCACTGTGTCTCATTTTGTCCCCAGATTGCGGCCTCCGACCATCTTATGAGTCCTTTCTAAAGACTGGCAAGAGGATTGCAGAGGGGAGATATGCCTGGAGAGGAGAGTTCCCCTGGCACGTGAGCATCCAGAGCAACGGGAGACATATCTGCGGAGGCACCATGATCAGCGCATTGTGGATCTTAACTGCAGCCCACTGCTTTGCAGAATTGCTGTAAGTACTTTAAGGACATTGAATTTCTTGAGTGTGTCCAGAGAAGGGCAACGGAGCTGGGGCAGGGTCTGGAGCACAGGTCTGCTGGGGAGCGGCTGGGGGAACTGGGGGGGTTCAGTCTGGAGCAGAGGAGGCTGAGGGGAGAGCTCCTGGCCCTCTGCAACTCCCTGCCAGGAGGGGGCAGAGAGGGGGGATGAGTCTCTGGAGCCAAGGAGCCAGCGCCAGGCCCCGAGGGAATGGCCTCAAGCTGCCCAGGGCAGGGTCAGGCTGGCTCTGAGGAAGGATTTCTGTGCAGAAGGGGCTGTTGGCCGTTGGAATGGGCTGCCCAGGGCAGGGGGGAGTCCCCGGGATCCCTGGAGGGGTTGAAGAGTCGGGCTGAGCCAGCGCTGAGGGGTCTGGGGGAGTTGGGAACAGTCAGGGTGAGGTGAATGGTTGGACTGTATGATCTTCAAGGTCCTTTCCAACCTAGATGATTCTGTGATACTTGAGGGAAGCAAGGACAGCCCAGGCACTATGGAGTTGATAACATCACTCCTTGTGGGTGTAGGACACGTCTGTCCCTGAGGTCTAGTGCAACATATATGTGCCTGAGCCAGAAAGAGAGCCCTGAACAATAGAAGTGTCTCATTTGGGGAAAACAGGCCCATTTTTGATCAGTGTTACAACAGAAATGTGCAGAAATCTGCATAACCAGGACATGCAGAAGGGGAATATTTGGAAGGATGATATGAGCAGCCTTGCATCAATGCTGTTCTGATGGTCCCATGCACTTCCGGTACATCTAAACAGAGGTGTATTCCATTCCAGCTTACACTAACCCCCAAATTACCTTTATCTCATGGTTTTCTGGATAGATCAACCCCATGCAGTGCCCAGGGGCAGAGTCAAGCCCTCTGTGAACCCCCTCCAGAATTCAGCAGGTCCGAGAGCCGAGACTGCTTGGTGACAAATGACCTGTGGCATCACAACCTGGAGCAGCTGGCTGGAGGCAGCACGGTCCTGAGCAGCCAACCCAGGGCACGGTGATCCCAAACATCCAGCCCACCCCGTCTGTTCGTTAGCAACTGGGCTATTTATAACTTGGTTGCATTCATGTTCTACCTCTATACCTCTCTCCCCTGAAAATTAGCTTTGCCTAGAAGTGAAGGTAGATTTCTGCAATATTTATAGCTAACCTGCCTCTAATTTGCTGAGCACCACTCTACCCTGCTCAGGGGGAAGAGGCACCAACTTTTATAACACAAAGCTTTCATGTCTACACTGCTTTTGTTTTCTTTCTCAGGCCACCAGCTCTCACTGTCGTAGTGGGGGGAACTGACCTCAGCCTCCCGCTGGAAGAACATAAGCTGGAGAGCTTGATCATCCATGAAAACTTTGACAGAATGAGCATGGATAACGACATTGCTCTGGCCCTGCTCAGCTCTCCCATCGAGTTCAGCAGTCAGAAGATCCCCATCTGCTTGCCCTTCATACAAGACGTCAACACGTGGCAGCACTGCTGGGTTGCTGGGTGGGGAACCACACACGCAGGTGAGATGCTGTCGGGAGATGTATTTGCTAATGGAGGCTGGGTTTTTATCCATATAAAGTAGATGTTCTCCCCCAGGAGGGGTTACCCACACTAAATTCCACTCCCTACCTCCCTGTTAAACACCTCCAGACCCTCACAGCCTCCAGCTCTCTGCAAGAACCAGTTACCAACTGACCCCCAGAGCAAAGTCCCTGGTACTCTGAGCATGTATGTTCAAGCTGAAACCTTAGACCCATCTTTGCCCTGCAGGAACTCAACCTTACTTTAGATGCATTTTGTGGCATCCAAAGTATGACAAGCTCCACCCTGGTGGGCAAGTTAGGCTGAGTCTAAAAGCAGTCTGAAATCAGGGACATGCAGGTCTAGGGTTGTCTTTGGCTTAATGCCTCCACAAACCAGATTGATTCAATGGTACTGGCCACCCCTCTTCTTCACTCATTTACAACAGCAGATTGCTATTGCTAATTGCTCTCGTTTAAGCCCTAATGAAAGTAGCTCCAGAACTGATTGTGGCCCAAAGTGTGTATCCTGAACAAATGTCACTAAATGGCTAATGAGCTGTGTCATTATTGGAAAGCGGTAATTGGGACAGAGTGGGCAGGGTGGTGCCTTGGGGCTTTAGCAGTCCTTCCTAAAGGGAACGTCCCATTTAATCCTTGCTCTTCTGCTCCGCAGGGTTACTGTCTCCTCTCTGAAACCCTGCATTTTCCTTCTTAGGCTTCATTTGCCTCATGTAACAGTAATACACAACACAAAGCTGTGTTAGAGTTGCGAAACTCTCCCATTTCACCAAGGTAACACGCTCTTAGAAACAGACAGGCAGAGGGCTGCTGCAGAGTCACTCTGCAGCTTGGCAGGATTTATCTTTAGCTAGTCTCTTTGCAAAATGCGTGGTGTGGCTCCGGAGATCGGTCTCATGCTGTTGTGTGGGCTCAGTTGACATTGTTTCTGCTCTCCAAATACACCTCGCGGGAGGTCAGCGCGCTCAGCCCTGGCACACACCCCTTCTGTCTGGGAGATATTTCAGAAGAAAACCAGAAGCCGAGTTTGGCGAGAGAGACATGCGATGGTGTGATACGGGCCATACCATTTCTCATCTCTACCAGCCTTTTGTAGGTGGACATCTCTGAACTGGCACCTCAGGCAGCACTAGCCTGGTTCCCATTCAGCTGCAGTCAATTAGACCTCAACAAGTGAAGCCACCTCTTTGGAGGTGCCTACATCAAAGCATTTTTAATCTCTGGATGTTTCCATGGAGCAGGCCATGGAACTCAGCTGGGAAAGGGACCTGACATCTTCCTATCTTTTAGATCTTACCTTTGAGTCCCACCTTCACAATGGTGCTGGGAGGATTTAGGTCAATGAAATATGTAAGAAGGAGTGAGTTTCTGAAAAATCTGTAGGTCTCCTCTCCAGCAGCATCATCCTCCAAAAGTCAGTTTTATCCTTCAGACTCCAGTTCACTTTAAAGAGAAATATGGGTGAAATGAGTGGGTTTTCCAAGTAGCCCTGTCTATTTTCAGACTTTTTGCCACCTGCTGGTGTCCACTGTAATTTCTGTTTTCCCATCTCAAGGGAAGAACAAAGCCGTTATTTCCTTTGCGTACTGCCATCCTGAGGGCCACTTTGTGAGAGATACAGCTGGTCCCCAGGGTGAAGCATGGCCTCACAGCCCCCCAGAAGAGCATGGGGAGAACGAGGTCACCTGTTCTGGGGAAAGCTCAGTGGACTTACCTCCACAGGGCTCACACAGGACCCCAAGAAGATTCCCTCAGACTAAGTCCCCCAGAACTGGGAGTGAGTAACCCAAGGTGTGCAGTATGTCTCATCTCAGATCATCACCAGGACCAGCAGGATAAGTCATTCCCTTGGGGATCTTGCAGCTTTACTACATCCCAGAGATCATCTACAAAAATAAGTGATCTTTTAAAATCCTATTTAGCAAGCCTCCACTGCCCAGAATTTTGGCTTTACAGATTAACACCTCCCCCTTTTCTAGATATTTACACACCTCCTAGTCTGACATAAAGGCAACAGCAAAAACTTATCTTTGCTAACACTTGGACAGCCCCTGTAAGCTCCTAAGAGCTTACAGTTGCACCCTGAGACCCTCTTGCCCTAGAGATGCTTTACAAATCCAGCTGAGAGCAGTCCCAAGGGCTATTCTATGGCAGCAGTTTCACCCTTACGAGTCTGCAGGTTTTGTTAATCATTCTCTTCTCGTTTGCTGCTTAACAGCAGGGGTGTCAACATCCCTGGTGCTGCAGAAAGCGCGGATGAAGCCCATCAGCAGGGAGCAGTGCTTGGAGCAGATCCTGCAGGTAGAGGAGAACATGATGTGTGCTGACCTGGAGGAAGAAGGAGGTCCCTGCCAGGTAAACAGGCTCCCAGATGGCCATGCTGCCTATGGGGACACAGACACATTGCAGGAGATGTGCCTTTGCTTCAGGAATGAACATCAAGCCTTCCCATGGCCTCCTGGGGTTGCTAAAACTTCTCTGCAGAAGGCCAGGGCGGGATGCCCAGGGGCCAAGGAAGTGCCTGCAAAGGCATGTTGACCTGGGCAGTGTGGGTGCCGGACTCTTGGGGCTGGAAAGCAGTGATGGTGCTGGAGACGAAACACCTTGTCGAGCAGATGGGCCTCTCTTCATGCTCCCACCCCCCAGCCCTGATTCCCTCCCTGCAGTGAGAGAGACAGGAGCTCTGCAAGGGAAACTTCGAGCTGAAAGGAGGGCAAGGGAAAAGGGTGATTTCCAACAAGTTCCCATCCACAGTTTGGATGGCTCTGTCCCAGGATTTTGGACTGTTACCTCATAGCATTTTAAAAACCCAGTGTGTGCTGTAGCCAACCTGTGCAGTGGTGGGAGTGATGGGGGACAGGTCTCATGTCCCTTCAGAGAGGGCTCAGCACAGCATGGCCTGTGTCCTCCTCCTGCCTGGTGTCCCCTCAGCCCTGGGCCAGGCAGTGCCGCCCTATCACCATGTTAAACGCTGAAAGGAGGCAGGAAAGTTTGTCCAGGAGGGTCAAAGCAAAATAATTTGGAGGGAAATTTAATCCAGAAGTGTTTAATTTGGGTATTAGAAACCTTTCTCAGGTGAGGTCTTGGCTCCAATCCACATGTCCTTTGGCAGGTTGGTCTGTGGGTGCCAGAACTAGTCACATCCTATCGCAGTGAGTTAGTGATACAAGGTGATGAACCTTTCAAGCTAAATTATAAAGCGTTTGAGCCGTATTTGACATCAGGGACTGCAAAAGGGAGAGAGCTGACACCCCCAAATGTGGGAAAACCTTCCTCAGAACTTGTACCTTCAGAACCTCTCCACCCGCAGGATTGCTGTCCTGATGTCAAACAAAATGAAAGCCAAAAAACACCTTTTCTTTCACTGCATCCAATGTCCAACCCCTCCTCCGAGAGCCTGGTAAGCACTAGGCTCTCCTGCAGACTCTGCTTCAGGACTAAGGTCTCCATCCTCCACGGGGCAAGGGTTTCCCTAGATGTGTGCTTGTGTTTGCAGGGGGGCAGATGGGAAGATAGGTAAGCACAGCTTCATCCTGTAGGAAACATTCATCGAGGGAACTAAAACAACACCCAGGACAGAGAGACATCCCCTCCCCTTTTAGGCAAAGGCAGCAGGTACAGGGACCGTGGACTGCAAAGCTGTTGTGAGCTGGGCCTGTAGCTGAGCAGCAGAGGGGAAATTTGCTTCGCAAGATCATTTTTTGATTAGCCAGAGAGCATCTGTCTCTGGAACCATTTATCTAGTGACTTTCACCTCCATTAAATTAAATCAAAAATTTTAAAAAGAAAACTGCCACAAGATAACATTAACGTGATTAAAGAACGCCCTTCCCAGCCCAGCCTTAAGTTCTGTGGCTGAATTATGCTGGTGAAACAGCAAGAACACTTGTACCCAGAAAAATGAATCTCCTGTATTCAGAAAGCTGATGAGGGTGCTATTTTGATCTACAATAATGTTAGAGTCTTCTGAGAAATGAACTAGAAATGTGAGCTTTCCAGGCAGAGGAAGTACACAACAACTGCACGTGTGATAATGCTCATAACCCCACACCTGCCCACCTTTAGTGGAAGCTTGACCAGGCAGGAATGTCTCACCAGCTGAAATAACGAGAGCAAGACCAAACCATACCCTAGACTAGTGGAGCTCTTCAGGAGGGAAACAGGTGGCACGACTGTTCATAAGAATTTGCGAATTGGCTGGAGGGGAAGCAGTTTGCTGATGGATTTTGTTTGGGGAACTGCTGATTGACATCTGGTAAGGCACATGCTAGGCTGGTTCAGAAATCTGGTGGCTTGCCTGTAGTAGGCTGCCTGGTAATGAACTGGGAGGCCAGGTCTGCAGCTCTGCTTGCTCTGCAGCATGGACAACTGGACACCCACATCATCTGCCCTGGGCAGATAGCGAGGCACGCTGTAGACCGCAATCTATTGAGCTATGCTTGTCTGTAAAGATGGGGTTTGTGTCAAATGAGAGTGAGGTCATATTTCAGAAAACCTAAACCCTTTACAAAGTCAGCGCTGTCAAGGAGTTGGAGCAGCCCTGGGCACGGTTTTTGTGTGTGCCAACCAGCCGTCTCCTGGATGCTTTCCAGACACAGCTCAAGCTTTTGCATGGGTCAGGAGCCACCCACAATAGAATCACAGAATTGCAGAATGTTTCTATGACTTTCACAGAATTGTCTAGGTTGGAAAAGACCTTGAAGATCATCCAGTCCAACCATTGACCTCACACTGACAGTTCCCAACTACACCAGATCCCTCAGCGCTGTGTCGATCCTGCTCTTAAACCCCTCAGGGATGGGGACTCCACCATCTCCCTGGGCAGCCCCTTCCAACGCCCAACAACCTGTTCTGTAAAGAAATGCTTCCTAATATCTACTCTATACCTTTCCTGGTGCAATTTGAGTCCATTACCTCTTGTCCTATTGCTTACTACTTGGTTAAAGAGACTCATACACAGTTCTCTGCAGCCTCCTTTCAGGTAGTTGTAGAGGACGATGAGGTCTCCCCTCAGCCTCCTCTTCTCCAGACTAAACAACCCCAGTTCTCTCAGCCATTCCTTGTACAACATGTGCTCCAGACCCTTCACCAGTTTTGTTGCCCTACAGTTTGGGTTGGAAGGGACCTTTAAAGGCAATCTAGTCCAACCCCCCTGCAATGAGCAGGGACATCTTCAACTGGGTCAGGTTGCTCAGAGCCCCGTCCAACCTGACCTTGAATGTTTCCAGGGATGGGGCAGCATCACTTTGGATCCTGGCACCCCAGTTTAGAGGCCGGGAAGAAGCAGCAGCACAGACAAGGCAGAGATCCCAGGTCAAGGAACAAGTCCTGGAGACACTGAGCTTGCTGGTGTAGATGGGGTCACAGTAAACCTGGAAGCCACGCGCTGCACAGGTGCATGATCTGGACATGAAATAGATAAATGCGTTATGGTAACATTTCCTGAGATTTGCTGAGAATCAGGATACGTTTTGTTGTGTCCAGAGCCAGACTAAAATGGGCAAGTTACATCTAGACCCAAGGTTGTAAGTCCACACGACCCCCATCTGGATCCAAAGGGTTACCAGCCTCAGTCTTTTCACTCTGTGCCATTTGTGTGTTAGCTGTTTTAGGAGTAACTAAAGACACACAGGTATATTCACCAACGCCTAATGTAGAAGGTTTTTCCTACTGACCACTGCCTTAATACCACCATGTGGCAACAGGACATGAATAGAAAGGCTCAGAGATTTCACCAGCTGACATCATACTAGTACCAGACATGACTAATTTGTGGATTACTGACCATATTCCTATAATAACTCAAGAAGATTGAATAGCAGAGCTCCTGAGTATTTGTACTTTAAAAAAAAAATAAAAAAAATCTATTCACTTAAAAAGAAAAATCTATTGTATACCAATTCCCTAGTGGTTCTGCAGACAAATATATAGATTGACTGTGAATTAACACTAACGGGATCTGTAATTGACTTATAGTTCTATTAGTCATAAACATTAGCATTAATGGATGTTCATGGGGTACAAGTGCTAAAGAACAGACACTAGACATGGCCTATGTGTTATTTTTTTGCGTGCTACATTTCTTCCGTGACCCCATGAACCACAATTGATGTCTAATTCCTTGCTTTCTTAAGCATCTTTTGTCAGGCTCTGATGCAATGGTAACTTGAACAATAATTAGAGTATAAGGGACTCACAAAGCAAATGCCTCTTCAGTCGCTTGCCTATCCAGACAAAATTCAGTAAATGGCCCAATTATATTTCAGAGAGTTTCTGCAAAGGAGGTCTGTGGGGGTAGCTCTGCCATGTGGTGATTAGGACAGAGTGTGTTCAGCTGGAAGTCACAGTTCATGTACAGTTCAGGTCAGGAGCAGATGAAGGGGGGCTCAGTCCCTGGCCTGACTTTCAGGGGAAGGAATCATTGTGTGGCCACAAACAAGCAGTGAGATGGTCCCAGCTCAGCTTCACTGTGCCCTACACCGTCCCCTGGTGTAGGGCTGCTCTGAGTCATGGGTTGAAGGTGTCCACCCCCTTCCACTGATTGTAGCAGGCTGTGATCTTGGACATCTCTGATAAATAATTTAAATGATGTTAGGATCTAAGGCTCTGGGCTTTAATTTCTTTAGTTCTGTGAAAAAAGGCAGAGAAAGATCTCTTTCCTTCACCTGTAATATGTCCTGCCCACACATACTGTTAGCATTTTGGAAAGGGCAAATGTCCCTTACAGCATCTGGGATGCTCAGGGCTCTCACTCCTCACAGCTGTAGTCATAGTGGTTTTACAACCCTGGGTAGGATTTATCTGGCCAGATACAAATGTCTTTTCTATTGCCATCTGCATCTACTGAATCATCTTTCCATCAAGGATGATTTCCATGCGTCTGTTGTTTTAACTGTCTGTTTTAAAATGAGATAAATCCCTGTACGAGTACTTACTGCTCCCCATTAACTAAAAGCAAGTCCAAGTTGTCTAGCTGACAGGGAGACACAGGGCTTCAAGGCAGGACGGTTGCCTACATCTAAGTCTCCAGAGCTATTTTAGATATCCCACGATATCCCCCTGCTATCCCACTGCCCCATCCATGCCCCAGTGCCAGTAACGTGACTGTAATGGGATTCTGACCCTTGCACTGGGAACACCAAGGAGAGGCAATCAGGCCAGAGCTGAACTCACCCCTCACACCCTCACTTCTTCTGCGCCTGAGTGATAAACCAGTGCAGAAGTGACAAAAGCTCTTCCATCCTCTCACAAGATCTTGCGTTCTTTTACTGCTGCTAACATGGCTCCAAAACGGCAGATGAAGACCTGGGAAATAGAAATTTTTGAAGAAAAAGTTTGCAAATTAAAATTGGGTCCATATAGGTAAATTGTCACAGATGCAAGGAAAAGGTCACAAACCAGGGAAGGGTGGTCAACCCCTCGGACTGTTCAAAATACCTGAAGGGACTGGGCAGATGGTGGTCTGATTGCCATCTGTAGGGATGGAGAGTTTCTGTATGAGGGCAGAGGCCTTTCTGCCTGTCAGACTCCAGGCAGCCAGGAGTCAAAGCCAACCACATGTAAGTTCAAAGTGATTACTAACTGTGCAAAATTACTTTGCTATTGTACCTTACTTTAATATTGAAGAGAGTGATCCACTCTCTGTCCTTGTGGGGGATTCTCCATCACTGAGCTATGACTGTACACGATGAGGTGTTGGTTTTTTTTTCCCTAAGGGACAGATCAGTTTAAGTAGGAAGGTATCCTGGGAAGCCCCAGCACAAAGCAGTAGAAAGGCGTTTCTGCATTTACATTCTCTTAAATTTTCTTCTGAAGTGTGCTTTGATGTGCAACTCCGAAGAATTAGAACACTTTCCCCATGTCCCATGGTTTTATAGAACTTTTATCATTTGACCATTTTATGATACAGACACATTCGGGCTGTGGTGGCTTAATTCTTCGATCTGTGAAAAACATTCCTTCCTATTGGAAGGACCTGGGATGCTGATGATGTTGCATGTCCCTTGTTGCTTCTTCTGGGTTGTAGCTTTTGGTCCCTCAGGCTGCAGCTGTTGGTTTGCAGCAGGGGGGGTCCAGTGTTGCTTTGTGTGCCGGGTGAGTGAAGCTGGAGGGAGCGGAACATCTCTGGATCCAGCTGAACACAAACCCCTAACATGTTCTTGCCCTCGGAGCTGGGGAATGGGTGTGATGACTCAGAGGAGCCACTTCTTCAATTACCGTGAGTCAACACGGCTTTAAGGGAAAGTCATGACTCACAGGCAGATTTAAATTCTTTGAAGGAGCCAACAAGCATGTGGCAGAGGGTGATCCAGCTGGTATAATGCACTGAGATTTCCAAAACTCTTTTAATGAGATTTCTCACCAAAGATGTCATGGACAAACTGAACTGTCATGAAGTAGAAGGGCTTCAGTTTGAAAGGGAGGCAGCATGGAGGAAGGATTTGACCAGAGAAAGGGCTTTCAGGGGTAATTGTTTTGGTATCTGCGCAAGGAATTGTGATGTTCAAGGAGGGCAAATGCCCAACCAGCCAAGTTGGCTGATGCCACAGTATTATTCAGAGTGGTCAAAAGTAAAACTGGCTGTGCAGAGGTGCAGGAGGATCTCATTATTCTGAGTGACTGGAGGTTAAAACTGCAGACGCAGTTCACTTGATAAAGGAAAAGTAATGAATGTAGGGAGAAGCAACTCCAGCTGTACACATGCAGTAATGGGCTCTCAATTAGCTATTACCATGTAAGAAGATCTTGGAGTAACCTGTGTAGTCCTTCAAAAACATCAGCACGATGTTCTTTGGAGGTCAAAAAGGCAACAGGAACATTATGAATTATTAGGAAAGGAATAGGTAGCAAAGCTAATGCATGTTGTGCCAGGGCACTAATCTTGGGAGCCTACGTCTTGTGCGCTCTGTGGGATTCCTGTCCAGCCCACCTGAGGAAGAAGTTGTAGTGTTAGAAAAGGAGATGAGTAGAATGGGAAAGATGAACAGGGACACAGAATGGCTTCTGGTGGAAAGGGGAATAGCAGAGCAGGACTCTGAGGTGTGTAAAAGATGTCTCATGGAGGGATACGACACAGATTTCTGAAGTCATGAGCAACAAGGAGACGGCAGTCAAGAGCTGTCCTCTTGTCACTACTATTCAAAACACACGAAGGAAGGGGTGACAGATGGCCGTATCGGGCAGCAGATTTACAACAAAGAGAAGGAAGTGTTTTTTTCATCCAACAGATAATTAAACTATGGAAGTCACCGACCAGGATGTTGTGGGTATTTATCCTAAGGGATAAATGGATTCAAAAAGCAATTAGATAACTTCCTGGATGAAGATCTCTCTGAGGCTATTAACCACTGTGATGTAAATACAACTCTGTAAATACTTGCCCTGTTTCTCATTCTCCTTTCCCTGAGCACTTGCTACAGCTGACTGTCAGAGACAGGAGTCTGGGCCACATGGGTCTTTGGCCAGATGCATTATAACTGCCTTTAGGTCTGTGCCACCATCATTACTAATGGATCCTGCCGACATCAGCGTGGATGGAGTTGGGCAGTCTTGCTCTTGCATTTTCCATCAAGGGGATGGAGGGAACGAGTAGCTGAAGGCTCTCACCTGAGATCTCAGAGGGATCCCGGGAAAAGAGCCCAGCTGCCCTGTGTTACCCTGTGGTTCATTTTTCATATCTTCACACTAAAAATGGCCATAACCTCCTTCCTTCCACCTTTGTCTGAAGATAGCTTGTTCACGCTGAAATAACTGAAGAAATCTGTCTGCAAATGCCTTTACTTCCAGCAGCCAGGGCAGCTGTAAATGGCAAGTGTTGTTATTCACGTGCTGATTCTCTTCAATTTACACAGAGCTTACCAACATGAAAATGAAACCAGCAGTGACTTACAAGGATTGTGTCTCCACCTAATGAGTATCAGATGGGCTGTTCTCCCTCCCCCAGCGCTTCTCCCACCTAAGATTTATGTGGCTGAACGTGTTTGTTCCGATCAATTACCGTGTTGCAGACATGAATACAAATACAAAAGGAAGATTACACCCTTGATCCAAAGCCCACTGAAGTCAGCAGAAAGGCTCCTGATGTTTACAAAAAGCCTTTTGCAACGGTGAAAAAAGATGAAACTTTTGATCAACTTCAGTGAAAAAAAAAAAAAAACCCACCTTGTTAGTCAATGACAGTTTTTATACAAGCCAGAACTTGATTTTATGGTTGCTCTCACCCTTGCTATTGGGAGGATTAACATGCAGTTGTGGAAGGCTTGAGTTCAGCACCAGATCTGGTTTGATGTAGTCGCTTTTCGCTCATCCTCCAGCTGACAAGAAGCATCCAACAGAAGCAAAGATGCTATTTTTAGGTGTGGGTTGGTTGGTTTGTTGGTTTTTTTTTTCTGTCCAGAAACTTGGCACTCGGACTGAAGAGCAGGACAGGTATCTGGTGTGTGTTGCTGACCAGAAGTATTTCACCACCAGGAGACAAGAGACTGAAAGCTGAAAGCAGCATTTAATAAGTTCTTCGATCTTCAGAGTTGTTAACCTGAGCATTCATTAAATTAGTGCTACTGGAAACATCACAGAGCTGAGATAATTGTACCAGCCTCAAAACTTGCTCCTCCCACACCCCCTCCTACACAAGGACGGCAAACCTTGGGCCAACATTTCTGAGAGCTTAAAGACAATACAGGGATATTCAGAAGTGCCCAAGAACTGAGTTTATTTTCTCTATCTTCACCCGTATAAAAACCAGGCTACTGATACATCTGGGCCAACGCTATAATTATGTGAGCGGGATTATCACATGGAGAGGATGACTTAGCCCACTTTGTGATAAAATCATCGAGTTAACTAGCTGGAGTTAAGAGAAATAGCGTAGTAGAAGTTGCACCCATGAAGCAGACCAGCTCAGCCCATGTGGAAAGGGATCTGAAGCAGGATTTGGGTCTCAGGGTTTGTGGATTAGAGAAATGGATTTGCAGCTGTTGCCTGGGTTTTCACAGTGTTGCTGAACTCCCTCTCTGCCCAGGTTTTAAATCACTTTCCACAGCTGACAGTCCCCCAAGCCCTGCAGACAGCTCTCCCTTTCCATGCCAAACGGGCAGAGAACAAAATTAACATGGTTAAAGAGGCAAACAGGGAAAAGCAGATCCGATTTGAAAGGGAAAAATCACATGATGTAGAGTTTAAAAAGGGATTCCTGGATCTGCCATTGCCTCATGCAAATTGCATCCCTTTTCTGCTGTGGCTTTCTCAGCTATGAAATATGATCAGACTTTTTTTCCCCCCAAGGAGAGTCACAAGGTATCAGTAATTAACTGGTATTTAAGCGCCCTGGGGGAAAGATTCTTTGCAAAGTGTGAACAGCCTCCAAATTGGACACTGAAACCCATCTGCACGGAACGGCGTGCAGGGGCTCTACCAGCGCTAAAACTCTCCTGTACTGGGAAAAGCTGGCACGAAGCATCCCGACATATCACCAGTGAGGGATTGTCAGCTGTCGCTGTGTCACTGCCTTGCGAACAGCTCCCACTCCCTCGACTTCATTTATTATCTTTATGTAGGAGGCTTGAAGCGCCTTCCTTTCCCTACCAGGATAATAAGTTTGGCCTGTTCCTGCCCTGAGGGAATTAGCAGTAAAATTCCCAGTAATTTGATTGTGCCTCAGCCTAGGAGATGTTCATTCATTCAAGCAGGATGCCACCGCCAAGGACACTGATAGCGCATGGATCCAAGGTCACTGCAAGGTCACTTGTGTGATTCATTCAAATTCTTGGCTGAAACAGGGTTGGGAAATATGTGTAGATCCCAAGTCTGAAGATGGTCCAGCAGCTCTGGCTGAGATGCAGACATGTACCTACACAAACACCACTGCAGCCCAAACAGTATTGAATTTACAGTTGGGCTCCATGACCTTAAAGGGATTTTCCAACCTAAGTGATTCTGTGATTCTATGATTCTCTGAATTCCGAAGCAACATTCGCTCTGTATTTATCTTCATTTTCCCTCCTGTGTGCATGTTAAACCACAAAGAAAAATAGGAAAAAAAAATAATTAAAAAGATAAACTTATTAATGCCCTGGGCCCTCCATCTAGTGAAGTGAGGAGGAACTTAGCCATAAAATTTATCAGGTGCTGATGAGTTTCATGGGGATTACAGCCTCTTCCTTACTCTTTAATTAATGTGTGTTAGCTCGGGATGGCTGCTGGCAGAGGGGGGTTCATACATTAATGACAAAGACGTTTCTCAAAGTTAGTGTGCAAAGAGGAAAGGACAACATTTCCCAGGAAAGCTGGCTGTCTGGGGAAATGGATTTGTGCTGAATTTATTTGCCACCTGTACTGGAGATAGAGGGTAGGAAAAAAGATTCAAACCCACCATGGAAGGAAACTTACCCAGAGCAGAAGCTGCACAGCGCTGAAGATGCACATAACTGTCAGAAAAGTGCTGTACCTGGCTGTGAGCACTTTGTGCTGGTTTCTCTTTTCCCTCGGGCTGTGTTTGGAGACCTCACACAGAGATCATATGGGGGACTGGATGTGCTCTTGGTGTTCAAGCTACAGCAGCCAACAGGAAGGCACTCGTCTTTGCAGGGTGGCTGTGACATGTGTTCGAAGGCTTTCACACACTGGGTGAGTGAGGGGTGTCCTTGCAGTAGCAGGCATGTTTTCTGTAAAATTACGTAGCTGCAAGAAGGGTTTCTCAGGATTAGCGTTCATCTCTTGTCCAGTTTCTGAATGCTCATCCCAAAATTAACAGTGGCAGGTACCCAGCACCTACATGCACAAGTTTTACAGAGAGGTCAAGGACCGGATGGTCAGTCACAGTGAATGTCCCTTTTCACTCTCGGATGTTGTGCCTTGGTGACAGGATTGGAATATCTGGGACCACTGGAGCATGTGGAAAAGGCTGAGAGGACAGAGCATTGCACTGAGCCAGAACTCGTGACTGGTCTCCACATCTTGCCTCCTGTATCTATTTATCCTGCAGGGATCTCAGGGCTGAGCTGTGAAATTTTGTGCCCAAAATTCCTGTTTCCCCAAATCCTCACAAACTCAAGACAGACTTTGTTTTCCTCATCAGCCTGTAGGATGCAGCTGCTGTGAGAGACCTGAGATCTGATCCTGCTCTAACATCCTCCTTACGCCTTAGGTAGACAGCGGTGGACCACTGGTTTGCAGCTACTGGAACACCATGAGATGGTTTCAAGTTGGCATTGTCAGCTGGGGAGAAGATTGTGCAGAAAAGCCAAACCATGAGGTCTTACTCTCTGTTTACAGCTACCGTGACTGGATAGAGACTGAGACAGCCTTAAGGGGGAAACCTTTCTTCCCTGAAGGAATTGATAAACTTGAAAATCCTGAGATGGTTCTTTCCAGGAATGAGGCACAGATGATATTTTTTGAGTATTATCTCTTGTTATTTATCTCTTTAACAGCAATTAGATTACTCTAGAGAATATTTTTTTCAAAACATAATAAAAGAACTACCGTCTCATCCTTCTTTTGCTGCCGGCCCATGTAATCCTCTCTCAGGTCAACCTACTCCATCTCACTGATGTGGACACAGATGCCAAAATAAGATGCCACAATGAGACAGAGGAATGATGGAGAGGATGGAGAGATGAAAAGAGAGAGCCAGGACACAGACAAAAGAGGCTATAATCCTTTGAAAAACACAGGTTTTCCAAACTAGTGTGTAACATCAGGCCCAGTTTATGCTAAGCTCGCATGCTGTGAGAGCCGAGCAACCAGGCCTGTGAAAAACTAAGACAAACAGCCTGGGAAAGCAAAAGTTGAGGCTGATTGAAGATTTGCCTCAAACACTCCCAAGACAAAACCATGAGTCCCAGGGTGCTTTCTGTGGAGGCCAAAGCTGATAAGGCTGCCCGATGTATCTGGGGGAGAGAGCCCTGTGGAGATGGGACGGCTCTGCCCTGGGGCACCTGGGCAAATTTCACAGGCCATGTGTCCGGTGAACGAACTTTGCTTCATTATCCACGAAATGCATATTAAAGTTGACACCCCTCAATATGCTAACGAGGGCTGTCCTGATCATGCTAGTGACATCATCCCATGAAACACCTTACCCCTCCCTGTACATGGGATACGTAGGTCTGTGGGTTGACCTAGGGGTCGGACCCAAGGAAAGTGGGTATAAATCAAAGGGGAGAAGAAAGGGCTCTCTCTCTCTCTCTCTCTCTCTCTCTCTGCCCCTTTCCCTGCCCCCGCCCCCGGCCGTCTGGAGAGAGCAGTGAAGCAAAGACGACGGATGCCAGCGAAGAAGATAGCTGCCTCCTGGAATCCTCGCCGGCAGGAGCAGCGCAGGAACCCAGACCGGTGATCTGTACTCCCCCATTCCCTCTATCTCCCTCTTTTCCTTTTTCTATTAAGAAATGCAAACCATATTGTATTGCTTGTCACCGCTTGCTCTGTACTTAGCCAATTATCATGTGTTCAATTAGTGCATTGTAGGTAGTTAATAAATGCTTGAACTTGGAGACTTGTTGTCCGCTCCAATTGGGGATTTGCGAATCTGAGTCACTTGTCCCCCTCGCTGGAGCGGGACGTGACACATGCAGAATCAAGATGTGACGTCTGAAGCAGCTGCTCCCCTTGGAAAGATGAAAGCCTAAGAAAGCTCTTGGCTTACTCAGTTGTGTATTAGCTTAGCTGTTGGGAGGATAGCTCTGGTTTAATGTATCTTATAGCTAATTATTAGCTGGAGTAATGTATCTTCTGTATGGCAGCTGGCTCAAGCTAAGAGCATCTTCAGGAACCACAGGTCAAGCTGCTGGGACATGACTACATATTCAGTAGACCCTCAAACTAGAAAAAGGGCAACAAATCTTTTGGGCAGTGTTGGAAGATGTAGCATCATATAACTGATCAGTCTTATTTACCTGGATTGAAAATGTTGGGGTTTGGTTGGTAAAAGCAACAGAGAAAAATCTGTTTGGCTGAAGAGAACTGTTTCTGAGCTATCTATAAAATGCTGTCTACAGAAACCCCTTGGCTTTGTAATTAGCTAAAATGAATCCCTTCCGATTAAATGATAAATCAAAAAGAAATAGCATTTATTTTTTTCTCTCTTAGAGGTCTTTTAAATGCGTTCCTGAGTGGTCCACATCCCAGCCTGAGCTGGGACTGATCTGGTCCTTCATGCAACGCATCGTCCTTCATTGCTTCTCCAGCAACAAGGTGCGCTGCACAATGTGTTCTGGCCTTCACAAGGAGTTTGCTTTTCTGAGAAGTGATGGGGAAGGAGGCAAGCAGCAAGGTCTCCTTCATGTCCCACCTTTGCAACGGCATAAAAGCACCTGTAATTTGCAGCAATGATAAAACTCAGTGAATGTGCAATGGGACAGAACCTCACAAATTGGTTTTAATTACCTTGATATTTTCTGGCTAGCTGGTGGAGAAGCCTTGTAAATGAGAATTAATTCATCTACCTTAAGCTAATGCAAACCCATCTTGGCATAAAAGTCAGACTTTATTTTCTGTGTTATCTGAGCAGAAAATAATGCTTAATTATTATTAGTTCTGAGTAATGCTTATGAAAATTGCTCCACATTAATTTCACATGGCTGACTGGCTAATGGATGCATAAGGGTCTTGTAACCCTCTGCAAAAAGAGTAATAAAAGCTAAAAACAAGGGGAATATATTACTTTAGCAGCTATTAGTAGTAGACAGCATCTGCTGGCATTAATACCTATATTTATTTTCCTTTCTATTAATAATATATCAACAGATTCTAGAAGCTGTGGCAGGGGCTGGACATCAGGAAATATTTCCTAGTGCTGCAATATATTCGGCTACAGAATTGTTTCTCCCAAAGGAAATGAGAGATGTCCTCCTGCTTGAATTATTTTAATGTAGGGACTGTATAAAGCACTCTTCTCTACAGCACACGGTACGGAAAAAAAGCCTGCTCTTACAGGGAACTGCAAAAGGACTGAGTAGGTCTCTTCCATCAGTAGCATTTGCAAACTGATAATGGTCTGTGTTAAATGAAGACGATGCTACTTAGTGGTTACAGCAGGGCACTGCTGCGATGAGCTTTGATCCACCCTGCTGCTCATTTACTCAGTGGCCTTGGGGAAAGAAAGCTTGTGCTTCGTGCCTCAGTTTCCCTTCTTGCAAAATGAGATCATGAAAGTGGCTCAGTTTGCTATTTGGAAGCATCAGTTCTGCAAATTAAGACCAGCTGTGTAGCTGCAAAGTGATAAACAGGAAAAAGAGTTTTTCCTCCTTATTTAAAACATCATAAAACCCTTTAAAGTAAATCTGTCTTTGCTACTACATACACTATTCAATATTCAGGGTGAGAAAGGAAACGTTTGTTTAATATTTCTATGCTGTGAGATGAAAACGTGTTGATGTTTCATTTTGTTTTCGAGGTATTTGGGTTTTGAGAGATCACGTCACTTTTGATTATGGATTTGGTGGGACTCTGTTGGAGTCACACAAAATCGAAATGCAATATATCAGCTTTGTCATTAACATTTTGATGCGACCCCATTCTTTTTTTTTTTTAAGCTTTACAACATTGCTGTGCTATGTTTCCTACGTTACTGTTTTCCAGATTTTTAAGCTTAGATCATCTAAGTGAAAAGTTTCCAAACTGAACTGCCTCAATTTTTATGCTCCAAGCAGTAGTTTGGGATGTTCACTTTTTGTCTTAATTTGTAGCTCATTTCTTATTACCCCTTCCCTCTCTACCCCTCTCTCATATCCACACATGTCAAGCAGTATGGGCAAAAGAAATACGTTTCTTTCAATATCCTTTGCTCAATGAGCAAAGCTGGCCGACATAAAACACGAGGCTGCTGTACAGAGCATTGTGATGCAAAGCAGTGCACCAAAATACAGATTTTCTTCTCAGCACTACACCTTTAACAGCAAATACCAGAAGAGAAGCAGGCTATGGAAATGCTTAGACACCCAGGGAAACATCCATAAGAGGATTCAAGGAGACAGAGAAGAAGTAGTCAGGTCTTGATTGCACATTTCGCTAAGGAGATGAGAACAAAAGCACCTCCCATGAGCGCTGAAGGCAGCAATCTAAAAGCCAATATACCAGAATAATTTTGGCTTAGTTCTGCAGAAATTAAGGGCTCTGTGTGTGTGTGTGTGTGTGTGTGTGTGTATGTGTGTTTCCCTGCCTGCCCCATCCCAGCTGGCTGTTTGCATGCAAGTTTGAGCAGAGAGATGGAAGTTTTGAAGATGATGGTGTTGGTGCAACTTTGGCGCAAAGAGCTGGTTGCGGATGAGAAGCGGGGAGGGCTCCAAGTACGTAAGAGTTGTGTGGCTCCACCTCAGAGAAGGAGAGTTGGAAGAGCATCTGTCCCAGGTCACAGATAACTACTGGTGTAGAAATCCAACCCCTGTTCAGCGTGATGATCCCAGACCTCTCTCCCCCAATTCTTCCTCAGTAGATGTGACATGGATGATCTGAGGACAAAGACGTTCCCAGCACGACCCTTTCAGAGGGACTGAGGTGTCTCATTTTCTCCTTTTCCAGCCTCACAGGGGTAAGACACAAAGGAAAGCATAATCTTGTCTTCTCCTGCTCCCTCCCGCATCCCTGGCACCTCTGTCCCTTCTGAGGAGAAGGCAGATGGCACACGTGGCTGAGATTGCAACCGCTGGCATGAGTTTCTCGGTTCATAGGCACTGCGTGAAGTGTTGTGGCTTTGTGCATGTGTCTTTAGCTGTCTAACTTCAGTGCAAACAAAACGTCAGAGGGCTTATTTCTCTCTTGTGTTTTTTGTGCACCTACCAGGCAATGAGTGAAAAAGCACCTGTAGATATGAAAAAAAAAAAAAAAAAAAAAAAAAGATCATGTCTTTAATTATGTTTTTTGTTGATGGCAAAGCGGATTAGAGCTGGCGACTGAAGGCTGTGGTGGATCTGTACCCATTCCCACATTTCCCAGTGAATTCCCAAGTGGCTTTCTGCCCAAGCCATTTTTCAGGCTAAGGACTCAGTTTACCCTTCCGTAAACACGACAATAATTAAAAGCCAGGGACGTCTCTTGGGATGCACCAACTGTGATAGTGATTAATCACTGTCATTAACTAAAGAGAAGATAGCTCAGGGACAGAAAACACTGCTGTATCGAGCAGTATTGAACTACCTGATTTGTTCAACAACCGCTGAACACGTCTGGCATTAGGCTGAAGAGATGTTTTAAGTAGGTGAAGTATGGTCTGGAGGAGAGGCTGGCTTTGGGATGAATACAGGATGGAAGTTAGCAGCCCTTGCCATGCCTACCCAAGCTGTTGACATCCCTAAATGTACCCCAGGAATACAACCACGCCTTTCCCTGCAATGTGGGAGTGCTCAGACATGACGGATCTGTGCCGAGCAGTGCCCATTCTTTGCATTGCACTTCTGCTTGTTGACCTTGAAGAAACACCTATTCTGCTTGAAGGATTTTGCTCAGCTGCCATTTTTACCCTTTGAGCATGTCATTGCCAGGGAAATGGCTCTGCTTTTGGCTTCTCTGAGAGTCCCAGGACAGCCCACACTGCTGATCAGGAGTGGCTTTTCTAAGTCATACTTGAACTGCCTATGGACTTCAAGAGCACCAGCTTGGCCACCTCTGGACAGATCATACTTCTCTGCTGTTCTAACACTGGTGTGCATTACTTGTGGTGGTTATTAGGGCTTGCAAAACGAACCAGCTGGCAGCAACTGAGCCTACAGCATCCTGCGGCATCACGAAACGTCCTCTGGGTATTTTCAAGTATCTGTGTTGGAAGTGTCTGCCTCCCATGTTCTTCTCTGAGAGATGCTTTGTGCTTGCAAACACTTTCTGTATTCACCACTGGTGGCTTTCATGACTCACTACTTCAAGGGCTCTTTAATATGCAATTCACTTTGTTCCCACAGCCCAGACCACTCAATGATTTAGCATGTGGCTACAGAGGAGAGCACTGTGTTTGGCTCCTCTTCTGAGAAGGGTGGGCTTTAAAACACTGCTGTAAAGTAAAAGTTCCTCGTCCTCAAGGCTTCTGAATTTATATCTTAACAGTAATGCTGCAGACATTAATAAGCAACTCCAGAGCTAGCCCATGTGCCTCCAAATTAGCAAAATGGTGGGGAAAGGATGATACGATGGCTTAGGCACTGAATGCAGACACAGGAGTGTAAACTCAGCTCTGCAGCAACCCTGTGAGACTCTAGAGGAGCTCTGTAGTGTTGCATATGAAGAGGAGAAACCCTTGAAAACTGAGACAATCAGTTCTGAGCCGATTGAAACTCCTTTGGAGACCTATGGGAGAATACAGTTTTACTCTTCTTTTTCCCCCTCTTTCCTTTGACCACGATGGGAGATAATTTGAATGAACTTGGGCCTTGGACAAACATGGGAAGGAATTTGCTCACCACCAATGTGAAAAGCATGATGAAGAACATCTCCTTCCACCCCAGCTATGATGCAGAGCACTAGTGTATGTGCTGTTTGGTGGTGGGAGTCTCTATGGGAGCTGTTCCACTTCATATAGATGACTGTTTGCAAGGATAAAAGGGTAAGAGATCGACATATATCTAGCACAGGTTTAAAAAGCAGCTGCAGCAGTGAAGGAGGAGCAAAGGCATTTGCTGATTCAACCTGAACCAGACTGGAATGCATAAGAATTTGGGTAAAAAAAACCATGAAAGTGAGTATTTCCACTGAAGAGGGTCATCTGAAGGAAAGATTTTGGGAGCAACCTTGGTCTGAACAGAATCATGGGAAAGGGCCAAGGAAGTGATCTGTCAACTGTGAGTTTACAAACAAGCCCTGAAACACAGTGTGCTGGGCCAATGGCCTACGTAGGCTTTCATTTCAAGCTGCACTAATGATTGTCCTGTTTTGCAGCTTTTGGCCGGAGACTCAAGGTAAAAGTGGTCCTAGACAGAGCAAAGGGCTTTGTTAGGAGGAAAGAGGACTCAGGAGCGATGCAGCCACTCAGGTGTTGAAAAACCTCCATCCACCCAAGTGTCACTGCCCCAGCCATGCTCACAGCAAGCTCCGAGGGGGTGGAGTGGGAAGCTGGAGCTAGGGGAGCATGAAGAATCACAAAGTGTTTATTCAAGGCGGGCCCAATTGCTGGGTGCCTTGTGACAAGGGAGTTATTTTGCGGATGAGTGAGCAGCTGTCTCTCCGTTTGCACGACTGGTAATATCAGAATGAAGCCATTCGTGCAGAAGGGAGCCTCCAGCAAATGCGTGTTCTCACCTCCAAGGTGCCTGGGGTGTGGGTTCAGGGTATGCTGCCACTTGCAAATGCTTCTGATGTCCCACGTTTGAACCTGTTTCCCGGAGGAACCTGGCACACCACGTCCTTCAGGGGACCGTAATTCTCTCCAAAACCCTCCACACGCTGCCAGATTTCAGTGTATGATCTTTTACTGTTCTTTGTTGGCTGTTCATCCAGTATCAGGAGGAGTCAGATCTTGGGCAGAACCTTCATGCACAGCGTACTGGCTCCAGCTGAGATGGAGTGATCTTTCTTTGTACCAGTCCGCATGGTGTTATATCTTAGATTTGTGACCAGATCAGCGCCGGTAACACGCCAGTGTTTGAGCTATTGCTGAGCAGAGCTGGCACAACGTCAAGGCTTTCTCTGCTTCCCACCCCACCCTACCAGTGAGTAGGCTGGGTGTGCGTAAGCAGCTGGAGGGAACATAGGTAGGACAGCTGACCCCAGGGATATTCCATACCATATGACATCAAGCTCAGCAGGAAAATCTTGAGGAAAGAGAGAAGGAAGGGAGGATATTTGGGATTATAGCATTTGCCTTCCCCAGTATCATTAAGCACGATGGAGCCCTGCTTTCCTGGGCATGGCAGAACACCTGCCTGCTGATGGGAAGTAGTGAATGCATTCCTTGTTTCATTTTGCTTGTGCATGCAGCTTTGCTTCACTTCATAAAAACTGTCTTCATCTTGACCTGTAAGGTTTTTGCCTTTACACTGGATCCTGCGCTTGCATTTTGCTGGTGTGGTTAAAACATCCAAAACACATGCACCTCCAGGGACACACTGAAAACCACTACCGCAGTTTGGTCCTTGCACAAGCTCCAGGTGACCCTGTTATATGCAGGTTGTGGCTTCATACCTCTGAGGATAACCTAAATGGCATCAAGGCCTCTTCTCCAGCCCCCAAAACCAACTAGCAGGGTCCTGCCTGATTCATATGGTTAAACCCTGAGCCTCCAAATCAGGGTGGGTGACCCAAACCGCCTCCTGGCAATAGTCCCTGGCCTGCGCTAAGCTGGGAAATGTTTGGGTTAATGCTTGTCAGCTTGGGCTAAAGCACGGCCGGGGCTATCTATGAACCATGTAGGTGAGCGAGTTCCGGTAACCACTCAACCCGGTTTGATTTACCAGTCCAGAGCTTGTGCACTGCTCCCTCCTCCAAACCCTTCTTCTTTCACAGCTCTTCTGTCAACGATTCCTGCTCTACAGCCATCCCAAACATCCTCCTACCAGCCTGGCAGGCTCACTTGAGTCATGAAGCCATTATTCAAATCCTCAAATGGGCTTAAAAAGTATGGTTTGGTGTTCTGTTTTTCCCACTGTGTTTAGAGGCACACTGAGTCACTGTTGAAAAGGGCTTTGACCAACCCGCTGCCTGCTGTTACGGAAAGGGGTTGCATCACAAACTTTTCAATACCACCTACGTTCCTGCTTGGCTGCCAGGTTTTCAAAGCAATCACTGCAAAATTACAGGCTAACTATACAGTAAAGAAAAGGGAACGGTACCATCCCACTGTGATCTCAGGGAGAACCATAGAACTGTTCTTTAATAAAGGCAAATCGGCTTCTGCTTTGCTGCATAATGAACTTCTGATGATTTCAGCAGGAGAAATCCCAATTAGAAACGGGTGGAAAAGGGGCGTCCCATCTTGGGAGCATGTTGGAAAGCCTGAGAATTTTTCGTGTTGTGCTTTGTGGTTAAACTAAAGCTTTTACATTTGAAAGGCCACCCCAAATTAGCCAGGCACAATGCTGCAGGATTCGAGCATTCCTACCCCTTTTTTTTTTTTTTTTTCACCTACTACAGTCTGGTGAGAAGAACATCACCTTCCACCCCAGCTATGATCCAGAGCACTAGTGTATGTGCTGTTTGGTGGTGGGAGTCTCTATGGGAGCTACTCTGCTTCATATAGATGACTGTTTGCAAGGATAAAAGGGTAAGAGATCGACATATATCTAGCACAGGTTTAAAAGGCAGCTGCAGCAGTGAAGGAGGAGCAAAGGCATTTGCTGATTCAACCTGAACCAGACTCCGGAGCTGGTTGTAGGAACCACAAACTTACACTGTAGCACTTGTAGGTGCATTCTGTCACAAAACGATGTTGCTAGCCAAGAGGCAATCTCACAAAGCCAAATGGTTTGTTCTGGCCATCTCCAGGCTCCTAAATGCTCTCCCTGTCCCATGTGGGTGTCCCCATCCCAGCTGTCTCTTGGGAAATGATGACATCCTGGAGCACAGGATGCAGGTGACCAACTGAATATCTCCAAAGATGTGACACCCCGCATAGGAGCTGGCACCTTCTTCCCCAGGTGGGAGCTGGTTTTCATGGGGCTTTGCCTAAGGATGTGGTGGAGCCTGGTGTGGCATGTTGCACTGCCTCTCATCAGTCCAGTGCAAGCAGATGTGTCAGGAGGGGTGTCCATCCAGCTTCCAGGCAAGGTAGGCTGCAGTTTCACCGGGTCTCTAGAATTGCTATTCTTCTTTTTTTCAAGGGAGGAAGGAAATCTCTGCCTGCTTTTACTCTCCCTGACAGCTGAGGCAAACTAACCCTATGGATACAACAAGCCAAACCCAGTCCAGACCAGAAGCTCTTCTACTGCTTTGGGACTAAATGAGCAAGCAAGAGCTGTCTGGGACTGGGTGTAAAGGGAGAGCTGGACTACAATAAACGTGAAACCTTGTTGGATATCTCATCCTGCCTCACTTACACATCCCAGACTAGCTCTGCTAATGCTGGTGATGGTACACCATGTAAGACGACCAGGGAGTCAGAAGGACAGCTAAATGATACGGCCCATGGATGTTTGGAGATTCCTCTGGAGGTTTAAAACACTGAACCCAGAAAATCTTTGCTTTACCCGACCTCCAGAGTGGCACTGGGAAGCTCTGGTTTTGGTTTTTGAGGAAAAGAGGTATCACCTAAATCTAGTGGAGCGGACACACAACATGCAAACTGAGGACATGCCAGCCCATAGTCTGTACCAGTTGTTCTTTCCTGCAACAGGACCAACAGCACATCCCTGTGCTCCAGTTTCCATTACATATAACAGGGATAGCAAGTGTGTCTTCTTGCGGTGGAGTTTATGAAAGTAAATTTTACTGGTGCTTTTTGGGGGGGGGGGGCTCAGAGAGCAAGTGGGGGTGGTCATAGAGGGCTCTGAAATACAGCTAAACCAGAGCAACAGGAAAAAAATACCCGTCCTGAAATGTAAAACCCAAAGGTCCAGACTTGGGGCAATGGCTGTCCTTACTTTCTCCGCTAGGAGCAAGCTCTGGCAAGTTGTAAATCTTTATTAGCCAGGTAAGATGGTAAAGTTTGAGCCATATGAGATGGAAATAGGGAAACTGTGTCCACGTCATAAACTGGGCGTGCTGGATTTTCCTCTGTCATAAAACATTCAAGGGATGCTTTTTGCACTTCTGAGAGCAGTGGATATGAACACTGAATGGAATTTCATAGGGAACTTCAGAATGACACCCACTACACCTAAAATGGGGATTTTTCAAAGAACTTCATCAATCACAGCCAGATTCTGACCTTCAGATGAATTTTGCTCAAAGTTTGAAGGGCTTTCAGGTCAAAAGAAACTCATCATATAATTTGTCCATCTGTGTAGCACAGTGCAACAAACCCGTAAATAAATAAAAATATTATTGTTATTAGTTTGTTAAGATTTTTAAAACAACACAATAATGCCCAAGTGTGTCACGCACGAAATATCGAGCCACCGCTTTGCTATTTAAACAGAAGTTGAATCTTTTTTTTAAAGGCTGATCTTAGCTGTACGTGTTAAGCATTAAAAAATGCGATGTTAATGATGCTACTGGCTATCTTACGCAAGTTGAGATATAAAAGAAAAAAAAAAAACAACAAAAAACTGTATTGATTTCTCCCCTTATTTTGTGGATTTGTCTAAAAACTTTATTCCCTGTCAGGAAATGAAAAATAAACGTTGGTTTCTCATGTGCTTTATCCAGCACTTTTCTAACACAAGCAATGCTGAGCTGTGGTAGTAAGAATCAAATAAGAATTAAATGGAATTTCTTGCAGAAAATCCATAGAGAAAAGGGAGTTTTTGCCTGTAAAATCTAATTTTTTGGAAAAAGTGTATAAACATATATATTTACATACATATATTTAAGAAGTGAAATTATGATTTACCTTTCACTCTTGTTTGTAATTGAAAGACATGACCTCTAGATGGCAGAAACTCTCTCTTTTGGGCTTCACTTTTTTTTTTTTTTTTTTTTTTTTTTTTTTTTCCCTGCACCGAATGCCACAAAACCAGATTTCATTATAATAGATGGTTTGATAAATATTCAGCCTTATCCAAGCCTGGAGATGTCAGGGCATGCTGTGACATCAACCAGCTCTAAGCGACACCGAATATTTTTTATGCTTATCATACGCAAACCTTATGCCATATTGCAACTACCTGTCCTTATAGCCAGACAAGTCCAAGTCCTCCCTGGTGACCAGTCATTTAACGTAAGTCTGAGTGAAATCGGTGTGAGATAAGTGCCTAAATATTAGAGGATCTGGATTATTTGCATGCATGGTGCAGCACAAGACAGAGAGGTGATGGGGGCATTACGGAACAGTTTGCACAGTCTAGTTGATACATCTATCAGGAAAGAGACTGGTTTGGGGGGTAAAAATTGGTTCCCTAAGCTAAAGGGGGTCACTTTAGTTGTGTTTTGGTTTTTTTTTTTTTTCTCTCCATGAAGTGAGACAGGTGATTCATTCCTCGTGCTCGGGGAATCCTCTTCATCCAAGGCCTGCTGCTGCTGTCTCGCCCTTACACCTTCATGCCTTTTTCATTGAAATTTATGGCTTCCCATCCTCGTGTCTGAAGCTGGGGACTGCATAGGCTGGGAATTGATGGTCTGGTCTGCAAACAACGTTTTTGCATGTTACTGCAAGCAGAGGATGACAGACGGGGCCACTTAGAGTGAAATAAGCTTTTATGTATCTGCCTTCCCATGGTATCACAACCAAAATACACCTTGTCCTTCCTCTCTCCTGTCTCTGGATAACAGGTGGGAATTTTCTTCAGTCATTTTTTCCTGCTTTATATTTTTAATTCTCTTTTCCCACCTCGGTTCTCAGCCAAAGGTTTCTGGACCTTGGCCAAGTTACGCTCTTCTAACATTGATGTAAATCTGCAAGGTTTGAGGGCATCTCATACCCTCCAGGAGCATGTCCTACACTCAGATAGTAACCAAAACCACCTGCCTCCAGCCATGGAAGAGATGGGTAAATCTGAGGGATAGGAGGCAAAAATCTGACAGCACATGAATGTAGGAAGCCAAGGACCAAAACCTTGACTATAGCCCAGCATTGACCAAAGAACCTGGGATAAACCTTGGTATTAATTGGTGAAAAGACACTAAGCAAGGATTAAGTAGGTGAATAAACAACAGGGGAAGACCTTGTAAGGCAGAATATAATGCAAGAACGTAAGAATGGCTGAATGGCTCCGGATAATGAGTCCAACCAGTCTCTACCAGTGGCTGAGCAGATGAGTATGATCAGGGCTACCAAATGCCTTTCTGAAGGCTGGCCTATTTGTTCCTCCTGAATGTTGTAATAATAATAAGTCAATTGTTTTAATGGCCATAAAAGACCATTATAATCATGTTTTCTGAGCTCCACTGTAGGTCCAGCTCTTGAGTTTCATGCACAACTCTTTCTCTGTAAGCCAGCATGGTGAAACACATATATCATGAGGAAGAGGCTCAACTCAGCTAAGCCCAGCTCCAGCACAGGCACAAGATCTCCCTGCGACCTGTCCTGGAAATGATGTATTTCCCAAGGCGGATGCTGTGGTGGTACCCTGGGGTGTTACAGCCCTCGGGATCTGAGTGTTTTGGGCTCTCATGGACTCACATGGCCCTGCCCATGTTGTGCGGTGGGTTACTGTGTGCTGCAAAAAAGTGTCTTCTGCTCACTGGGGGAGACAAGAAAGGGCTACAGCCCAGCAACAGTCGCAGTGCTGCTGGGTGCAGCTCATGTCACCTCCCTTTAGTTGTTTATGGCACATGCTTTTTTATCTGATCAGGTCTTTAGGGTCCCACTATGGCCTATAAAGCCCTGACAAATGATCCCAGACAGTGATTCAGCTCACCCTAAATCAGAAACCTACATTTGGTCCGATGACTCACTTCACTAACTCTGCTGGCTGGGTTTCTGTTGACGTTAACAGGAGGCTAAACACCTACCTCTGATGTAAAAACCGTGGCATAGACACGAGATGTTTGATTCAGCTGCCCACACACAGGCACCTAATGCCATTTGAGATGGCCTACAGTATATGAGACATCTGCATCCCCTGGCAGGTATAACATGGGAGAGCTCTGTCTTCTGGGCTAGCATCTGGAGGTCAGATTGGATGGGCCTGGACATCTAAAGTAGGTATGTCCATAGCTGGAGATCTGAGCTGAAAAATCAAGTTTCCAATAATGAGTCCCTGGCAGATTGGTTGAACAAACTCTCTAGGATGCTTAAATGATTGATTTAGGTTTAATTCCCTATTGTGACATTGTACACAAACACTGGAGCCACAAAAAGGGAATGGGCTGGGACACACTCAGCCCCTTCTGCTGATGCTGTTTCTCCCTCCATCTCTCAGCTATTCAGTGGAGCAGGGAGGACTTTGATGTTGGGTGATATGGCCACCACACACACTTCTTCTGCTGTCTCCATCCACCCTTGTCTTGTTCTGGCTGAAGCAGTGATCAAGTTAAAATCAAGGACAGGAGAAAGGTGACAATGTAAGGAGATTTTTTTTTAAAAGCCAGAGACATTTGGCAAATCCACGGGGTGGTTAGTCAGGATCGGCATTTCCACTGCAATCATTTCTGCTGTGGGAAAGAGGAATTTGGACAAATCCAAATGATATCTGTGGATGGCTTCTGAATCAAAGCTGCTTGCACTGAAGGATGTGAATGCTTTCCTTGTTGCACTGATGTCTCTTGGTAAGGAAAATTCCATCAACACGTGAAAGTTGCATGGCAGAGAGAAGCAGCAGGTTTCAACTTGCCCCAGGTCTCTGAAGTTGTGCTAATAAAATTCAAAACCCATTAGGAAATGAATATATGATCCTGAAGGAATCAAAGTACCTTGAGCTGAAGGGAAAGAGAAATGAGGTGAAGGGTTATCACCCAGGAATACAGCCAGTCCCAAGGGCACCCTGAGGGACAGAGAAGGGTGCCCCTGGAGGGGCCATAGAGCTCGGGAAGTGTTGCACTCTTTTCCACCATCCCAGAGCATGTAAAGGGCTTTATAAAGGGGTGACAAGGAAGGAAAACTGCCATTTTGAAGCTAACAATCCTCTGTCATGCTCGCTGACAGTTGTTGCAGCTTGGTGATGCTCAAACCAAAAGGACCATTTCATGCTCTCAGTAACCCCGTGATATATCAAGCATGAACCTTCATAACTCTGTAAAGTAAAATACCCTGAAAAATGCTCAATTCTTGGCTGGGATGTTATCAAGCAGCAATGGGGATAACCAGGGGCCAAGTAAAAGGTAAAATAAACCATAATTTGGACTTGCAGCAAAATACCTCCATGCATCAAGAGCAGGTGCTTAGCTGAAAAGCCAGGTCCTTTGAGGAGGGCTTCAGTTCAGTGCCCAAAAACTGTAGGCACATAAGCAATCTTTGCCTGGATGTTGTTATTTCCTGAGAATAATGGCCCTGTGCGTGAGATCTGTGGCCATGCTGCTGCCTCAATCCAGGGGCAAAGAGGGGTCCAGCCAGTGATGGTGGTAAAGGGCTGGTTTGTGTCCTTGTGTCCTCCTTGGGGAGGGTCCCTCTGACCCTGGGGGCAGCAGGTCTCAGCTCCCTCTCCCCACCATGGAAAAATAGCTTGGCAAGGCGTGGGGTCAGCAGCAGCAGGATCAGGCCCTGTATCTCGTACACAGCTCCGTGGTTTGGCACTTTCATCCCAACAGCCGCCTGTCTTGGGATTTGGAGAATACTGCGGAGATGGAGAAAGGAAGGAATAGAGTTTCACCTTTTATTCTTTTATCTTGGCAACAATGTGCGATGGGAAAAAAAAAATAAAAGAAGAAGAAGTTGTGAATGGCAGAATTAACAATAATATAAGCCCCCCCTCCCCATCCCTCCTCCCTCTCCCTCTGCCGTCCATTCAGGAGACCGACAATAAACAAGGTCATTTGATTCATTCTGCTTGGGGTGTAAACAAAGTCTTACAATAAAATCCCCCCACCAGGGCCCCCCTTTTTCTCTAAGAATAGATGTCCCCCCCCTACGCCGGAGCCCCTCCTTTCGCTTCTCCTCTCCCATCATCCCTGGATCAGTGGCCACGGGCGTCCAGCCCTGCTGCCACTTCCGCAGTCCCCGTCCCCGCTCCGTGAGGCCCCGCTTCCTACTTGGTGTGGGAACCTCGGCTTCCCTGGGCAACATCTGCACGGATGGCCCCACTTTCTCATGCTGGCTGCAGCACTGCCTCATCACAAGCTGCTGATCCAGAGAGAGAGAAAGCAGAAGGGAAAAAAAAAAAAAAGCCAAAACCCAAACCCAACCCAACGATAAAGGGATTCGCATCCCTCTGCCTGGTCCGTGGTGAGCAGATCTCAAAAGCTTGTGGTCAGCTTCCTTTTTTTTTTTTCACAGGCTTTGCTCTTATTGTGCTGCACGTGTTTGTGTGCACATATTGGGAAGGCTATGGGTTGTGCAAAGAGCTGTGTAGTAACATCAAGCCTAGGGTGGGGTCCGGGGGGGATGGTGCTCTGCCTGCACTGTGGGATGTGATGAGGGTTCATAGAATAGTTTGGGTTGGAAGGGACCTTTAAAGGCCGTCTAGTCCAACTTCCCTGCCACAGGCAGGGACACCTTCCACTGCATCAGCTTGCTCAGAGCCCCATCCAACCTAAACTTGAACCCTTCCAGGGAGGGGGCAGCCACAGCTTCTCTGGGCAGCCTGTGCCAGGGCCTCACCCCCCTCACAGGGGAGAATTTCTGCCTTAGATCTCATCTAAATCTCCCCTCTTTCAGTTTAAAACCGTTCCTCCTCATCCTATCCTTACACCCCTGATAAAAGTCCCTCCCCCCTTTCCTGCAGCCCCTTTCAGCCCTGGGGGCCACTCTAAGGTCTCCCCCAGAGCCTTCTCTTCTCCAGCTGAACCCCCCAACTCTCTCAGCCTGTCCTCACAGGGGGTGCTCCAATCCCCCGAGCATCTTCATGGCCTCCTCTGGACCTGCTTGAGCAGGTCCGTGTCCTTCTGATGCTGGGGGCCCAGAGCTGGACGCAGCACTGCAGGGGGGTCTCACCAGAGCAGAGTTGAGGGTCACCTCCCTCAACCTGCTGGCCACACTTTTGATGCAGCCCAGGGCATGGTCGGCTGGGGTATAGGGTGGTCCTAGGGGTGTATGTTCACGCCTCAAGGTTGGATGTTGAGTTGGATGGCTGTGTGTGTGGGTGATAGTGTTGTAGCATGGTGCAGGATGGGACATGTAGAGTAAGGATTCTTTTGGTGGGTCTGAGCCCTCTGAAGGCACATGGCTTAAACACTTTCCCCTGGTTAAGGTCAGTTCAGAGTGGGTTTAGGCCAGAAGGGAGGCTTGAGAAGCTCTGAGACCTTGTCCATCTCATACTTTGCTTAAAATAATTCCTACAGAGCATTTAGTGGATGCCAAGCCAATGACCCACACACCCGGGGATGTATCTCTGGCTAGCATGTCCACCCTGCTTGTCTCTCCTGCCACCTATGCATTCTGGGATGACACTTATAGGTCTTGCCTGTGGGTTCTGCCCCAATTGTGGGGATGCTTTGCATCATAGATACTCACCAAAATCTCCCCTTACCTTTGGGATTCCCTCTGGTGCCTTGCAATGGCTCCCGGGGTCTGCAGTGATGGTGGGATGCAGGAATGGAGATCATAGTGTGCACATGACGCATAGGACACAGAATTTCATGCCTTGGTCAAGACAGACAGAAATTAGCAATAACTCTCCTCACACACAGAGTTTTGCTCTCTGTGTCTCAGGAACGTGGACACACTGCTGGGTTTAAGCACTGGGAAAGCTGTCTCAGCTTTTGCTCTCTGGAGTCCACCATAAACTTTCTGTATGTGATGTTAATCAGCCAAAAGCCTCAGGAGCACCTCAGTTTCTTACTCAAAACCACTGAACTAACACTGGGGCAACGCATATTCACTCTTTGTGCCTCAGTTTCCTACTTGGTTTTATTCTCCTGTTCACAGAATTTTAGAATCACAGGCTGGTTTGGGTTGGAAGGGACCTTAAAGATCATCCAGTTCCACCCCCCTGCCCCGGGCAGGGCCACCTTCCACTAGCCCAGGTTGCCCAAAGCCCCGTCCAACCTGGCCTTGAGCCCTTCCAGGGAGGGGGCAGCCACAGCTTCTCTGGGCAGCCTGTGCCAGGGCCTCACCCCCCTCACAGGGGAGAATTTCTGCCTTAGATCTCATCTAAATCTACGCTCTGTCAGTTTAAAGACACTACCCCATTTCTTATCACTATGTTCCCTTATAAAAAGTGCCTGTAGGCCCCCTTTATGTGCTGGAAGACTGCTCTAAGGTCTTCCCAGCACCTTCTCTTCTTCAGGCTGAACATCCCCACCTCCCCAGCCTGTCCAGGTCCCTCTGGATGGCACATCTCTTTCCTCCAGCGTGTCAGCCACAGCACACAGCTTGGTGTCATCAGCAAACTTGCTGAAGGTTCACTCAGTCCCACTGTCCATGTCACCAACAAAGATGTTAAGTAGTGCCGGTCCCAACACTGACTCCCAAGGAACACCACTCGTCACTGATCTCCGCTCAGACATTGAGCCCTTGACCATCCAGCCAATTCCTTATCCATTGAGTGGTCCATCTGTCAGATCCAAACTCCTCTTGTTTATTCCCCATGCTATGTGCATTTACACAGAGACATTTAAGTTGGGATCCTGATGAAGCTGAGCTGACTGTAGTGTCTGGAGTCCCTTTGTGCTGCTCTTCAGGTGCTCTCCTGCTGACTTGTGATCTCTTTCTTGGCTCTGGGTATCTATTGCTGGCACCAGCATCAAACTGTTAGGAGTGGGATGATGGACTGAGGTTCCCCTCCCAGGCAACTTTAGTTTAAAGCCCTTTTCAACAACTTGGCAAGCCTATGACTGAAGATGCTCCTCTTCTCTGACAGATGGACCCCATTAGCCCTCAGCAGACTAGCTTTCTCAAAGCGAGTCCCACGGTCTAAGTAGCCAAACAGCTGGCTGTGGCACCAGCCCCGTAACCATTTGTTGATTTGCCAGACTCAACTGGCCGTTTCAAACACCTTCCCTTAGACTAGGAGGATTGATAAAAAACCCTACATGTACCTAGTGTTCAACCAGTGTTCAACCAGGTAATGTTCAACTAGGTAGTGTTCAGCTGCTTGCTTTACTTCAATTGTAAATATGTGACATCAGGGGCTGTCTCATGATATTTTCACATCACTTAGTAGAATGGAAAACAGCTCATCTTTCACAACGTTATCTAATACCACAGCACTCTCACAATGGAGTCTCGAGCTCTGTAATAATAATAAAAATAATAAAAAGGAATTAGCTGTTCTTTCTCAGGGGAGGAAGGCTACTTTCAGAGATGCTCAAGCGATGGGCAATAACAAATAATTCTGATACAGAGCCTGTTTTGTGCAGTTCAATATTCACAGCACCTTTAATTTTTACTTTTTGTTCGTCTACTGGATCCCTTCCACAATTTCTTGCCAGGAGAAGCAGTTTCTTTTCCTGTATTTCCTAGGAGAGAAAATTCACCACAATACAAACTGTCAGAGACTGAGCTGTGAGAGGGAGGAAGACTGCAGGCCAAACCATCAGGTAAACGTAGCCAGAAAACCTGGTCAATGACAGCAAACTCTTTTGCTTCAGTTATCACCCGCATTACATAAATATGTTTTTTAGGCAAAACATAAATATGGTTTTTAGGCCTCGCTTCCTCCCTCTCTCACGCAGCTGATCAACACACACTATAAAAATTTCTTGTTTCATCTGCTAAAACGTTGGCAGGTGCATTGCAGTCCTCACTGACAGGTCCCCTCCAGAAACACATCCAAGTCAGGTCACCAAGCTGCCTGCAGCAGCCTTGCCTCTTCTTTCCAGGAGAGGATCCATGACTGTGTTTTTGTCGCTGTTCTGATGAAATGGGGAAGATCTGTCTGGCAGGGACCAAGAGATATCACTTCTGCTGGAACTGTTGGTGATGTCCCTGAAGAGAGGAAAGAAAGAGGTCTGAGACCTCTGTGTAAGATCTGTATAGCTTTTGGGCATGAAAAAAAAAAAAAAAAAAAAAAAAAAAAAATTGAATTCAAGCTACACAAATATTTAAGCTTCAGACAACACCACTTTCTTGAAGCTCAACATGGTAAAGTTTCATCTTTCTCCTATCAAACAGCATAAAACTGCCTGATTAGCAGAAGTCTTCCTGTTCAGACTTTGCAAAGCATCTGGGGTGCATATATGGGACAATCCTGGTGTGTGTCACTGGGATTTTCTTTCTCTAGCTATGTCGGTATGAAAAAAATTATCCCTGAACTGGGAAATGGTGAAAAGGACAAAACATGCTACTTTTTTTTTTTTTTTTTTCTCCTGTGGGCTTCTTTGAACTGTAATAGGATCCCTCCAGGTCTGAGTTTTTAAGATTTGCAGCCCAGATTTTCCATGGGCTTGGCACCTGCCCTTGGGAAAAGATGTGGCCCCTCAATGGGGCAAGGAGAAGGGAGGGAAGTTCCTGGTTTGAAGCTGTTTGAGGGGATGCATTGCAAGGCGAAGGAAAACTTCGGCTCAGTCCCTGGGAATTCTTCTACAGCCAAGAAATCCACATTGTTGGAAAGAGTCTCCCAGAGGAAGTGATTGAAATATCATCTTGTGAATCATATCTGTAACAAGGTCGGGCTGTAGGAAACAAACCTTTGCTGAACCCTGGGAATAGATTAAATGACCTAAAAAGACTTTTTTTTTTTTTAATTTTTTTTTAATTTTTTTTTTTTTTCCATTCAGGAATGGCCTTGTTAGGTGAAGACTGCTGGTTTGGGAGGTCCATCAGGACTGGGGTGTCCTACAACATTAGCTGTGTTGCATAAGGCTCTTGAGTAGAGTTTTATGATGGCTTTTTTGCTATTTGGAGAGAGCTACCTCGAATGATGACCCCTGCAGTGATAAAATTATGCATGCAGTGATATTCTCATGGTGTGGCCGATATGTGATGGTTGCTGAGGCTTAGAGCAGCCATGATCAGAGACTGGCACCACTGGGGCAGTGATGGGGACAGGGGACATAGGGGAGGATGAGGGCAGCAGGTAAGTTCGGGGTCCTGCTCTGAGGATAGTGGCTGGTACAGGGATGGGAAAGTGTGTTTGGAGGGACTTGTACAGTCTGGGGAGGTGAACATTGTGCTGGGGTGAGGAAGCTGTATTCAACCATGACACAACACCTCTTGGAGGAACAGTATCCATTAACTCATTTTAGGACCTGGATCATAAATCTTTCTTAGGGCTGAGCAGGGGTTAATTCCAGACATACTTCCCACGATGTGCCTTACCCTGTACTATTGCTTCTACCTGTCGCTCCTATCAAGACTGTCATTTCAGGGACTAAATATACAGACAGCAAAAAGGCAATCTGCTCCAAGGAGCTGAAAATCCACATGCGCCTTCCATGAAATTACTGAAACAGTTGACACATGTATGAGGAAGGTACCAAATAAATTGTAAATCTTCCTATCTGTCTTAATGGGCAGAAGGAAGACTAGAAAAAAACCACCTAAACTGCTGTTTATTAGGTAGATTTAACAAACATCTATTTTTTTCAGTAGTTGCTTTGTCCTGCCAGACTTTCTTACTGACTGCTTCAACTCAGTCCTGCTGAAGCAAACATTAACAGCTCATCCAATTGCCTATATTTAACACTACAAATCTGGCACAGATTTATACCAGCACTGGTAACAATGGCATTGAACACCTGTCAGTGACTGCATTTGCCCAGGGATTCGCTTCGTTCCATGCTGTGTGTTTAATAATTCCTCCAAACAATGGGACAAATAAACATTTTTTCTTTTTTTTTTTTTGCTTAGCTCTTACTCAAGCCAGCGCCACGGTCCAAATTGTACATGAGAGGCCTGCAGAGGCTGGTGGTTGTTTCCTAGACTTGTCGCCTCTTTCCCTCAGAAATGATGTTGTCAGCAGCTCTGTGCTCAGAGAGGGCATTTACCACTTGTATGTAAGGAAGGAAGAAGGAAGAATGAGCAGGAAAGGGGCAGCGTCTTGCAGGGCTCTGAAGGCAAAGATGATAAATTTGAGCTTGAAGCAGGGGATGACAGAGAGGTCTTCTACGAAAGGCCGAGGTGGTCTAGCAGAAAATATGGGTGATGCATGTAGTGCATAGTCGAGGTTGGAATAACAAGGGGTTACAGGAGTCGGCGTAGGAGGTGGAAGTTGTTGATGGTGGAAGTTGTTGATGGTTGACCGGAGGGAATATAACACATTGCAGCTGTGTCCTAAAATAAGATGTAGGAATAGGGATGAGGAGGATTGTTGGAGGTTGTCAGTGCTGTCTTTGGATGGGGAAAGGGCCTGGGAGGCAAGACAGGCTGTATTTGACAAGGAATTGGCGCTTCTCCTGGTGTCATCTGGAGAGCTGTTGAGAGCTGAAGGGCCTCAGACAGTGTAAGCCTTTGCATGTTGTAAGTAAAGGACACTTAGTGATTTAATCCTCTGGCTAGTGGTTTTCCAGACATCAGTCAGTGCTTAATATTGCCCAGTCTTTCCACAGAAATGAGCCCTGCCTTGTGAGGTCGGGTAGCTGTATTCCCCCGGTCGCAGCTGGTGTCTTACTGGAAATCTGCGGATGAGTAGAAGTGTGTGTCTCAGCAGTGGCTCACCAGGAAGGATGGGCGGCCTATTTCAAATGAAAATTTAGGGCCTTCAAGCTTTGGATGCTTGAGGAACCTTACTGACCTGAGTGATGTGGTAACATCCTCCTACGTATGAGGTCTGGAAGGGGGTCCACCACAAAAGCTTGAAGAAGCTTTTCTGTTGACTTTGTGGCCCCACGAGCTTGACAGTGGTCAAGGAGACAAATTCACCTTCACTCAGATCAACTGAACTCTGGGTCTGAAAAAAAAAAAAAAAAAAAAAAAAAAAAAAATTTGGCAGGCTGTGTCTGTCCAAAGTCTGAATGAATAGAAACTCCAAAGGAAGCACCTGCTGCTAAAGGAAATCCAGGACAAGTTTTATTATCCTTTTTCACAGGTCTATTCAGGACTACATTAGGGGTTTCCTCTTTCCTTTTCTGGTACTTCACACTCATTCACAACAAAAAACATATTGTGCTTATGAATTATATTCCAGAGAATATAGCTGGAGCTTATAAAGGCACTGGCCAAAGAACTTTATTTTTAACCTTATTCCCTTGTGAATTAATTTCTCAAATGAAAGCTTTGCAATTGTTTGGGGTTATTTTTCTCTCTTTTTCTTGGACGGGGCACAAGGGCAAATCCTGCCAGCTCTGTGTTAACAAAAAGTGCCTCTCAAGGAATGAGGAGCAAAGGAGGTGAGTGAGGCTCTCAGTGGAACTCAGCTACGGGGAACAAATGGAAAATATTAATGTAATTCCTCCTAAACCAGCAAAATGTTAGAAGGCCTCCTATTAATGATGCATTGGCCAGTCTGGTGCACGCAGAAGCCAGTGGCAGTTTTCCCATTTCTAACGTGCTGCACGGCACAAGGAGAGAGAAAACCCCCTTTGGCTGCTGAAGGCCATGTAAAGAGCAACTTCTGGGTTTGATCCCGAGACTGTTTGAGCCAGTGATGAGGTACCGGGGAGGCACTGAGGAGTTTGCTTATCAAACACAGCTGCTCAGCTTAACATCTTCCAGCTACAAAGTACATAAAAGCTGAAGGGCTTGCAAACAACCTCAGTGTAACACATGAGCCACTTGTGAACTAGTATGTTTGCTTTAGTGGGTCATTTTGCACCTGTGCAAAAATAATATGACTTGATCCCTAAGTAGCCTGAGAAGGTTTTTGCACCCTCCTGCAGGGTGGATGCCTAAGAGGCAGCATTGGACCCTCTGTGTAGCAAATATGCTGTACTCTGTCAGTGCAAGGATCTTCCCGTGCCTGCACACAAAGCCTTTTCCCATTCTCCTCCTGATCTGTCCTTAAAAGTCTCTTTCTGGGGTTTAAACACCCTTGTCCATCCTCCCCCTGCCTCCACGTCATCAGGAGTTCACAGCCCTGAGCGTGGCTTGTCATTGCTGCCACCTTCCCCTGCCCCTCTGGGGTGCTGGTCCTCCTTCTCACAGGTTAGATTTTTATTTGGAGCCCTTTTTGAGAGAGAAGATGGCCCACTCTGCTTTTGAGCAGTAACCAGCACAAGTATTTCTTCTTCAGCCTGAGGCTCCTTGTTGCTACCCCAGCGGAAATAATAAATTATAGCAATTAACAGTGGCATAAATCAGAAACCATGACCAGACGAGGTCACGGAGGACTCGAGGGCTGCCTCATACCAGTAAATTACCCCAGACAGGAATTTCTTCATCCACGCTGCTAAATTGTTTGAGTGGTTCTTGACATGATTTTTGCCCAGGCCAGCGACATGGACCCCAAGGAATGGCTCAGGCGTTAGCAAGGGCCAGGCATTAGCTGGGAAACTTCTGTGGGACCCGTGTCTGAAGGGTTGGAGAGCAACCATCACAGGGACATGGCCAGGCAGCAAGTCCTGGCGCTGGTTAGTAAAGATGCGGCCCATTTTTAATGAACATGGTCTCATTTTTAATGACCGTGTTAGCATGGAGATGACATTTCTATACGGGGAGAACATGCAGAATCTGGTTCCAAGATTACCCCTCTAGTTTTCACTGCCCTTGATGGTCTCCACATTCCTTCCTTCGCAAGATGTAGCTAAGGCTGATTTAAGGTGTAGCCCCTGGATCAGGCTGTCGGTCCTTGTGATTGCCAGGTGGTGTCAGACCCCGTGTCACTCCGAGCTGAGGTGTGGCACAGCTCCTGCCCTAGCAGACAGCAGTCTTGGCTGGTTGGACACACAAAGCCCTGAAAGTCTTTGCTGCAGGACATTAGCACAACAGGGGCTTCTCTGTTCACATGGGATTGATTTTTCTTTCTCTCATTCTCTCTTTGGCTTTTAGGATGGTTATCTGGATGTTATTGTCTGATCTTTTTAGATGGCAAAAATACTTCCAGATGCCACCTAATACTTTGAACATGGTTGAATATACAGTTAATTGTCTGCATTGACAAACTGTATTACTTCTGCTGTAAGGCAGCTACACTCTTTTACAAAGTAATATGAAATGTAAGAACTAAATCCAATGTGTAACTTGTGTTTGGCCAAGGTGGGGAAGAGGTTGAAATTTGGATTGCTTCTGACCAGATGCCTTGTATTAATATTTCCATTTGTGTGTATCCTGGGCTCAGGCAGCCAATGAATCCAACTTCTCCTTGCAGAAGAGGGGGTTGGAGTCTTCCTGGCTAACTCCTTAGCTGTCTTGTCTCCTTGCCACACAACGCTGCCAAAAAGGACCTCCATACGTCAGGCCTTTAGGTTTTCCTCCATCTCTGAACTGGTTGCCCAGGAACATCAGTGATGATGCAGGATGGTGCTGGAGTCAGCAGATGTGATCCTGCACCCCTGTTTGAGCACCGCATGTCCTTGTTTCAAGGATGGGATGGTGCAAACAGGAATTAGGGCCATGTGTGCAAGGAGAAAAACGAGTACCTGCCCATTGAGTGAGAACTGAGATAGTCAGGTATGTCAGTGGGAGAAGTATAACCTGGGAGAGTAGTGGCTAGGAAGAATTATCCTCCAAGAGGAAAGACACTCCAATAAATAGTTTTTCAGTCCAGACTGACTCCATTGCCTGCCCTAGATGTCTCAGTCAAAAGCAGCCATCAACAGTCTCTGCCCACATAGACCATGAGGCACGCAAAATTCCTCCAAGACCATTCATCTGGTGCTTGGTTTCTGTATCTGGGTATGTCCAGAGCCACCACCATCCTGTATAGTCTTGACAGTGAGGCAATTCCCACCTATCCCACCTGGTGAGGTGCCTGGAGCAGTGGCCTCAAAACGCATCCTGAAAAAAAAGCTCTCTGCAAGGCGTGATTCCTCCTGTTCCCACACTCTTGCACATCCTCCTGCTCTACAATTGTTTGATGGCTTGAGCTCTTGGTTGGAAAGAGGGAATAGCCAGTATGGGATTAATTTTGTAGCAAAAAAATGTGCATCAGACATCTTGTATTTTGGTCCTTCAGCTCCTCTTCTCAGGATTATCATATAGGGGACTCAATTCATGTAGATGCCTGGTGCCATTTGTGACGTCCACTAGACCTGTGGAGATGGGTTGGACATCCTTAGGGATGTCATGTGGCACTAGGCACTTTTGTGTAGATAACTGAATCCTGTCTTTCACCCACTACTGACTATAGCAAGAGTTTAGATCAAGTCACATGCAGATACCTGCTTGCAGACACCTAAATTGATATGACTCCTGTTACTTAAAGTCAGGTCCTGAGAGCTGACAGAGATACTCCATGGATCTGCACAGAATAGATACTTAAAATGGAGGTACATGTTTCCAGAACAGCAGTGGCAGGCCACCCAATTTAGACCTCAGACCCAAATGACACTGAAAAACTGTTAAGGTACCCGAGTCTTTCCTCTAATCTGGATTTGAATCCCACCCACAGACACAGTTCCCCTCCATCCCACCGTCCTATTAATCAAAATATGAAGTAATTGTGCAACTTTCTACATGGTTCCTCTGTTTCTTGTCCATTTTTACACCCTTTATATATTAATGACAACAAGACTTTGGGTGTAGGGAAAACAAAAGATGGGAGATCTTCATTTTACAGCCAGACAGGCTTATTGTGGTGTAATATTGTTTCTAAAATAAAAAGGGCAGAGAATAAAACAGCTGGCACTGACAAGCACAGAGCTTTGCATGACGTTCTGCCAAATGAAGATTGAGCCCCACATATCTCTCCATCCATGCCTTAGTCTGACTGTGTGCCCAGCAGCCCTCCTGTTTTGTCATCCATCCAGGCAGAGCAGCATGGTATGAGAATCAGGGAACAGTGCCCTGACAGCAGAGCCCAGCGCACCAGGTTGTGACTTCATGGTGAAGCACAAAAGGTGCTTCAACGTCCCCATGGCACACAAGTTACCTGCTGAGCAAGTGCCTCCTACAACTGTGATTTCAGAGAAAACAACAGTCCTTGCCTCCCTTAGGAGACAGGGAACAGGCACCACAGCTCGTGGGAGTTGTAGATTGTGCATCCTCATTGCTCAGGCACTCCTCAGCTCTCTGCGGACACAGGACAAGCTCTTGCCTTAATGCTGCTGATGGCCTTGTTCCAGGCTGCTGGACTTGTGTACTCCAGCCACCATAAAGTCCAGGCTGAGATATATTGTTCTACCAAAGCACGTCAGAAAGAACTCAAACACCTTCAGAAGTGATAAAGACTATAATAAATAATAAATGCTACCTCTGGTCTGGTGTTGCATGCGGGAGGCAATCTTCCTGCGCCCAGTTTGCATGGGACAATGTCCACCCTCCTTCACATCTCCTCCTAGAGCAGGGTTTGAGCTGTGCTGCTGGTTTCAAAGGAAGCTTCAAAGGAAGCGTCTTTGTGAGTGAGCAGTGGAGGCAAGGGCTAAAGGGTCTGAGTCGTGACTCCAAGGACTGCTTCAAAATTTTCCATGCTACGGAGCATATCCTCCCCTCCACAAAGACTTCTGTCAGCCAGGGAGAGCGTGTAATTTCTTTGAGAGCTAAAAGATGAAAATTAGGCCGTTTCCCTCCTGTCTCCACTGTTTGGGAGGTATCCAAAAGGCTGTTAGGACACAGCAGCTGAGTCTGTATTACTTTCCTAGGAAGCACAGCCCATGAGAGAAAGCTGGGAGATGCTCTACTGAAGCTCACTGGGGTTCTTGGAAAATGGCTAAAGCCCTTATAAAACAAAAGGAGCCAAGAAGCAATGAAGGAGATGCCCCTCTTTTATTTTTCAGTCATTTTTCAGATGAGATACAAGTCTGCACCCTGCACTTATTTGGTGGGAGGGTGATGGTGAGGAATAATTATCTGAATAATTAATATTATCTAGTATTTCTCCTGCAGCCTTATCAGAGGGGCTCAGAGCCCCGCTGTGGTGGGTGCTGTATGGAGTCAAGGAGGAAAAGAGACAGCACAAGCATCCATTACCAAGGTCAAGGAAGGGGGAAAAGGTTCCCACTATTTTCTGTTTTGCTTCTGGAATTTAATTCAGATCAAGGAGGTGAATTTCAGGACAAGCTAGATGAGTTCAGCAGCTGTGACATTGAAATGCAGGGATCATAAATGGCAGGAGGAAGGGAGACCCAGTAAACAGTTTTCAGATCTCTACTGAGTGTTGCCTCTGAACTACAAAGACCTGCGAGAAAGTGGTATCAAACACCCAGCTCCTACTTTGACCCCTGCCTGAGGGGAAATGAATCAATGTTGGGAAAATATGGAAAGCAGGATGAGATTATCTACTGTATAAAAGAAGCTGGAAGAGAAGGTTTAGGATATTTGTGTATCGAGGCTCTTTCCACGTCCTATTCCTTTATGGGGGGGTGCTATTGTACCTATTGTGGCAGATCTTTATCGGCCCTGTTTATCACGTTGGGTGCGGGGAATGTCAGATTGCTGAATGTCAGGTTGTTGACTGTTTTCATAACAGGAAGCTGCCTGCTGTCTTGCTGTGTTAAGGAACTCCCGTATGCACAATATTTTCCAAAACAACGAAAAAAAAAAAAAAATCTAAACACTCTGCTGTGGTTGGGTAACTGCATGGCTTCAAGTTTCTATTGTTCCTTGTAAGGCAAAATCCTGTATAGATAAATGCACTTGATACACATATGCCTGTTATTTCTTTTGTGTAAAGATACAGGAAATATGGCTGTTGTTTTGTCAAGATGAAATGTTTCCCAACGCTCAGACTAAATCTCGACACTTTCATCAGTGTTTGGGAGCCTGGAGGGCTGCCACATTTGGGTGCAGGTGGGACGTGGGAGAGAGCAGTACAGGAGTGGGTTAGTCACTGCAACACTGTGGGACCCACCCAGCTTCTAAGTGCCTTCATCCCTGTGAGCTGAAGTTAGGCATCAGACTTCCCCCGAGCACCGCCGAGAGGGAACAGCTAATTCAGATTTCTTGCTAGAAAACTGTGTCTGCCTCTCCTCACTCGGAAAACAAGTGACCCAAATACCTCCTGGCTCCCCTCAACATCAAAACCATAATGACAGAGTGTGGGAACTGTAAGTAACCCGTGTGAGCTGCCTCAGTGCAATCCAGGGGACACCCTTCGCAGGGTGGACACATCTTGGTTGGTCAGTTTGGGCACAAGTATTGCAGTGCGGGTGAAAGGAGGTCCTCAGCACCCTGTGTAGAGACCTGAACTGGTTGCTGGTTGTAGACACCTAGACTGTTTGTTGGAGCAATGGAATAACGACGCTTCTATAGAGATGTTTTCCAGGTTATAGTCACTCTGAATGGTCCAAAGAGTGCGCAAGCCTTGTGTGCAAAGTAAAGCACCTTAGATCACAGGCTGACTCATTCTAAGGTACATGATACCTTAGTGCAGTTAAGAGATGTTGGTCTGAAGCACCCATAGGATGAGGAATTTGAACCTAGGTCTTCCCTAATCCCTCTGGCTGCTTTAATCAATGGACAAAGGTGAGGAAAATGTTTTTTCTACAAGACTAAAATAGTTCAGAGGAAGACAAATGGGACACCTCAACTTTGCATGTGGGGTCTCCATTCCCAAGGGCTTTCTTTTCAGTCACCCCTTAACAGAGTGTTGAAACAGGGTTGGTGTGCTTTCCAAGACTGGTCAGAGCACAACCCCGTCACTGTTTCTGACTCCAGGTCCCCCGAATTTGGTTCACAAGATGTGTGTCTTCCCATGAGACCCCACAAGGCTGTCTCTCACAGGCACGTGCTCTCTCAGATTGCTGCCTGGGCTGTAGGATCGTGGCACAGGTGGAGACCAAGAGATTTTGAATTAGCAAAGGGATTTCTTAATAGAAAAGGCAGCATGCTTTTTGTATCTGCATATATCCCTTGTTGTCAGCATACACATATTTCATCTTGGATAAAATCCTCCTCTGCTCTGTTGTATACCCAGAATCATTTACTCAGGTAATTCTGAGCCTTTGCGTAAGGCACAATATACCCTTTAAAGAGCATCTTCCCCCTCTCCAGTGACCAGGGAACCTCATGAGGCTGCCAGCTCAGTGCAGGTGATGCTGGTAGAAAAGGTGGGCAAGTCATTGTGACTGGTTTCCAGTTCAAAGGTCTGTGAGCAACTAGCTGGTCACTCCCCACAGGGCATCAGCCCATGCTGCTGGTTCCCTCTCACTGCTCTTCTGTGGGGAAAAAAAAAAAATATATATATATATATATTCTGCCTCAGAACAAAAAGTGACAATTCTTGAAGGGGGAAATGGCCACATCTGTACTTGGAAAGAACAGATTTGTTGGGATTTGGAGAATTTTTGCAGGAAGATTCAGCCTGAGAGGTCAGCAATGCTTCTTCAACTTAAGCTTTCCCCATGCAGTGTTGGGAAACTAATAATCCTGGAAACCAAAGCTGAGCCAGACTCTTCAGAACTTCAGAAATTCTCTCAGACACTAGGTGGTGGGGACCTCACACCTTCCACTTTCCTCTTCCTGAGGAGCTCAGAGCCAGCAGCTGCATCTGTACTGCTGAGATGCAAACGCTGGAAGTCGGCAGGCCATGGTGTTAGACTGACAGAGGAATGGCACGTGGCAGAATGGGGCAGGGAAAAAAATAACTCTCGAAAGAAGTTGGACTCAATTACGTCAATCAGAATTCAAGAAAACCTGATTGTTGGTTTTGGGGTAGGGCACTGCCTAGAAGGCCCTTCCATCCCATATTTTTGTTATTTTGTGCTCATGTAAGAACAGAGCTGTTAAGACACTGTGACACTGGGTCTGGCTTTGAATTATGCTGTTAAAGACAAACACGATATACTCATATTTATCATATAGGCAGCAGAGGGCGTCAAATGCACGCGTGTCTCTTAACCCCAGTACAAAGTTGGAACAGCAAATCTGCTAACGGCCAACTATTCCTCTGAGCGCGGCTGATGCTTCCCCGTCAATTGTGCGGTTGCCCCAGGTTTCCTTCCCCGCTCGCGGTGTGCGGTGCCATACGGCCCATGCAGACCTAATTGTTCACCCCGCGGCCTCTGCAGACAGGATACAAGTCCAGTGCCAGGTGTTGAATTATTTTCCTGCGTGGTGGTATAGTGCATGGGAATTGTTGATAACGCTAACAATACAGCAAAGGAAAAGTGGGAGAGGAGGAGGACAATTAAGCGGCCTTTGAAAGCCCTGGGGACATGTAAAATAACCCTCCCTCTATTCATGTGTCACCAAGTCCAAGTTCTTAAGTATAGAAACACGGGTGTCGTTACTAGGTGAATCTCTCTCACAGCCTGAAACCTCGCAGTGAGGTCTGGTCTGTATTGCGGTACGGTTCACCCCACTGGCTTAGTGGAGTTAAATTTATTTTTCTTCAGGAGCCTGTCAAGATGGATCAAATTCCCAGGAAATCGCTACATACCCCTGCTAGGTTTTGGTAGTGCTGGGGTGCTGAGTTAGTGTTGGGGTCCCATCCTGCTGGCCCAAAGGGCTCTCAGTGAAAGGTAGGGGGGTAAGATGAGTGCAACAAATAGGTGGGGAGTTTGGTGAAGGAGAAATTTTGTGGGTAAAGGACACCTAGGATGCAGGAGAACTGGGGTCAGGCCCTGGCTCCAGACTCACTTTATGATATTGAGACAGTCACTAGTCCTTCGCTCCTGAATGACTGTAGAAATAGTCAGAGTTTTAGGGCTGGAGCTGTGTCCAGGGATATAGAACCATACAGCACCACGTAGCACCCAGACATGCATGCAAGGAACTCGTCACCGCCCTAGATGCTGTTGCGTGGCATCATCCTGCAGGTCTTTCAACAGAGTATTAAGGGTTGATTTACAGAAGAATAAGGACCTTTCTCCTGGGCTTTTGAGCAATCCAGGGCTCAGGGTGAGTCTTTAGCTGTGTTTCCAGGCTCACACACCGTTCTTGCACAGCTGGCCGTGATCCCAACCCTTCGCACAACACTGAGCTCTTCCACTGTCCAAGAGGCCACCGTGTTCCAGCATTATGAGCCCCCTCAAGCTCACTGCCACGATGACACTTTGCTGTTGCCCAGCATGCAAATCCCAGTGCAAATCACTGGCACTTCTGATTAGGAACTGTTTTGTCAGCATTTGGCACCGTCCCAGCAAAAGTGACACCAATTATTTGTGTCAGCTGCCCTCTGAAAGCGGGAGATATATGAAATCTCACCCCGAGACAATCCATCACAGCTCGCAATGGGATTTGGGACCTGTCACCCTGATGGGGTATTGACTGAGCACGGCTTCTTCCAGGACAGAGAGGTTATGGAGAGCATTATATCATCCCCAGCAAGGCATCGCAGAGTGAAACTGAAAAATGAGCCTCAGAGTCTCTCGACTTGGGTAAATGGTCCAACGAGAGCAACTGAAGTGAATTCAGGCTGCTCCTGGTTCATGTTTATCCGAGGAGTTTTAATAACCAACACATGATTAAATGGCAAATGTTTGTTTTAAAGCAAGCTGGGACCAGGCTTTGTTTGTCTGTTATAACACCAGCTTAGGCTGATATTAAAGTCTTTCCAGCAGGGTACATGGTGAGCTCTTGTTTTGTTCAAGGGCCACCAAATTCTCAAAATAGTCTTTTTTTTTTTTTTTTTTTTTTCCCCTTGACTGGTAGCAGTTGGAGTTTTGTGCTGATATCAGGCTTTGCTTGCAGATGGGATGGAAAACGATGGGTGTTCAACTTGGAAGATAGGAATTGGGTTCTGCCTGGGGTTGTTTGTGGTAAGCCACATTGCAACCAGAATTCCTTAGTGCAACTTTGCAACCTAACAAAAAGAACATTAAGCATCTTGAGTTATTGTTGAGAGATCCTTATAGCCACTAGGGGTTAAAGACAAAGTTACAGAAATGGCTCGGCAAGACCATGAGCTCTATCTTGGTTGCAGCTGGGTGTACTGGGGGGAGTCCTGTACACTGCTCACTTCTTACAGGCTCTTCCTAAAATCTGCTGAAAATTGCATAGACATGGTAAGGGCTAGAAGGACCTTTGGTCAGACCCTGTAATAAATGACCCTTCATACAGTTGTCTGTACTAACTGGTACAACATGTTCGTTCCTGTTTTGCAGTGGTTGTTGCATTCTATTTTTCCCCAGGATGAAGTTTGCCGTGGGCATCATTAATACATAATATTGTGTGGTGAGCTTTCCCTTTGTGTGTCACTGACTCCCTGTGGCTCTACTCATCTCACAACTCATGTTGGCCCTATCCTGGGCCTTATTCCTCACATTTTGGTGTCTGCAGTTCCACTTCTCTGCTTAAGGATCACCTTGAATGAATGCAGGACACCTGCTATGGGCCATCCCTTTTCCTCTTTCTTCATAACCTCCTACTGCAATAGCTGAGGGTGAGGATTTGCAGCTCTCATCCACAGGTGCAGGAAGGATCAGCACAACCCATGTCTTGAGAACTACATCGAGAAACTCAGACAAAAGAGCAATTGTGTTCTATCACTCTGAGAAACTTGCCATCATCACCGTGAAGCAATTCCCAGGTAAGTCACCATGTAACCTCACTAGCACCCATCTTCCAGCCCATCCAAACCCAAAACAACTAGAATTAAGGAGCCTGGGTGCTGCTAGGTGGAAACATGCTCCTTGCAACTGCACTAGGTATTGAATGAACACCCACATCCGCACTCATGCATTAAAACTATTGACAAAAAAAAAAAAAAAGAAAAAAAGAAAAAAAGCACACAGTAAGCATTGAAGAGGGGAAGAATCAGAGCAGGAGGTATGCTTACAGAGCAGGTTAAAAGTGCATTTTCCCACTATTCAGAATATTTATTCTGATTGTTTTATTATTGTCCTTTGCTAAACCACCAGGAATAGATGCTCTGCTCGTGGAGGAGAACAGTAACATAATAATACAGTCTCTGAGGTCTCCATTTCCTCAGCACCGTGGCTACATTTGACCTACAAATGTTGAACCTTCTCCTGCCCAAAGGGCAAGTTCAGCCTGGTGCAATGGTTATGGGATTTCTCAGTGTGTCCAGAGAACCACAGGGTGCTTCCTGTGTCCCAGCTTGCAAGGGAGCCAGAAAAATCTGTGTTTCTTAATCAGACAACTTCAAAAATCACCCCAGATCCCAGTGCCAGTCAGAGCTGGAGTGATCCAGATAGACTCCATCCCAAAGCTTTGGGAGAAGCTTCACACTCACCTTCTCTGCACTGACTTTCATCAAGGGAAACTCCCCCTTGGGTGTGCCAGTGCTCAGTTGCCCCTCTCTGACAATTCACTTGCCCTGTTTCTTACTGTCCATCAGATTTCCTCTCTTTTCTTGTCTTTTTGGGCTGACTCACTCCCAGATTATGTCATGGCCAGAACAATCCCTTTGGCTTTCTCAAGAGGAGATGCGTGTAGTGTCCAGGGTGAGCACAGAGTCTCTCTATAAGAGGAGTCCAGGGGTTAAGAGGGATTTAGGCATCTCAAAGGCCACCACTGCCCATCTGGGGACTGACTCTTGACCACAGCCAAGCACAGATCCCAGCAAGAGAAAATGAGAGGAATTCCCAAGGGGAAATACTGAGATGCACTGAGGATGCCAATAACGGCAGAGTATCTGCAGTTCTGCCCTTTCGGGGCCAATAAGGATGCTGGTGGAGTTTGATACGCAGCTCCTCCCGCCTTTCCCCAGCCTCAGATGATGAATCCGTGTCCAAATCACAGGCGATTTTCCCCCAAATGAAGCAGACCAACCTAGAGCAGAGATCCCAACTCAGCAACCAACTAACCATTGCTCTACCAGCTAACTTCATGGAAGGACACTAAGGTCAGGGCTCTGGCAGTATTTCTAGTCCAGGTGGGTTTCCCTGGATTAGTCGTTATTTTCAAAGGAAAATAAGTCCTTTGATCTCTGAAAATGCTGCAGTGACTATCAGCAGAACTGTTCATTCATGGTAGAAAGACATACAGGATATTTTAAGTAAGGGGGGGAATGTTTGTCTTTTGTTTTAAGAAAACCAGATACTCTTTTTCTGTGTTGTGAGTGCAGAATTAATTCCTAATTAAAGGCTGTAAAACGGCAGCGAATCTGAGAGGCCAGGAACAGATACATATTATTGCCCCTTTCATAGATCATATGAGCACAGTGGTGACATAATAAATAATCCACCCAAAGTTTTTAAAGGTAAAAACCAGCAAATCATTAATAATGTCTCTGGCACCATATATCAAACTGAAACCTTCCTCTTACAGCTGATCCCCAGCTATTCCCAGCTGCCTTTTTGCATTGCTGTGTACGTTGCTTCCTCCCTTTGCATTGCTCTTTCTTCCCGTCTTCCTCCTGATACCGTGTGTCTGTGCTTTGTCCATCTACATTTGTTTCTGCAGTTCACTGAACAAAGGGATGAGGAACCCAAGAAAACACACATGACACTCTTTAAACCCATTTACTCAGGAGGTTTAAAACTTGCCCAGACAAGAAAAGACAGGCAGAAGCTGTCTTTCAGGGTAGGGAGCGGAACTGGATGATCATATGGTAGTCTCGCTTATTTCTGGCACACATGATGTATTGACGTTGCTGTCTGTAACGGGGGAGCATCTCACTCTATGCAGTTTTTGCCGTCTTGTCACCCTCTCTTTTTTGCTTTTTGTTTAATCCACTTAACCCTTTCAATCCGTCCTTGAGTGAGTCTGTTTCTGAAGGGTTGGGATACAATCTGTCATTTCTTGTTCATGCTTAGTGTGGGTAACTTCTTCCAAGTTGCTGGGCTTCTTGGAGTTATCATAATTAGCATATCTTCATTAAGTGTCACGAACTTGGCAATATGGATTCCTCCAGTGACACCTCAGTCCAGCTGCCTGATTGCTCTTCCATCCCATCATGTGGGGTTTTATGTCTTTTTAGGCACTGAGAGAAGACCAGTCACACAGGTCTCACAGGGGAGGAAGGGACAGCAGACATGGAGGCAGGGTGGTCTTGTGCTGGATTCTCCCACCTGGAAGATGCAGCACTAGGTGCCAGGCCAAACGAATCACCTTTTTCCTGGAGAAAGCAAGAACATCAGGGAACTCACCCTAATGGACAAATTCCATTTTCTATGCTTGGATATATATATATATATATATATATATATACTTTTTAAAGTAGATCTGGGAGTTACCTCAGCTATTACTCTGTTCTGGTACAATAAAATTCTCTGCCAGTGCTTGGGGATGCACTAGCACAGTAGAGGTAAAATTTCTCCCTATGTGTTCAGCTTGTGGGCACCTGAAGCTGGGACACCTGCATGTGACCCCACATGAACTGGCTAAGTGACTGCTGCAGACAGCAAGGAATGGTAGCTCAATTGGTTGCCCATGCGTAGGTGTCCGATGCCACTTGAGATGCTTTTTGGTATCATCTGAGCTGGCAAATGTGATCCAGCCAATGAAGTTTAGACAAATATTCAGGAGAGGAAATGTCAGTGTCTGCTTTGGGTTGAGCTCAGCAGCTCTCCAGGGTCTGCTGTCTGCACTGACTAAATCCCCTTGGACTATAGTGACATCTCATTCCCACAGAGACACCTGCATTTAGACACCAAAGATCTAGGACTGAGCCCCATTCCCTTCTTACATGCCCACAAGCAGCATGAAGTGCCGTCTGAAATATCCCAACTGGTCCTTTCTGGGTCCCACCTCCTTCTCCAGAGGGAAAGTCTTGCAGGGATCCTGTATTCTACCTGTCAGTCCTGTGTGAATATCTCCAAGACCAAGAGGGGATTCACGGCACTGAAATCAGACCCTTTCTGTATCGTGAGAAAGTCTGATTCGCGTCATGTCCACAATGAGATGCCTGTGATTTTTTTTACATGTGGCACCAAGTTAAGCCAAACTCATTCATCTCTGTGGCTTTTAGGGGCTGAGCAAGAGACCAGAATGGAAGTGAAATGGGAGGACCACACACATTCATGGATGCAAGGCAATGCTGAAACGTTGCCACAGCTCTGAAAGAAGCTAGACTGCAGAGATTTGTGTAGTACCGAGGTGACACGCATCCTTCCAGCTGGTAAGGAGGATTGTTTAGCTCTTTCCTTACTCTGCACACGTGTGGATGGGTGATTCCAGCAGAAGACAGCATGGGTCTCCAAGAAGGCATGGCTGAGATTCAGTTCAGCGCCAATCAACCTTGCATGTAACATTCCCCCAAGTGGGATGCAATTTCTTCACATAAGACTTCAGTTGCCCTTGTAGTGGCCTTTATGTCTGACTCTCCAGTGTGCATTGCCACAGGAAAGTCCAATCCGCTGAATACTACAGGAGTCTCAAGAACTTACTGTAGTAATTTCTGTGGCCATCATAAGCTTACAACTATAGTTTCCAGGGAGCTAACACATAGCATATTCTACTTGACGCCTATTCACAGGAACCAGAAAAAGATGCAGGAAGCAAAGCTAGCACTTCCACTTCAAAAAATAATTTGAGTCCTGCCTAGTTTTGCTAAGCAAGTTGCTTCTGCATCAAGGATGAATTGAATTAGTGGGTCTGACTCTTCAGAAAATCGGCGTTCTGGTTTCCATGAGCTTAGAAAGGGCTCTGTGCTGTCCTCCTCTCCTAGGGTTTCATAGTACTGGTGTTTTATGGCACGGGTGACGCCGCACCTCGGTTACTGTGTTCAGTTTTGGGCCCCTCACCCCAAAAAGGCCATTGAATGACTCGAGCGTGGCCAGAGAAGGGAACGGAGCTGGGGCAGGGTCTGGAGCACAGGTCTGCTGGGGAGCGGCTGGGGGAACTGGGGGGGTTCAGTCTGGAGCAGAGGAGGCTGAGGGGAGACCTCCTGGCCCTCGGCAACTCCCTGCCAGGAGGGGGCAGAGAGCTGGGTTTGAGCCTCTTTAACCTAGTAGTAAGTGATTGAAAAAGAGGGTATGGCCTCAGGTTGCACCAGGAAAAGTTTAGACTAGATGTCAGGAAGTATTTCTTTGCAGAAGGGGCTGTTGGGCGTTGGAATGGGCTGCCCAGGGCAGGGGGGAGTCCCCGGGATCCCTGGAGGGGTTGAAGAGTCGGGTTGATTCAGTACTTAAGGATCTGGTGGAGTTGGGAACGGTCAGTGCTGGGCGAACGGTTGGACTGGATGATCTTCAAGGTCCTTTCCAACCTAGATGATTCTGTGATTCTGTTGCAACCCTTTAGAGCAGTTAATTTCTAAAAGCAAGAGGGCTAGAAAGACCTTCTGATGGAGATTTTGAAAATCATGTAGGGATATCTATGGGAGTGCCAAGAATAGTAGCACCTAAATATTTCCCTAAGTTTCTGGAGGCCTCATCTTACTATTTTGGAAAACCTTGCTTCTGTGGTTGAATGCCCACCTGACTTGCCATCCCCACTTATAAATGCTGTATCTATCCGTGCTCACAACTGGCTTGGAAATCATCAGCAGGCACGTCTCCTCCTTTGAGGGGCAACTGCCTGAATATCCCATTTTCAGGTGTGATCAGTAGCCTGCCTTTGTAGCATGGATTTCAGAAGAAAATTTACCATTTCTTCACTGGGTTGGGCAATCCTGGCAAAAAATCCTGCTGCATGTAAACATGCCACCAGTGCCAGCATGATTCTGGCTATAATTCAGGTGGAGATTTTATCTTTCTCACTGAAACAACCCCAGATCAAGCTAATTTCTGTAATGTTCTTGTCTCTTAATGTTTCTCAGCAAAAATTTGTGTTTCTTTAACATTTCCTAGGGAGAACAACTTACCTCCTGGGGTGTTACTGCCAGGATGTTGCTTGTTTCATAGGCAGGCTAATTGAAAATTTTTCTGTGTCCAGAAAAAAGATTTAACGTTGTCAAAACCCGTCAGTTGTCTGTTCCCCCTGCTCCTCATAGCATTTAACAAGCTTGTGTCTTGGGTGGTGAATTTTTAATGCCCAAGTGATAGTGTCTTCTCTGGAAACCCTTTTACAACCTCATCAATGTCCGTAAGACAATTTTTACTCCAGTATTCACACACTGAGCCCACCCACTTCTGAACTCACAGTGGTGTACATCAAAGGACACAGGAACAACCAGCACGGATAAAGAGGGACAAAGATTTGGCTGCCTCAATCAATATTTTTTTATCTTGACTCCTCAGTTAGAAACCTAGAAAACTTTTGACCTCACACTGGGCAAAGGTACATAAATGGCTGAAAACCATTACTTACATCAAAACTTAAATCTGTGCAGTTCATACCTAAGTGTTACTCTTTTGTTTAAAAATGCATTTACTTGTTTTGGTATGCTTTCATTTCTGAATCTACCTTCTGCCCTTTGAACTTTTTGTGCATTTAATTTGTGATCATCCAAGCACTCAGTTTGCAGCCACCTACCCCTGGATGCACTAGACACTATTCCCATCAGTCCAGTCCTCACAGCATATAAATTTCTCCATTTCTGGACATGTTTGGAGCTGCCTAAGTCTCAACAGTGATGATCAGTGAGGAGCTTACTCACCTCTAAACCTTCTTGGGATTCACCAGCTGAGCATGTTCTTACCTGCTTAGCTTTGGGGATTGATCCAGTGGGTGTATTCAGAAAATGCCAACCTGTTCCTTGCACAAATTACAGCAGCAGGAGGAAGTATCCTCCTGCCTATTTAGTGGTTAGACCCTCTCTCCTAACTTCCAGGACGCCCTTGCTCAAATAACTCCATATGAAACTTGAACCCACATTTCCCATGTTACAGGAAAGGTCACTAATTCATACGTACTCTGAAACTCTTCACTGTTTCTTTTCCATTAAACTACCCAACAGTCTATAGCAATGATTGCATAGTTCAGCACTAAGGGCATTGCCCTGAAAAACCATGTTCTCCCCATGGATACGTTAAGCAAAACAAACCAGCTTGCAGATGGGGGATCTTGAGACCACTCGAGATTTTATCTTCTTACTAATGCCCCTGACTGAAGGACACTGGTGGGACTTGAAAAAGCATTTCTGTGTCTATTTTTGCTGACCATGTGTGGCATAGTCTGTTCTGAGAATGCTGACCAGATCAAGGCCAGCGAGTACAATGACTGGAGAAACACCAGCTGGTAGACACTGTATCTCTCAGTGTCACCAGGGTTTGGGTGACAGTGCATGATCAATAGCAGAAGGACAGGTATTTGCAGAGTTAGCTACTGTAAGTGCTAAGGGAAGAGCTGTGGTTTAAGCACGATGCCTAAATGTCTTTTGTTGGAAAGGCAGTGTGGTTATTTCATAGTTCCTCTACAAGTTTGTGCAACCCATGCTAGAGGGAAGAGGGTCTTCCTCTCTGTAGGGATGATCCACGTAAAACAGTAAGAAGTTATTATGAGACCCAGGTCATGGAGTTGTCTGTTAAAGTCCTGAGGGTCAAGACACTGTAAAACGTCTTTCCATCTTATCATCAGCTGCAGATGTAATTAGTATAGGTCTGAATTCTAGTTCTTGGTTATTAATGACACAAATCCAAACCCATCCCTTTCATTTTCCACCGGTTGGTCTGCTCCAACATGGCAAAAACCAAGAGCAGCATTGTTGAACCAATCCTGGTTTGGAAAAGAGACTCTAAGAAACCTGTACTTGCTCATGTATTCCGAATCCTGTTTAGGGATGGATGCTCTGTTCCTCCTTTTTTTCCTCAGTGCCTGTAGGGCATGAGATGTCCCAGCTCCCCTTGGTGCCCTCACTGCCACCCTGGCAGAGAATAGCCCTAAACCCACGAGGGATGTTGGGTTCCTGTCATCTTGCTGGGAAAAGTTCAGTCAGCCAGGATCACCAGACAGGAAGAGATAGGGAGGAGCAACAGGAAAGTGAGGGAAAAGGGGGGGAGTAGAGAGGCCTCAGCTTTTTCCCACCTTCTGTCCTTCCTCTCCAGCAGCAGCAGCACTCCCACACGTGATGTGAATCTAGGGTGCGGCCAGAGATGCACAATCCTCTTTCCTTGCTCAAGGGATGTCACAGGAAGGTGAAACCTGATGAGATTAGATGAGGTGCCTTGCTGCGACTGGCTGGCAGCTCCGAAAGATATCTGATATAACTAAATCCCTGCAGTTCAGCGTAGGCAACAGTCGTGGGAGATAATGAAGATCTCACAGAGCGGCTGCATTTTCCTCCTCACATTCTCCTTCCCTCCTGGCACATGTTGATGTTGTGGACTGACTTTGACAGGAATTGCTGTCCTCACTTGCTTGGTCTCATCCCTGTAGCTCTCATATTTACTAAACACATCACCAGGGGTGTGGCTCAGAAAACTAAGTTACTCCATGAGTAGCTTCCAAAATGTTACTCCTTTCCGGTGGACTTGTCTTCCTGGGGTGGGATTTTCAAGTGTGCAAGATGGTACCAAGTCTGAATGAAGCTTTCCTCAACTCTGGGTCAAGAATTATGGTTCTGTCCCCAGGGAACTCCTTAATGTCCTTCTATTTTTGCTCTCCAGGTTTCTTAGGAAACCAAGCAAAATGCAACATGTTAGGACTGATGGGTATTTGCTTTCAAAGTTAGGTTTGGGGCAAGGTGGGAGCTGGGGAAGAGATCAAGGCTTCTTCCAGACTTTATAATCTGGGGTCTTCAGAAACACAGGGACACTTTAATAACAGGAAAACCCTTTTTCTTCAGATCATTGTCGATTTTAATGTGGAATCTCTGTTCTCATGTCTGCTCCATCATCTGACTGGCTTTGAGGTTTAGCAGCCCAAACCAACCTCGCATGTCTAATGCCACCATAAAAAAAACCCTGAACACTCCCCGGTCCACCCCTTGGCTAATGCATGGGGTCAGCAAGCACCGTGGAGCCCAGGTGAGACAGCAAACAGGGTGGGTGCCCTTCCCCAGGACAACTTGGTGCATAAAACCCTGCAGGGATTGCAGCACTGGACTGTGGCTGCCCTCCATGATGCCCAACATAGATACTTGGTCAGTCGTGTGTCTGACACGTGAAAATATGGCAAGGGAGAGACCGCAGCACAGGAGACAGGCAAGGGAGATCAGAGCTGACTGCATCCCTTGCCAGTTCCCGAAGGCAGACTCTTTAATAAGAGTGAGTCCTATTGCCCTGTGACACTCTCAAGAGCAGGGGTTGGTCCCTTGTACTTCAGGAAAGTTCCTGTTCTGGATGGCCTGGGGAAAAATTGACGTTCAAAAGAGAAATACAGAAATTTGAATGTTTAGCAACCAGCAAATCATTCTTCAAATGCTTTAGTGAACAGCAAAGAGATTTTCACATATTCCAGTGACTTGCCCATGTCATTCATGAAGCTTAATGTGGAATTAGCCTTTAGCCTTAAGTGGTTGAGGTTGCTGTCATGGACAAGGGAGACACTGCTTCAAGACAGCACTGCAGTGGGAAGTGATGGTGTTTACCGAGTCTGGGTCCTACAGCTGTAGGTCTTCTCTGTATGCCAGCACAAGGGACCAGGAGTGCCAGAACAAGAGCCAAACTAGACACTGTCCTGAGGCAGTCCTGCCACCTGGGACCACGGAGAACTCTCAGATTGGGGACCAGGGAAGGATTTCTTCACTGTGACAGACTAATTAGGCATCACGGCAAAGCATTTCCATCCGCTTAGGAAGCACTGTCCTGACCTTGCTCTTACGCCTACTCCCTCTCTGTCACAGGACTGAAAGAGCCTCACTCAGCTCTTTCAGAACTGGAAAAGGAGCCCGAGCACCATCTTTTATGCAAGAGCTGAAAGGTTAACACATGTCACTTTTGTTGGCCGGGAGTCTGCAATAGGCTAAGGAGGAGCCAGCCCTTTTTCCTGAGGAAAAAGAAACACAAGCCTGCCACAGCCTGCCCTTTCAACCCTCACAGTTCAACCCCACTTTCATACCACCAGGCTTAGAATAAATGTATCCTTCTCTGAGCAGGGCTGCGACCTCTCGGTTGCAGCAAATGCAAAATGCAATCCATCGCAATGCAACGCAAACTGAGCGGGTTGCTTGTAGGTAGGGGGTTTTCCCATGGATTGCAGGGATAAGCGAGCATCAGTCTCCTGAAATTAGAAAGGTCAGCAGGGATTCTTCCTGCTGGAGCTCAAATCAGAGGGCATGGAGTTAAAATTAGAAGGGGCTGCAGGGTTGCAGAGATTGCTCCTTCAGACTGACATGGGGATGGGGTCTGTGGTTTAGGGGCATGAGAAAGTGAACATCTCCAGCTGGAATGTGTTCTAGAGGATTAGAGAAAATATCACTCCTTCTGTCTCAGACACAAGGTTTGGGATATCAGGAATTTCTCCCTATATAATCCCTCTCTTTTCCCTAGCATAGAGAAGACCTAGCTGCTACACCAAAATAATAGGGGCCAAAATAATTAAGGAATCCCGAGTCGAGTCACTTCCCAGATAGGCTATGTTGGGTGGACACACCTCAGAAGATGACTTGGTGTCTGGCACTTGTCTGGGATATAAAAGACTAAATAATTCACTGTTCAGACAACCAGAATCTGAACCCCCTTCTCTGACGAGTATGTCCTGCATCTCTTCCTGACTCCGGAAATATGTATTCACCAAAAAGAGGACAGCACCAACTGAAGAGATAGAGAGAGATCCCACAGCCCCAAACAGACCTTCTTAGATACCCTTCCCCAACTGTTTATCTTCCATGTACTCCAGGTATCTAACTTGGAGGAGGACAAATCGCAGGGGCTGACCGCTGCCAAAGCTGTAATGTGTGGTCATGTGCAACACCCACTGCAACAGTTTAAAGCACTGCTGTGTATTCCTCAGCCCATGTCCTAACCACAGCCCACTCCCGCTGCATCCACGAGAACGTGCCTCTCTGGAGGAGTCATGGGACTGATGGACTCATCCTCACAGTCTGTCTTGCTGCAGGAGTGTTGCATTTCTGGAGCAAAAGAATGCAACTCCCAAATGTCTGATTTGGGGGATGCATGCATGCATGGATCTGAGGTTTTCCATCTCGTTTCTAACACTGTGTTAGGAGGAGCACTTATTCCCTGCCACTTGCCAAGAGGCCACCAAGCCCTGTAGTGCAGGTTCCCCACCTTCCGATTAAAGAGAAGAGGGAGCTTGCAGGGCAGATACACAAGACGGCTTGGAAACTCTCCCTGGCCTCCAGAACAAAGATTACTGGAGGAGTCTGAGGTCCAGAAGCAACACCAAACCACCCCTTCCTGTAAGGCAGCTGGAATTTCAAGTGTCTGGAGCTAAACGTGGTGTTAGGTCAGCAAGGACCCACCAGGAAAAAGGGGATTATTGATTTCCATTAGAGAGAGGAGCGTCTGCTTGCTCACATCTGCAAAGACCTCCGCTTTAGAAAGCACATTTATTTCAGTGGTTTACACATTCATTTTCACCATGCTCTTCATCAGCTTTCACTGAATATTTCCTATTTAAAGAACAAACAAGCAAACAAACCCAACATACATCAAGAAGCAATTTGGCTGGCTGATTAAAAAAAAAAAAAAAAAAAAAAAAAAAAAAAACAAAATGAAAACACCCCAAACAGGGATGCACAGCAAAACCTGGGATACAGCTATGCGCACTCAAACACGCCGTACAGCTGTGCAAGTCTCACATTGCCTCTCCTCCCTCCTCCTCAGCCCTGCTGAAAGACCGCAGCTGTAATCCCCTCCGGGTGGTGACAGGCATTATCTTCCCAGCCGGTATAAACGTGACAACTTGGGAGCTGGCTGGTAACATGTGTTCCCGTGCTGCAAGAGGGAGAGGGAAGCTGCAAGACTCAACACGCGCGTGAGTCATACCAGCCAAGGGGAAATGTAAACTTTGGAAGCAGTGCAAGTGCGAGAGATGTAACTGCAAGGGATCCTTTTTGGCTTCGCCTTTCCTTAGTGGATGCTCTGGATGATCCTGGGAGAGACTGATGGAGGGAAGAAACACCTCCTTCAGCAAAATCTGTCTCCTGGATTGACATTGCGACTGTCAAAGCCCCTCTGAATGGGGCTTTTTGTGAGCAGGCTGGATGGGTGCGGAGCCTGCGCTGCCCTGACGAGGACGGGCACACGCCTGAGTCACTGCCCGAACGCAGACGGTGACACACGCGGGCAGGACTGGGACTGGTCTCCCATGGTGGGGAACTCTGGTGGTTTCAGTTTTTCATGGTTTGATGCTTGCATTTTGTGTTTTACTTGACTTCTTTCTCCTTGCTGCAAGCGGGGGACAAACCGACTCAACATGGGTAGGGTGTGACGTTGACTGTGTGCAAGCAGCTTTAAAAGCAGCAAAGTCAACAGCTGGAGGAGAAATCCTGGGAAATGTTCACGCTTTAACTCACCTGTTAAGTTCCAGCAGCAGCTTTTAGCAATAGCAGAGAAGGGGGATCTCGGAGGCAAAAAACACTTTTAAAACTTCCATGGGGTGACTGAGTTGAGCTGTTGCCTGGCAGTCTGCAAGTCACCCCCATAAACGTTGTCAGATGGCTTTGGGTAGCTACGCTGGGACCAGCTCTTCCCACGTGAGAAATCTCCATCTGAGAAACTTGTCTAGGCTCCCTGTGCACTCAGCAGAGAGAAACGGGCCTGCCGAGAGTGTAATTCATCTCCTAATGTCGTTGTCTACACCAGATGAATCATGCTCTTCTTTGCTTCTCTAACCCCGCTGGTTGTAGTGGGATTCTGGATGGCAGGCTCAGAGGGAGACATCTTCACCAGGAATGTTTAATGTTAAGTCAATGAGTACCACTTCAGTGTACGTCTTATGCCAAGGTCAGAGCTATGACCACCTGGCTCTGTGCCTTTCTGAATGCTGCAAGAATCCATCAGAAAGCAGACATTTCGCCTGGCTCCCTATGAAACCAAAATGCTTCTACACGACTTGGTACCAAGCCAGTCGCTGCCGAGGTGGAAAGACACACACTGCAGGGCTACTGAGCAGCCGTGCTGGGCCAGCCATTTGCCTGCAGGGACTGACAAGCACTGAATAACAGGTTTCTTTCAGTGACAAACACCTTTTCTCTGGCATGCGGAATAGCTCCCTAGCAGGCATCAGTGAACAAAGATGCCCCAGCCTTCACCCAATGTCCCTAGGCTGGGTTTTGACCCAATCAGCCTGGTGGTACCTGGCCAACTTTCAAGCTGCAGAGGTAGTCACAGCCTGAATTCCAATGTTTGCTCAAAGTGCCTGGGTTAGGATGCTACAGTCCATGGACTTCACCCCTCCAGATGGCCGTCCTGTGTCACACCCTGAATAACTGCTGCAAGACCCTGCCTCTTCAAACTGCCTGGAGAACCCAGGCCAAAAACCTCATGCACATGTCTAGAGTTAGTGGCATGAATCCAGTCCAGCAGTCACTTTCTCCTTGGTGCCTTTCACTTAATTATAAATTAATGGATGTAACTGCATTTTTTGACATTTCTCATGCTGGACACCTTAAAAAGGGTTTTGGAATTGGTTTGTGGCAACCTTGGAAAGAGAGTCAGAATACTGATGTCATGGAACATCACTGCGGAAGGGGAAAAGTGCCCTGCGGCTGTGCTGCTTCTTTCTGACCCAGACAGTAAATGCCAGAGGGATCACTGATGCTGTGTGGGTGCTGACTTTAACCATGAGCATAGGTCTAGACAAGGAGGATTCAGCAGGACTGTCAAGTCTGGTGAATGGTGGGTGCTTGAAGGCATTTACAGTCAAGTCCAGCTCATACAAGCAATGTTCACTTAGGTGCAAAGCCCAGCCCTGAGCTCATGCATGATAATTTCTGCTTGAACCTTCACATAGCACCTTCAAGGGATGTTTAATGGTACAGAAGCTACAGGAGTGGCCCTTGGAGCAGGTGTGGTGTTCATCACGTGCTCTAAATGTGGGAATTAACCTGTTAATGCAATGCTGAGATACCAGAAAACCTGTAAGGATTGTTGTGTCAGAGAAGAGTAAGTTTTCATTTTCCTGTAGCTGTTTTGTCTGGGGTAGACAGTTTTTCTCCACGGTAGCTAGTCTGGGGTTGCGTTTTGGATTTGTGCTGGAAACAGTGTTGATAATTCAGGGCTGTTTTCCTGATTGCTGAGCAGCGCTTACACAGAGTCAAGGCGTTTTCTGCTTCTCACCCCACCCCACCAGCGAGTCGGCTGGGGGGCACAAGGAGCTGGGAGGGGATACAGCCGGGACAGCTGACCCCAACTGACCAAAGGGATATCCCGCACCATACGTTGTCATGATCAACGTGTAAAGCTGGGGGAAGCAGAAAGAAGGGAATGATATTCTCTGTCAGGGCTTTTTGTCTTCCCAAGTAACCGTTATGCACGGTGCAGCCCTGCTTTCCCAGAGATGGCTGAACAACTGCCCGCTGATGGGAAGTGGTGAATGAATTCCTTGGTTTGCTCTGCTTGTGTGTGAGGCTTTTGCTTTACTTATTAAACCGCCTTTATCTCAACCCACGTGTTTTCTCACTTTTACTCTTCTGACTGTCTCACCCATCCCACCGGGGGTGCGAGCAAGCGGCTGTGTGGGGCTGAGTTGCTGGCTGGGGTTAAACACATCAACGCCAGCTGAATTTTAACGTTTAGTTTTAACCTTGTACTTCAGTTTCCTGAGGTAGGATTGTTCACACAGTTTGAGGGATGGATTCTTTTCTTTTTTTTTTTTTATCTCTGACTAACACAGTTTAAGATGCCCTGGAGCATCCCTGACATTTAAAAGGAGCTTGTGATAGGACTCTGGAGATCTGCGCCCCTTTAGACCAACACTGGGGCTTGATACTGGATTCCCTAGGTCATCTCAGCTGGCACCAAACATCTGTATTTAAACAACTACATAGACTCTAATCTGTCTGAAAGTTGGTAATCTTAGATATGGAAATATCTACAGAAATAAGATGGAACTGAGACTACCAGATGAGACAAGATACCAAACTTCGAGACAGTCAGGGCTCAACTGAGCTGCGTCTAGGGAGAGGTGTGGTTCCACCTGAGACATCCTAGGAAACCCAAGACATCCACATGAGGCTAACAGGTAGGGTTACCCTTCTTTTTAGGAAGGCCCAGGCCCATTGAATACTCCTTATAGAGCCCTATAGAACCTAAAATTAAGTATGGAACAGAACCCAGTTCTGAATGTGAGTGGAAAAAAAAAAAAAACAAACAAGCCACTTATCTCTGGAAATCGACTGATTTGCTATGAGTTTAAGAAATTGATTCTTAAAATGATAACAATATTAATTATTTGATTTTGATTATTGATTATTTCAACACGACTGCATGCACCATCACAAACCTGATACAATACCACACACATACTTTTTTACCATACAGTTTAAGGCATTTTGTTTTCACGCTCACTTATTTTTTTGCTGTTTTATTCTTCCTGCAAATCATTGATAAAACAGACTGGTTCCCAAAGAGGTATACACATGTATGCAGCTGAGGTATAGTCAGACTTCTCCTGGCATTAGTTAGGCGTTTATTCAGAATCGTATATGTTGCCCCAAGGAGAAAAAAAAAATATTGTGGTAAAAAACAGTTGTTAAATGAAGTTTGCAGTTCTACTGTGGTTTGTAAAGTCCAACCTCTCCAGTAAATGCTTGAGCCTCTTCCAGCTGTTTGCTGCAGGACAAACGCCCAAGTCTTTTCCATGTTAAAGGTAAAATTAGTTTAAATTTCACTGGTTGCCTGCAGAGGTGAGGCACTGAGCAATTGCAGATGCTGTTATCTTCAGAACAGGGCCTCGTACAAAACTGTCTGAGGGATCCCAGATGGTTGTAAAGTGCTTAGATGCCATCGTTGGCATAGTAAAGGCTAGCACAAGGAACTGAACTTTACTCGTTTCTAATTTGGTCAATATTTAACCACTTCTCAGATACCTGACAGGTGAATTAACTCATCTACTGCTACACATTTACATACTACAGTGATGAGCACAGTACAAACAGGTGGGTGGTCTGGAAGAGGAGAGATCTACTGGAATGACCTTTCATGGTGCTGAGGGTTTCTGGTGAAGTGAGGAATGATCTCAACCTCTACTAAAGAGGGCAAGTGGGGAAAGACTTTGACTTTTCTGGGTACAGAGAAGGGAAGATAGGGTAGGGACGGGGGAAACGAATGTACATCTCTGTGGGCTCTGACCAGACTTTGGCAATGATTCCGGATTTTGTCGTGTTTCTGTGGATTGGCAGTCTTTCCAGGAAAATGGCATGCAACAGATGAAAGGCATCCTGAAGTCGCTCAGAGATGATGCCCAGCAGAGCCACAGATCACTCAAGCAGCAAACAGCATGACTTAAAGCGTGGGAACAAGAAGGTATCACAAACAAAACAGCCTTGCCTTTCCCCAGACCACCTTTCTATCGGAACCGCTAACTCTTGGTGAGTTTACTAGCCCTCTAGAAACGAGGGCAGGTAATTGCAGCGTTACTCGCAGGATTCAAGATCAAGTTTACCGCATTTAACTCAGAAGAAAAGCCAGTTATGATGGCTCAGCTCACTGGAGATACTGTAATAGATAACGAAAATATACTTTTTAAAAAGAAGCAAAGGAAGAAAGAAAAAAAATCAGGTTTTTTTTGATAAGCAGTTCTAGAAGTCCAGGTCCTCCTCCTCAATCTCATCAGAGCCTTCATTCTTTTTAGAAGCCTGAACTTCATCAGCATGCTCGACCTCCTTTGGGTCTGCACCTTCAGCATCTGCCTGGTCCTCATCTCCCAGGGGATCAGTACATGAAGATGCTTTGTCCTCTTCTTCCTCCTCGCTGTCAGGATACATCTGTGAGGGTTTGCTGCTCCCATCACTTTGAACGCCTCCATTGGAATGGTTGCTCGCGGGGTTGTTGTCATCTTCGCATTCATCTTCACCTTCATCTTCAGACCCCTTCTGGGATTGCTGGGACAAGTTTCCTATAGAAGAAGAGCACGAAAAGATGGTTTCTTTGTTTGGACCCTCTAGCATTTTGCTTTTTCTTCTGCCCGTGGCCTTTGAGGCGCTCTCAGAAACCTTGTTGCTTTTGTCTTCATCTTCTTCATGTGCCTTGCCAGGGTCATCACTGGTAGGTTTCTCGTCATATTTGTCACCACCTTCACTGTTGTCTTCCTCCTCAGCTGCACCTGCCTCATTTTCTGATCCTGGATTTTCATCTTCCACTGCCTCAGCTTCATCCTGCTCAACTTCTTCACTTCCTTCCGCGGCATCTCCTGCAGGACTGTTGTCAGGTCCAGAGCCATCAGCAGCTCCTCTGCATTTGGATGCCTCTTCCTCATCATCATCTTCAATGTCCTTATCCTCTGGCTCCCCTGCTTCTTCAGCTTCAATGTCAGCTTCATCTTCAGCTTGAGGCTTCTCTTCAACTTCCTGCTCTTCATTTTGAGTTTCTTCTTCTTGTTCTTCCTCTTCCCCATTTGCTTCCTCATCCTCTTCTTTTATTTCATCCTCCTCTTTTGCTCCCTCTTTTTCCTCTTTTGTTTCTTCCTCCTCCTCTTTTGGATATTCTTCCTCTTCTTGCACTTCCTGCTCCTCTTCTTTTCTTTCTTCCTCATCTACTTTTGTTTCCTCCTCCTCTTTTGTTTCTTCCTCTTCTTGCACTTTCTCCTCCTCTTTTCTTTCTTCCTCCACCATCACGCCTTCCTCCTCATTTTTTGCTCCCTCTTCCTCCTCCTCCATGTCTTCCTCCTCTTCTTTTGTTTCTTCCTCCTCCTCCTTTGCCTCCTCCTCCTCTTTTGTTTCTTCCTCCTCCTCCTTCAATTCCTCCTCCTCTTTTGTTTCTTCCTCCTCCTCCATGTCTTCCTCCCCTTCTTTTGTTTCTTCCTCCTCCTCCATGTCTTCCTCCTCCTCTTTTGTTTCTTCCTCCTCCTCCTTCAATTCCTCCTCCTCTTTTGTTTCTTCCTCCTCCTCCATGTCTTCCTCCTCCTCTTTTGTTTCTTCCTCCTCCTCCTTCAATTCCTCCTCCTCTTTTGTTTCTTCCTCCTCCTCCATGTCTTCCTCCCCTTCTTTTGTTTCTTCCTCCTCCTCCATGTCTTCCTCCTCCTCTTTTGTTTCTTCCTCCTCCTCCTTCACTTCCTCCTCCTCTTTTGTTTCTCCCTCCTCCTCCTTCACTTCCTCTTCTTCTTTTGTTTCTTCCTCCTCCTCCTTCACTTCCTCCTCCTCTTTTGTTTCTTCCTCTTTCTCATTCACTTCCTCCTGTTCCTCTTGTGTTTCTCCCTCCTCCTCCTCTTCCTTCTCTTCCTCCTCTTTTATTTCCTCTTCCTCCTTTGTTTTCTCTGCTGCTTCCTCTTTTACTTCCTCATCTTCTTTCTCTTTTGTTTGTCCCTCCTCCTCTTCTGTTGCATCCTCTTCTTCTGCCTTCATTATTTCTTCCTCCTCTTTCTCTTCCCCTTCATCGTTTTCTTCCTCTTCTTCTTTCTCTTTTGTTTCTTCCCCCGCTTCTGCTTCTTCCTTTTCTTCTTCTTCGGTTTCTTCATCTTTAACCTCATCCTCCACCTCACAGTTTTGACTCTCCGATATTTCAGTTTCTTCTCCATCTCTGTTCAGCATTGACCTGCCCACTTCATTGCCCTTCACTTCCACTTCATCACTTGGCCGGAGTTCACCCTCAACATTTTCCTCATTTGGATTTCCATTTTCTGCTGCTTCCTCCACAGAACTTCTGGGAATTGTTCTGATATCCTGGGCTGCTTCTGAGACACAGGTTTCCTCATCATTTTTCTTCAATTTCAAGATTTTCTGTAAATCAAATGCTTTCATGACTGGGGCATTGCTGGCCACCACTGGTTTTCTTGTGGGCTTGGAAGCCAATTTTTTCCTCACACAAGAGTCACATGGACAGTATTCCTCCTCACTTGTTTGTGTATTAATACTGGCCTCAAAAGCTGCACTAAATACTGTATCTTCATCTATATCAAATGATAAGTCTGTTGAGTCCTCTTGCCTAGTCTGAGTTCCATTCTTGTCACTGAAGAGTGACTTTTTATGCATAGTTTGCAATCGCCGTCTCCTCTGCTCAGTTTGGAGTGTTGACTCACGCCTGAGTGGTTCATCCGGAGGTCTTGGTGTCTTCTTCCCTGTGATGCTTTTGATCTTCCTCAGCTCCTTCTCTATGCTTTTTTGTATCCTTTTACTCACTTCCTCCTTCAGCTCCAGTATCATTTCATCCGTCTGCTGGTTGTTCTGCAGGTTCCACCTGACCTTGAACTCATTCATGGCACTGACATAGTGAGCCATGAACTCCTTCTCGATTTTCTTGAGCAGTCTTAGGATCCAGGTTGGATCTGCTGAGTTTTGCTGAGCAAGGGATGTGCCCACAGTGGTGGCAGTATCGACTTTGAGCTCTGGATCACATGCAGACTCTTTTTCAAGCTGCTCTGCCAAATCAGCTTTCAGTTCTGTCCCACAATCGGTATCATTGACATTTGTATCATTAGTAGTGGCGAGCTGATCGTCTTCCCCTTCAAGATTTTCTTTTGGGAGCTCATCATTCACACCTTCAACTTCTTGTTCTCCATTTTCAAGTAAGTTGCTGTTTTCTGTATTTTTATTTGCCTTCCCTTCCTTCTGATCGTTTTCACACTTACTGCACCGAGCCTCCTTATTCTCTTCTGCCTCCTGAATTAGCAAGTCCTCTCTAGTAGACTGTACTTTTTTCTCGCCTTTGGATTTTGAGGATGCCTTTGAAGGTCGGAATGGCTGCACTTCTTTTTTACTTTGCTCCTCAGCCTCAGTCAATTCACTGCCAGTCATTACATTTTCCACTTGTCCAGCTGATTTAAATTCAACAGGTTTCTGTGCCATTAAAGTGCTGTCCCTGGCACCAGCTGTACTTTCTTCTCCTGAGCCACCAGAACCACTGCTAACATCAACCCCAGAGGAGGACATGGGAGTGAAGCCATAACCTACAGATTTTGGGACTTTAAAACCAGAGGCTGTCTTTGCCTGCTCACTTGCCTCCTGGCCTGAGCTTGGACCACATTTTTCAGCTGTGCATCCAAACCACAGGTCTTGAAAAATATTTAGCAGCTCAATATACCTTGTTTTATTCAAATATTTTGGTTTATCTGACGGACCTTCTGACTCTTCATCAAGGAGTTGGAGGCTGGCAAGACAAGTAATCAATACGTTGGCAGAGTTACTCATTTTTCTGCCCATAGTGGGGGACACTTCAGGCAAACTGTTTGATCGGTCAAATTTTATTTCATGTTTTGAACTGAGCAAGGCCTTCATGATCTGGACAGAAGTCTGGACAGAGGTTGGCAGGTCTCTTCTGTTGTTTTGGCTGGATGTAACTGACTGGCTGCATTCTGCCTGGTCAGCTTTGGCATCTTTGGACACAGCCTCAGAGATTTGTTCCTGCTTCATGCATTCTTCAGCCTTTTCATTAACAGCAGTGTCTTCTGCTGTCTCTTTTTCTACTTCATCCTTTGCTTTGTTTTTATCCTCCTCCACATTCTTTTTATCAGCTTTTTCATCCTCTGAGATTTCCTCAGCATTTTCACAGCGTGATACCTCAGCGGTTGCCTTTATGTGTTCCTCTTCTGCATCATCCTCCATTTCGTATTTCAGAAGCAATGCTTCTGAAGGGATTTTACTTAGCCATTCTTGCACAACTTCTTCTGGAGATGTATTTGGTAGAACAGATGGCATTAAATCATTCCCTTCCTCCTGCATGTCTGTGCCTTCTAACTCTTCCTCTACTTTTCTGCTGCAAGAACCATCAATTTCTTTATTCTTCTGATCATTTATTTCAGTTGCAACTGATTTAGATCCATAGGAAGTTGCTTGAGAGGAATCTAAAATTTCTTTCTGCTCTCTTCCTGTGGTTAGCATTGACTCAGTACCTATGCTGCTAACGGAGGAATTCTTCAACATGGTTGAACGTATTTTTTTGCTGTTTGGCTTTCCTTTTGGTGGGGTGGGGCAATGCAAACTACATACTGACAAAGTCTCAGACAATGATGCTTGACTGCAGTTTGAAATCTTCACATGAAGATTCCTAGTTTTTATCTGCCTTGATTTTGAAGATTGAGATATGTTTGATTGTGAACACCTATCATCACTTCCCTGGGATATCTGTGTCAACAAACATTTATCTCTTACTTCTGACTTCGAAGAGACTCTTGAAGAGACACTCTCAGGATTTCCATTCCTAATCCCAGCCTCAGTTGAGTGGTCAACTCCTGAACATACGCTCTCACTCATACTTCCTTGTCTTGAAGAAGGGGCCTCTGACTTAATCTTGGGATGGACCTCTCCAGCTTTTGCATTAGGGTTTGAAACACTTGAGCAGATGGATGATGGCTTGCTATTTTCTACTCTATGGTTTCTCTTCTTTGAGCCTTTTGAAGATTCACTGTAGCCACTGGTGGCACTTTTCAAGCTTTTCTCATCAGTATAAGCTGCAATTGCCTCTGCTTCACTAGCAGATGAAATGTTTGAGTGAAAAGATCCTGAGGTATGAGACATGGGGTCTCCAATAGATTTCTTCTTGATTTCACATGAGCTTTTGGAGTAATTAGATGCCCTGCTGCATGATTTCAGATCGTCTGTATGTAAGGAATTCTTTTTATTCAGCGTGGATTCAAGCGAAGACACAGACATTTCAGACTGTACATCCAAAGGAGTATCGCTGTGTTTGCTCTTTTTGGATCCTCTGGAAGAGCGAGAGGCATTGCACGGAATGCTCCCATCCCTGTCGCTTCTCTTGCTGTTCCTGCCACTAGCTCTGGAATAGGTGGATTCTTTTGTAGAGCATCCTTCACCTTCACTACTCTCATCTCTAACTGATTGGCTGGGCTTTGTTTTTGCTGACACAGAGCTGACTTCATTGGCTTCCTTTTCTTCTTGTTCCGCTTCAACCTCTTCAATCTCTTTCTTAGGACAGGACTCACTGGAGAAGGAGGAGACCACTGCATTGTCATCAGAGTGGTCATCCCTTTCACTCTTTGCTCTCGTCTTGGTATAGTTACTAGACTTGCTGTACACACTGTTGGCAGGAGTCGAGCACCCAGCGTTATATTCTTGATTTGCCTTCTGAAGGCTTGAGGAAGACATGCTCCTGCCCATGCTGCTTGTTTCCTCACATACATTCTTCTTGCTCTGTCTGGACTGCAGAGATGACCTTGACATGACACTTCCAACTCTGCTGCTTCCAACCTCTTCCACATCATGCTTGAAGCACTTCACGGAGGAAACTTCAAAACAATTTTCATCTTCATTTTGTGAATTGGTTTTGCTGGTGTCATGGTCTTCGGGGGCATCTGGAGTATCCAGGTTGTTCTCACAGCTTGAACGTGACATTAAACCCAAGGATGAAGGTCTCTGACTATTGCTTGTGCTTGTCCGAGTGTATTCTTGCCTGTCTTCTCCATTAGAAAGACCTGTAGACAATTCACTTTGACACGTACACTTTTTAATGGATCTATATGCCACTCTGTTCTCTATAGTCTCTGAGTAGGATGAGGACTCTTGCACAAAGTGCTCAGAGAATTCCTCACTGGACGTGGTCTGGAGGCTATCCACAGAAGCCATTTTTTTGTGGACCACTCTTCTCCGGGAAGACGTGCTGGAACATGACGACCGCGTATGCCAGGTGCTGCGTACACTGGGCTCTTCCCTCTGGGATGTGTGCATGGGGTTCTTCCAAATGTCATAATCCTGGTGTTTCTTTCCACAGCTATGACAATGAAACTCATCACATTCTGATTCCTCAAGTTTTGACATGTAAGAATCAATATCACCAGGATATAATGACTCATCTGCCTCCGAGCTGGCTTCTGGGTTCATTTGCTGTATGGGGTCTACTCCACTGACCTCCTCTACACCCGACTCTTCACAAGGCATCTGGTTCATCAGATTGGATTTTTTGATCTGTGTGGACCACTGCAAAGTCTCATCATTTAGCAAGCGGAAGCGGACTTTCATCTCAACGGACAGGCTACCATCCTTGTTCACGTGTACCCGTTTTTCTATGTCGTCATTGACAAAGGAATGGACGAGGTCCCCAGGTTTTGAATGTGAGAAACTATTTGAGAAAGGTGCGCTATTATCCGGTGAGGTAGCAAGACCATTAGAGTATGACTTTTCTGATGACAAAGAAAATCTCATTGACCTATTGCTTGATGCTGACCGCGGATGGATAACACTCTTTTTGGTTTTCAGTCCAAAGTTCACTGGGGTTTGAAATAATTAAAGAAAAGAAAGAGGGGGAGAAATGTTAACTCATATAAAGATGACAGAAAATACATAGATCAAAGCCTCAAAGTACAGCTATTATTCCATTAAAGCTAAGCCTGTGTCAGTTTAGATAATTTGAAAATTTGGCTTTGACTAAGTCATGGCCATAAATGTTAAGTTTTGAATGAACAGTCTGTACTAAAATCTTCTGTACCTTAACTTTATTATTTTTTTTTCAATCTAAATTGAAACACGAACATTTTTTTTGGCTGTATTATGTGCATGTCAGGAAGAAAATAAATATATGTAAAAAGAAATTTAGTCTCAAATTTCTGTATTTTATTACATTGCAAATACCCCTTTATTTAACCATGAAACTTTTCATCCTTCTTATTCAGTCAGGGAAAAATACATGGAGAAGTGATCTTTTTCCTTAGTTAGAGGTCGTGTCACACATTTATTGTGCATCATCCACTTCTCCAATCAAGTCCCAGGAAAGAATCTTGTGGCCATGTAGACCGGAGCAGCACTCAGTCCCCGTGGGGATGTGCCACTAGGGATAACTATAATGCTTATTAAAACATAAAGGACAAATGAAAAAAAAAGAAATTGTAAGCGGTGATAACTACAAAAAGAAATGATGGTAGTTATAGAGGAAATGAGTGATAGAAAAGGAATTTTAAGGATTGTAATCTGAAGCACATCTCTATGGCCAAGTCTAGTGATCTCTATAGATTTATTGAGCTCTTAGACCCTTCGTTTCAAGCAGAGTTCATTGCTATCGTGCTGTCTTGCAAGATATGCATCTATCTTGTTTCTAATACATGTTTGTTCAAAGTTTACTTTTACATATCTAGACATCCACATGCCTTTGTAGGCATAGGGATATGCAGCTGAATGGAGGGTGTTTTAGGAAGGAAATGTTGAACAGGGAGCACACCAGCCAAGATCAATAACACATGAACCAGCTTCTATCTCACCATCCTTATATTTGCTCAGTCTCTTGATGGACAAATCTTCAGTTTATTCCCGCTGCTTCCTCCAGTTTTTAATATCTCAAGCAGTGAGTGTGGGATGACTCTGTCCTTAAGTTTCGACAACTAGTTGTCAACACACAAGTGAATCTTTCCTGGATTCTAGTGCTGACAATGGAGAGAAACAGGTGCACCTCCAGAGCACACCTAGTTTCATCCTAAAACCAATCCCTAACATGGTGAGATGGAATGGGAATTTCTCCCCATAGACTACTGAGGGTGGCTGGTTTAATTACCTGCGACCTTAGATAACTCATGGTGAAGTGCCTAAGGAATATTATCAGGAATAACCCACAACATACTCCTTCCTGAACATCACTTTTCCATAAAAACAAGCTTTGTTTCCAAAGAACTACACAGCAGGTAGCTGTTAGTTGTCCAGAGTTTGAAATGCCCTTCAACACCCTGGGAAATTAAAAGTTATTTAAAGAAAGTATAACAGAGTCTGAGAAACTGAGTCTCCCGCTGACAAAACCAGGGCATCCTCTGGTCCTGGTGCAGGCAAGTACACAAGTGCAGGCGTTATATGACAGACAGACAAGGGGATAGAGGATTCGTGGGAAATCTCAAGGATTTGGGGAGTCTTGGAGGCAGACACAGGAAAGGAGGGAGTTCTGGAAGGAAAACGAGACACAGAGATATGAAAGAGGAAGGGAAGTCAGCCAGACACGGGGAGCGTGTAGAAGAAAGACTGGAGGGTGTAGGGAGGAAATCCTAGAAGGAAACCAAAGAAAAAGAAGGGGAGGATGGAAAGGCCTGGGAGGCAGAGAGAGGGAAGTGCATTTTCTACATGAAATCTGCACGCTGGGGCAGTACAATAGGTGCCTGCAATCGCCATGTTGTGGGATACAGGCCTGGAGATGACTGTGCAATACACCCCGGAGTTTTTTTTTTCTTACTTTCATTGTTTTCATTGACATTGTTGCCATTGGAACGGGGAGCCAGGTCAGGCAGCTTCTCCACTGAGTGTTTCCTCAAATTCTCCATCGATACAGGTTTAAACGGCTCCCGGCCGACACACACCAGCACATTGGGGCAGTGAAGCAGAGCCTGCATGCTGTCAATCTAGAAAGAGAAGAGCAAGTGCATCCCCATGAGCCAATAGAGCAGAGCTAGGTTTTACCTTCCAGGTCCAGAATCAACTGACATTTAGTTGTCACCTAAAATAAAACAAACATGGTTCTGGAGAACCTCAGGGTCTACCAGAGCCCGTTGGTAGGTTCTGTTGCAGTATTCTTCCATTGAAAGAAAAACTCTGCTATGTTTTAATCAGGTCTCCTAAGATATGGAAGGGGTGGGAGAGGTTGCCTAAGGGAGAAGATATCTCATTTATTACAAGGTTTTACGTCCTTTGGGAACGATTTAGGCATAATGTGATAGCAAGGAAGGGAGTAGAACTGGAGGTGTTCAGTTTCTCTTACAGAGAATTATACTCTTTAATTCTTCTCATTCCTGTATGGGACAACAATTCTTATCTGGTAAGTGCTACATTCCAGATTGACCATGAGTTGTCTTCCTTCCTCTGCTCAGGAAGGAATAGGAACTGTCACTTCCCCTAATATTACCTCAAATACTTTCTCAAATAGTACCTCGAGCATCGCCTCAGCGCTGGGCAATGTGGAGCGTTGTCCCTCAGTGTGGGAAGTGCCTGTGAAGGACTCTGTTCCTCCACGAGAACCCAGGTTTACAAACTGCCTCCACATCTTCACCACATGACCTGTGCCTGGATTATACACCAAGTCCTTCATGTCAGATGCAGCTAGTAACAGAGAGCAGGGCTGGACATGGAATAAAGCCGCTCTTACACAACATTTACTTAGGATCTAAAGGAGCAAGAATCAGTCTTGTGATGAGCACTGGCTCAACAAAGTCTGGATCCTTCTTCCATCTTGCTTCTGCAATCTCTTATTTGTAAAACTGAAGTCAAGCTCCCAGGTGACCCACTTGTTGGCTTCTAAAAGGATACGAGGGCTCTCTTTCTGTCTGAAAGGGCTTTAGAGCGGCCAGCATCTGGCAGCTGTGTGCTGTCAGGGGTCTCCACAATCCAGCTAGGATGTTTATTCCTCCTGTCCTGCTACATCAGGACATCGTGTGCTTCTGGGGACTCACCAGTAATAAGTGACCATGAAAGGGCTACCAAGACGTTAGCTAACACTGGCGGTGGGCTGAGCACTATCTTGCCTGTAAGATGCACCCTGACCTCACTGTGTCACTTAATCATCAGCTCTTAAACTCGCAGCCGAGTATGGAAGAGACCAAATCTCAGAGGGGCTGCGATGACAGCTCTGCAGTTGTCACACATGCCTGGCATAGCAGAGCATGAAGGAAGGAACTCACTCTCCGAATGCTGCTCTTGCAAAAGAATCAAGAATCAGGCCCCCTTCAGAGCCCAAGATCTTATTTTTGTGAAACGCCTCTGGGGTTTTCCAAGATTAGTTAGTACCGCTAGAGCTCTGGGAGGTACTAAAGTAATAGTGCTGGATCTTGTGCAAACAAGAGGAATATGAATGTGTGTGGGGTGAAAGAACGAGCCAGAGACAGGCAGAATCACTCAAGATCCAGTTAAACACTTCTGGCGATTTTCCTTACAGTAAAGCACATGGCATCAACTTTTTAGTGGGAAGACACTAAAATCCCATTGTTTTCCCATTATTTTTTTTTAATTTATTGATTGCACTTAAACAATACTTGCAACCTAGGGCCTGTAGAGTCTGTTACTATAAAAACCCACAGTAAGAAACTCTGCTCTCTGAAGTTTACATCAAGCACCACTGTGTGTGAAGCAACAAAACTGCTGAGTCCGTGTGATGAGTACCATGAAACAGAAATGGAAAATAACCCACAAATCTCAGTCTCTCTATGCCTACTGCTTGTCTTTTGTCAGTAAATCCACTTCTGGTCAATGCTTTACTAAAAGAAACACCTTTCTAGCTCACTTTAAAAGTTTATAGAAAGCCTATGATTTAATAAATAAAATATTTTGAGTAGGTTTTTGCCACCTGTATATTTTTTTTCCTTCTTTACATTCCTGTTCTTTTGTTGTTGTTGTTGTTGTTGTTCTTTTTTTATTCCTTTACCCTGTCCTCATACAAGTAGGAAAAAAATGAGGGTAAAAAAGAAGAAAGAAAAAAGGAAAAAGATGGAGAGAAAGAGAAAGAAAGAAAGAAAGAAAGAAAGAAAGAAAGAAAGAAAGAAAGAAAGAAAGAAAGAAAGAAAGAAAGAAAGAAAGAAAGAAAGA
>NW_020799097.1:2843999-2906392 GCF_003259725.1 Athene cunicularia
GGGGCTTGGATGAGATGATCTCCAGAGGTCTCTTCCAATCTAGAGGTGGTTGTCATTTTCATGTAGACATCAGCCTGAGAAAAAGTGTAGTGGAACCTGAAAGACTAGAGGTAGATGTTCTTATCCACCTTAGCTGTCACAATCAGGGGAGAAAAATAAATACCATTAGGGTGGGATGTGATTCATTTTAAAACAGTGATAAAACTTTAGATATTTGGTGCTTTCTTTTAACATGGGGGGGGGAGATCAGTAGATGCCCCAGTGAAATAAAATGGTGGTTACTGATTGGTCAGCACAGATTTTTTTCCAACATTAAATTTTTTTTTGTTTGCTCTGAGACGCTATTTATCTCTTCTGAGCAGTAGCCTGAAAGGAAATCCTTCTGGTAAAGAAATTCCCCACTTCCCTCAGGCCACCACAGCAAGATTCTTGAGTATCCATGCCAGGATACCATCTTAGAAAAAAACAGTATTACATCCCAGTCTAAATTAGTAATAATAAAAAAAAAAAATTAAAAAGGCATTATTGTGAATACTTAAAAATCTGGTGATCACCTGAACGGTTGTGTTGGAGAAGGGAATGCCCTGCCCTATTGTTTCTTCATGAACTCATCTTTTACAATCTAGGCTTCTTGCACATTGGTGGAGAGCATCAATATTTCTGGGGGATGGGTCATTTCGCCCCAGGAAAGCCACCTGATACAGGTCATACTTCCTCTGTTGAACACACCTGCCTTTTCCACTGACTAGAGAGAAAGCAAACCATCTCAATGAGGTTGTCTAAATGTAGATACCTAGAGCAACTTGAGATGTTCTAGGGTGTCTAATACGTGCCTGAGGGTGCACACAGGGTATAAAATGAGACCTGTGCCCCAGCAGACTACCACCTGAAATCTGAGCAGGAAACATCTAGCATATTCATATAGAGGCAGTTAGAAAATTGCCTTTATTTGTGAGCTGAATCCCAAAATACGGTGACGTCAAGAATACTTTAATCCACAATAAGTGGTCAGGAATAAAATGGAGGAAAATGAATGGCTTATGATAAAGGTCTTTGATGGGTTAGGAAAGACTTCCTTTGGATCACTCAGGTGATTCCACTCCTCTTTCATGTTCCCTCACTGTAATTAACCTATCGTAATGAGCTCATGAGAAGGGTTACTCACAGTTAAGGCACTTGATGTTCAGAGAGGAAAATCCACTAAGTAAAATTCCCAGGGAACAATCTCTGGCAGTTTGCACTTGGTGGGCTGAAATAGACTCCTGTTAAAGTTTTATTGCGTAATCCCTGAAAATTAAATTAAGTTTCTCAGCCTTACTGTAAAACCTGATCCAAATCCCACCGTAACCAATGAAGAGAAACTTGCTGAACTCTACAGTCTCTGGATCAGGAATCAGGAGGATTATGGAGGCTGTGAGTGAAGTTTTGGAGGAAAAAGCAGAAAAATTGTTGCCAGTATTTGCCTCGAAGTATTTTTGTTCGTATCAGTCATCTTCTGGCTCACAAACCACTGTGGTGTCTTAAAGACCAGATGCTACCATGTGAAAAAAATTTCAATTTGTTGTGTGTTAAACCTATACGCACAGACTCTTCCAGTGAAATATCAGATACCTCCTTAGGTTCCATTGAAGTTTTCATATTTCTGACAATAAAACTACAATTTTTCAAAACAGTAAAACTTCTGTTTACTTACATACTTCTTTATCTCATACCACGGGAACTCCCTGTCACATTGGGTTATGTCACATATGGGTTGGTTCAAAAAAGCTGGGTGTTTTTTTCCATTAAAATGTTTGTAGACGTTTCTCTAAGACCCACTGAGGATGCCAACATGTGCAAGATGGAAAAGAAATTACATTTTTTTTTTTTTTTTTTTTTTTTCTTTTTTCAGTTTGAGTGCTAGCCATTAGAGGATGTTTGGTGTCCATGAATGTTAGTCTATAGTACCCTACCACAAAGGGGCTGTGATCTCAGCAAGGACCTCTAGGTGTTACTGCAACACAGTTAATAATAAAATGTCATCGATACCTAAACAGAAGAAAGACAAATATAACATGACTAAAATAAGGAAACTGCTGCTTGTTGTGAAGATCATGCTATCGTCTGGCTCTTCTCAGAGAAGAAAGAACCTTCGTAAACCTTATTCACCTCAGAAGCTGAATATTGATACCAGTTTCTGATGGAGGTAAAAGGTAGGAGATACCTTTTATTTTGCTTCTGCTGGCTACCAGCCAACCAAAAACATTTGAGAGTTGGCGAGAGAATGACAGAATGAGGAAATAATGCAGGACACAGTTGAGATCACAAGTCCAAAAGCTAATCCACTTTCCGAAGAGGCGCAGAGATGCAAGGGAGAAACAGGAAAAGCTTGTAACGGACATGTTGAAGAAAAGGCTAACGGGCTGAGTTCTTTGCTTATCATGCTGACTCATTGCCTTCTTTCCCTGTGTCCTTTTGTTTTTCGTTCGGATTTACAACTTTTTGGAGTAGGAACAGCCCGTTTCATTTGTAGTTGTACTACGTCCAATCCAGGGTGATCCAGGCTCTGTACTGGGGTATCTTGGTTTAACAATAATAAATTTTGTATTATATTCATGCAAAAGAACCCATTCGCCCTTCCCTCCCTCCGACTTTGCACTGGAGGAATTAGAGAGCAGTTCTTCTGGGGAGTGTTTTTTTTAAAGCTATGCTAATCTGTTGGTCAGAAGGTGAATCATGGGGTGTTGCCACACCATGCCCACATACATATTAGCAAATTAGCGGAAGAAAAGGAGGAAGCTATAGGAAAGTGCGTTACTTGACCTCACTTTCTCTAACATCAGCATGGGCAACCTCCCCCACACCCTACCACAGTGGAACACCCCTTTTCCCATCAGCAGAGACGTTGGTAGACGTGGCATGGGTGTGTATTTGATGAGCAGCCAGAGGATCTCCCTGTCACATCAGAAGGAACACAGAACAAGGACTAATATTGAACTTAAAAGTAGGAAACTATTGTATAGAAATGGATCTAATCCTCTGCAAACCATAGCACCCAAATGATTAGTCCAGAAGAGAGTACACAGCATCCTTTCCAGCTCCCATGACAAATCAAAACTAACGTGGTCTCTTACACACTAATTCAAATGTCAGGTCCCAAAATCCATGTGCAGGAAGCAGGATAGATGCCAGTGTCCTAGGCTCCTCCAATGGAAGGTAATCTGCTAAACGTAAATTACATGCTGCTACCTTTACCTGATACTTATATCATGGGAATATGGACCAGTCCATTGGTTCAGAAGCTGAAATGCAACAATATTCTAAAAACATCAGCATTTTCGAGAACTTTTCAGACATGACCTGTCTAGTTTTCTGGTTTGACCGCTGTGGAAAGTTGCATGAAAAATGATAGCTTTGGGAGTTGTGATCTGGAAATCAGACCGTGATGCATTCAAACAGCCAAGTAAAATATGTGAAAGACAGAGGAATAATGCACTGAGCTGCTTTCTCATCCAACCACAGGGAAAGATCATCTTTAGCTATTGCACTGCTGGCAGCTTTTCCTGGAGTACTCACAGATGTCTTTTGCCTGTGTGTAACACTGCATATACATAGAGAAAATGTTCTGAGTTAGGCCCTCGAAATAGTTTGGATGAACGTGGCTTTCAGCAGTCATAGAATCACAGAATGGTTTGGGTGGGAAGGGACGTTAAAGATCATCTAGTCCCACCCCCCCTGCCCCAGGCAGGGCCACCTTCCACTAGCCCAGGTTGCCCAAAGCCCCGTCCAACCTGGCCTTGAACCCTTCCAGGGAGGGGGCAGCCACAGCTTCTCTGGGCAGCCTGTGCCAGGGCCTCACCCCCTCACAGGGAACAATTTCTTCTTTACATCTAATCTAAATCTGCCCTCTTTCAGTTCAAAGCCATTACCCTTTGTCCTATCCCTACCTGCCCTTGTAAAAAGTCCTTCTCCAGCTTTCTTGTAGGCCGCTTTTCAGTGCTGGAAGGCCACTATAAGGTCTCCCGAGAGCCTTCTCCAGGATGAACAACCCCAAATCTCTGAGCCTGTCTTTATAGGAGAGATGCTCCCACCATCTCATCACCTTCATGGCATCCTCTGGACCTGCTCCAACAGGCCCACATCCAAGAGAAATACTACAATCAGAAGTTCAGTGGCCACTGGGAATCATTTGGGTAGCAGCAGAATTAAAACACCATGTGGGAAAAAGAGGAAGGCAGAGGAAAGACTGAAGATAAAGGCATGAAGAAAGCAGAAATATTTTTGAGAAACAAGTGAAAAGGACAAAAAAAGGGGAAGGAATCTGGTTTGCAGCCTGGTTCAGTTTGGGAGATGGGCTGCTAGGATCGTATGAGGGGTGCCACAGTAACTGCTTCTGTGGAAGGTGAGCCGGTTCCTGATGAAGACTACGGGAGGCTTCCTGACGACCTTCACTGAGCGCTGGATTGAGCTGGGGAGGTCCCCACGTTACACTGACTTTATGTAAGCTTTTGATGGCCTTTTCCCTACCCACCCACCCTGCCAGCTCTGAATGATGTCTGAGACTGTTCTAGCTGTGAATCAGCCAGAGAAACAGAAAATTGCTAAGGGTGCAAGTTTCAACACGGAAGAGAGGAAGGCATTTCTTAGAAAGTTTTTTGCTGCAGATACTTTCCACCTTCTGACATGCTGCAATTCCTCACTGAAATCAGAGTCCACCATCTTCTCTTTTGGCACTGGGTTCATCAAATCTGGTCCAGCCAACATCAGCATTTGTAAATCATGAGTCAGACTAACATCCACCCCACCCCAAGGTAGGATTAGCTTAAAAATTGACAACTCTTGAAAAATGCGAAGCATTTGGTTCTTGCAATTAGCTTTGTGGTGACTGTGTTAGTGGGCAGGATATGGTTCACGAGTTCAAGCTTTTCCCAGTGACCAGAAGTTCTCAAAACTTACTCTTTTTTTATATGAAAATATCTACATCATGGATGAAAAGTGACGCAAGCTGGAAGCTATGGCGAAAAAGAGGGAAGCACATTGATGTGTTCCAACTAGCTGTAGGAGCTGGGGTTCAATATATAAGGAAAGTTTCTAGATGAAGCTCATAGATCCGTATGGCATTGTTCCGTGGTCTCACCATCCCGAGTGTCTCCTAGCGTAAACATGCATTTGTGCTTCGTTGAGCGTTGATACAGTCTGTGGACTCCAGGAGCTCAGGGCATAAAGAGAAACACATTTAGCTGAAAACCCTGGTTCAGCTTGAGTAGTTTTCTTTCTATTGAGTCCAGGGTTTTGCTCTCAATTTGCGAAGTCCGTAGTACGAATGTGCAAGCTGGAAAGTTCTTTACTTCTACACAGAAGTAACTGCCCTGATGTTAACTGGACTTATTTCAGAAAAGATGAGAGTTAAAAGAGAACAAGACCTTGCTAAGAGTTCCAGCAGGATGCTTTGAATCATCTCTTCAGGGCCCAAAAGGAAGAAGCAAATTGATGAAAATTTGAAACATCCTCTTTATCCCTCTCCCATTATTGGTAAAAACTCAAAAATCTGCGTTTGGAAAACCAGAAAACCAAACTTCTCTATTTTAAAAAACAGCCTTTCTTGGAAAAAAAAAATCTTTGCAAAAACAGTGATTTCTACTTAAAGTACTTACAGAAAATTCACAGTCTTTCCAGGAGAGGGTGGAATTCTGCTATTCTTTGTACTATAGGTAAGAGAATAATAGAAGCATCATGTTCACCAATATTATTGCACATGCTCAACAATATGATTGGAAAGGTCTTTGTCCTGGATTAAATTCAAAAGAATTAGAAAGTAATTACCCTTTGCTACATTATTATTATTATTATTGAAAGAACAAAATCTCCTCAGGCTAAGGGACTCATTTGCATTTGGTATATGTTAGATAAGAAAGTATTAGATTTGGTGTGTGTTAGATAAGAAAGTGGCTAGCATACGGGGTCCATTTAACTACATCTTGTAAGGCACCGAGCCAAATGATTTCAGGGCATCTCAAAGGTTCATAAAACACACCTGGATATGAGTCTTCTTATGGATGGGGTTCATGGAAAGTTTTGCTGAGGTTTACAGATCACTTGTGTAAATCTCATTGGAGTCATTGTGGTTTTGGCAAAGAATCAGAGAATATTGAACCTGAAACCTGTGGTTTGTTTTTAACCTATGAGTCACACACGTGGTGGGTGGAAAGTGGTACAGCTCATTCGATAACAACGGTTTGCACCAGATGAGGGGCTGAAATTGGTTGCAGTTATTCATACCTGAACACAGCACGAAATCAAGTGTCACAGTGAATACGTCAACACGGAACCATAAAATTAACTATCCCAAGGAGGGACATTGTCACCTTTCTTCTCTTGTTGTTTATATACACACACCACATTTTAAACCAGCTTATTTGCCTCCATGTATCCCATTTCCCTCTTACAGTTCCATCAGGGTCCCGATGACACCTGTCATTAAGACAAATGAACTTGGTAGACAGCCCAACCATGAGTGGCCTAGAGGATGCCTGCGGGCAGTCTACAGATGTCCTAGAAATGGCTATATGGATGTGTAAAACTGCATCAGGAAATATGTCAGACAAGCCTGTTTCCTGGCCTTCCACCCTAAGGTCACTGTAAATGCAGTCATTATTATCAAGAATGATTTAGTAATTATAGTTAGGCCAATACCTTTACTAATAACAGCTAAAAATAAAAGTTCTGTATTTACTGATAAATTAAACGATTCTGGATCCACAGCACTGGAGTGTTAAACTATTAGAATGGTCTTTAGTGTATTTAAAGCCTGTGTGAGCTGGGACTCTCCCAAACAATTCCTGGGCAGATGTGGGAGTTATATGCCAAGAAACCTTTTCTAAGAAGTAGCTTGAACGTGGCCACCCAATTTTAAAGGCTGCGGGAATCTGACCCTATTTTGGAGGCTACATAGTGTGAGTATGTACAGATAGCGTCATTCGGTGTCAGGGTCAGAGTACGTGCCCTGATACTATTCCGTCTACTAGAACAGCTGTAGCCCATGGCACTGCTTCTGGCTGAGGGAGATATTAGTCTACAGGTTGCTGGAAACTGGGAAGATACACTGGGGAAAGAATCACTTCGTACGTGCTCTTCCGTCTTTCTGCAAGACTGCTACAATTGGCTACTGACAAAGATGTCTTCATTTGACCCAGAGTAGTTAGTCTTGCCACACTATCTAATCTGTCTCATTCCAAAATCTACAGAAGAAAAATGAGGTTACTTACCCCAAGGAGTTTCTAACAACTAATCTTTTACAGTCTCCGGTCAGTGGTGCCTGAAGAAGCATTCCGTAACTCATGATTGCTGCCCTGATTAACTCACTCAGTAATTCTCCGATCCCTCAAGGAAATTTGGTTGCATACAGTGCTCATTCTGCAATGTTCTCACTCTAGAGAGGCAAAAGAGAGTCTTTCTGGTCATCTGCTCTGCCTTTCTACATAACAGACTGGATCAGATTCACTCATTAAATATAACAACTTACGGTCAGACTTGTGTGCAACTAAGCAAAAAAAAAAAAAAAAAAAAGGTCTTGGCCAAACTCCAACAAACATAAAACTAGCCACATCCCTTGGAAAACTCTTCTGATGGTCGATAGATCCCATTTGAGAAGCTGATGGTATTTGCCACCAATAGCCATAAACTATGTAGACTATTTTCTATAACACAGTGTGGTTTCAAACACCGTACAAGAATGAGTATTGGCTTTTAAGGAAGAATTTGGTTTTGTTTTTGTTTTAATTTAAGACAGTCAGTAAAAGGAAGGCCTAGTGATTCAAGGGTAAGTGCAGAAATCGGGACATCTGTGACTAGACACAGTCGTGTTGCTGGGTTCCTGTGTCTAAAAGGGGACTGCTCAGCTGGTAGACCCTGGATAATTGCCATTTGTAAGGGAAATCCTCTGTTGTTACGCAGTTGCTGTGATGTAATCCTACATGTGGCTTCTTCCAGTTTAATTGTTTGTAAGGATTTTTGGCCATTCTACGATCTGCATCTTTGCCCCTAGAGGGATTCTTCCCTCTCCAGATGCAGGTGGTGGTGGAGTGCACATAGGTGCACTTCCCTGGGGTTTAGACTATGGAGAAAGAAAATCCACTAGGTTGTATGAGAAATTCCCAGAACAGAGATGAAAATCTGTCTGATGAAGCAGATAATTTACAAATTTAACCTCTTTTATTATCTGCTCTTAGTAGCATATCCAGTTCAATTTCAGTATAGAACTGATGTCCCTAGTAAAAAACTAAGAAAGCTGCAATTTTCAGGTGTCCCATCAGCCAAGTGATCTTCCAGTGTAGAGTCTCACGTCTTATGTTTCTTAATATTTAAACATCTGTAGTACTTTAAAACAAGTGTATGAAAACTTAGGCCTGGGTTAATTTTAGGTGAGTAGTCTGAGTCAGTCTTCCATTCTTCTTCTATAGTCAATAAAGAGAGGCCAACAGGCAAAATGACCCCCCCATCGTAAATGCCTAATAAGCTGATCAGATTTAGATTAATTAAGTCCAAGCCTGCCTTTTTTTTTTTTTTTTTTTTTTTTGCACAAGTTTGCACAAAGAAAGTTTCATTGGCAAGTTAATGACATGCCAATGTTCACCTAAATATACAGATTTCTCCATCTGGGCACTATTTCCAGTTAGTCACCTGGAAAACACCTGACTTGACCTGAAAAGAACTGTACAATTTACACTCTTTATTTGCTGAAAAATTAACTGTTTTTTCTATGCAAAAATCAAATCAATTTTATCTCGATTTCCGTAGTCATCAAATTACTCTTTTGATTTAGAAACTGATAACAAAGCCCACGGTTAATTTGGGAAAAGGGGCTCTTGGCCCTGCTGAAATCAGCGCCCAAAGAGTTAAACACTTACTTCAGTGGGACTAGCTCTTCCTTCCTAGTCGGCTGTCTGCCTGATGCTTAAGAGTAAAAAAACTGGTTTCACCTCATTCAAGGCTTCAGGAGTTAGAATGAACATTCAAATGTGTAAATACCAATAGAACCAGTTTGGATTTATACTAACATTGGAATCAGGATCTTTCAATCACTGTTTCTACTGACCTGACTTCTGCATAATTATTATAGGCTAATTCTAAATTCGTAGCACTGAAAGTCTCTCTGGCCCAAGAGCAACGAAGTCCCGATAATCTGGGCCACTGAAGAAACAACCAGCAAATTCACTACAAAGTTCATAAGGTGCAATTTTGAAAACACGTGAAAGGTAAATAAGCACACAGATGGGAGCAAGAAAAGACAAAATAAATGTGGTCTCAAAAGCAAGAGCTCTTCCGGCCCCCGATGGATCTTGATGCTACACCACCACCTTTGGCTTTACGAAGAACGTCATCTGTATTAGGATTCTGCTTAGCTGCCCATGACCTTCTTCTGACTTTGTTCCATGGAAAAGAAAATGAGGTAAAATGTTCCGTTTAACGGCTTCATGAAATCACTAGCATTTTTGTCTTTTCAGGTAAAACCTTATGCTAAAGCCAATTTGAAAAAAAGCAATGAAACAAAATGTGGGCTATAAAAATAAATTATAAAAGTTTTGTCTAGATGAGCAAAACCAGTGAGATTTGCAGTCCAAAAATTTTATTTCCTTGTGAGTTATGATTGAATTAAACTTACAGGTTTACTGGAAACATTTGTAGACTAGGTGGACTACAAAAGAAAGAAAACACTTTTCTCTGCTTTTTCATAGAATCATAGAACAGTTTGGATTGGAAGGAACATCAGAGATCACCTAGTTCCAACCCCCCTGCCCCAGGCAGGGCCACCTTCCACTAGCCCAGGTTGCCCAAAGCCCCATCCAACCTGGCCTTGAACCCTTCCAGGGAGGGGGCAGCCACAGCTTCTCTGGGCAGCCTGTGCCAGGGCCTCACCCCCCTCACAGGGGAGAATTTATTCCTTACATCTCATCTAAATCTGCCCTCTTTCAGTTCAAAGCCATTACCCCTCATGCTATCACTACATGTCCTTGTAAAAAGTCCCTCTCCAGCTTTTCTGTAGCCCCTTTCAGTACTGGAAGGCCACTGTAAGGTCTCCCTGGAGCCTTCTCTTCTCCAGCTGAACCCCCCAACTCTCTCAGCCTGTCCTCACAGGGGAGTGCTCTAGCCCCCTGGTCATCTTTGTGGCTTCCTCTGGACTCACTCCAACAGGTCCATGTCCTTCATATGTTGGGGGCCACAGAGCTTGACACAGCATTGCAGGGGAAGTCTCACCTGAGTGGAGTAGAGGGCAGAGGATCCCCTCCCTCAATCCACTGGACACTTTTCTTGATGCAGCCCAGGACACGGTTGGCTTTCTGGGCTCTGAGCACACACTGCTGGCTCAGTCAGTTTTCCATCCACTAATACCTCCAAGTCATTCTCCTTGGGGCTGCTCTCAATCCACTCATCCCCCAGCCTGTGTTTGTACTTGGGATTACCCCAACCCATGGGCAGGACCTTGCACTTGGCCTTGTTGAGCTTCACAAGGTTCACACAGTCCCACCTCTCCAGCCTGTCCAGGTCCCTCTGGGTGGCACATCCCTTCCCTCCAGCGTGTCACCGCACCACACAGCTTGGGGTCACCCACAAACCTGCTGAGGGTGCCTCCATCCCACTGTCCATGTCACCAACAAAGATGTTGAAGACCACAGATCCCAACACCCACCCCTGAGGAACGCCACCCGTCCCTGCTCTCCATTCAGACGTTGAGCCATTGACCACAACTCTTTGACCATTTTATCAATTCCTTATGCATCAGTGATGGAGTGGTCCATCCATCAAATCCATGACTCTCCAATTTAGAGACAAGGATGTCATGAGGGATAGTGTCAAATTTCTTTAAATCAATACTACATGAACGGAACACAAAACAATAAGCCTGTTCCATGTGTGTCTAAGTTTATACCCACATAAAGGTGTAATGGGAAATCAAAGACTTGTAATTTTAAAGTGTTCTGGATTTAACAAAATGGTAAAGATATTAAAATAAAGCATCTGGGACAGTGTATGCCAACTATACATCATATTGCAAAGGTGATTTAACTTATCGTAAGATTCAAGTTTAGATCTGGAGTTATAGTAGTAGAAGAAAACAAAAGGAGATTGACGGGGCAACACTCTCAGGTCTATGAATAGCACTTGCATTTGATGGAAGAGATCGATTCACTCGCAGGAGAAGACATTTTTCCTTTTTTTGTGTTCAGTTTTCAAGAGATAAAGAAAAAACTGGGAGCAAAATAGACATTGTGAGCCTGCTATCTAATGCTGTGAATTATGTTATTCTAAACCAGACAAATACAAAGTCAGTCAAGGAGCAGTCCAGATGTGTTGATTAGGAATGAATCTTACTGTTATTTGGCTTATCTGTCAAATCATGGAAATTCACGTCAAAAATTACTATTCCCCTCAATCCAAGCCCTCTTTCCCAGAAACAACGTCCTCTTGCTAAAAATTTACATAGACATGTGATAAAAGATTACGAAATTGTTAAAAGATAATCTGAATTATTATTTAAAAAGAATAAAAATAAACGAGGAAATATGCAAGAAATATGAAGCATCCAGATGCATTTGAATAGTCATGGAAGGATGGAGGCTTGTTTTCATTGTCTCTAAGAGAAAATGCAAATGTAAGTATAAAGGCAAGACACAGTCAAAATTAATCTTCAATTCGAAGGAGATTATTTCAGGAAATCCCCCAAACTGTGCGACAAATTCGCCATCTTCACTCCTCAGTATCTGGTGGAAACTCTGGGTCACAACCAATTGTGTGTAGGGAACAGAAATCTTGAAGATGTGGTATGACAAGAAACTGAAGACTGAAGAGCGGTAATGGTTTAGAGAATCCTTATGAAAGAGATGATTGGAAAATCCAAGACAGTGACTTTTTGTTTTGTTTAAATTCTTTGCACCTGAGACTAGAGTAACATCTCCAGTAAGTCCTAACAGGAATGACTGTTGAAAGAGCAGTAATGAAGAGTTAAAAAGCAAGGGGCAAATTAGTAAAATTAAGAATAGCCAAAAAAATAACTTTAAAAGATTTACCAGAAAATATATTAACAGTCGCAGGTAACACATCCTAGCTATGTGTAACTGATAACATCGATCAGGTTAGACTTAGTCACCTATCACTGCAATATTCTACACAAGAATAAAAGTAGTGAAAATTAAATTAATAAGGTACAGAAGATGAACTGCCTATTGACAGGACGGTAATGAAAAATTTTCTTGTTCAAAAAGAAGAATCCCAGGGACTGTGGAGAGATTAAGTGATGGTGTTTGTTCCACGCCCACATTTCTGCAGATGGAGGGCAGGGAGGGAAAAAAAAGCAGGGGTGAAGGGTCTCTATGGAACCCCTGGGATTTATTGTGGAAAAGATCATTATCACTATGTAGAGGATAATCTTAAACTCTGTGGCAGGCCAGAGAAGATAATCTAGCTGCAAGAAAGAGCATTAATGTCTTTTCAAGTGATGTTCATGTGCAGCTGGGGCTGAATCATTTCCATAATCAAAGGCTGAACTGGGAGTGGGGATGCAAAACAAGCGACAAAGCTATTGACGTTTTCTCCTGAAGAGACTTACAGAACTTAAACTGTCAGCAAAGATGTTAACGTGTAAAACCTAGTAGGTGCCATCAGCTTCAAATAACCCACGGTGACCGCTTTGGGTTGGTTGGTACCCATATCATTCTAACCACGTCTTGGCATGCTGGGATGAGATCCGACTCTGGGAGAATAGAGACCTTTAGACAGGATGATCACGGCTGCGGGGCTGAAAATGTGAAAGATAACTCTATGTCTTTAGGTGGAAAGAAAGATGGAGGTTGAATAATGGCGAAGGTACTGTGTTTATAGAGCATGTATTTAGTATGTATCCTAGCTAAAATGTCACTGTTTACAATAATTAGAAGGAGAATTGTGAGAAACTAATTTAAGGATCAGAAGGAGAACATTAAGTCTGCACTAAGAAATAGAAGGAGAAACTTTTCTTTACAGCAATGAGTGAAAATTCTCCAAAACGGAAGAAGCGAAGAGGAAGTTACTACCACACCACTACGCAAGATTATTATCTTCATGTGGACTGAACAGGAGTCCAAGTCTTGAAAACTGGAGAAATCAGTGACAAAATAAAATAAAATACTTATCCATAGATTACAACACATCTTGGCAACAAGGTTGGGTTTGTTGGGGTTTTTTCCTAACCCGAGTTGGGTACATTTGTAGTAGGAAAACAAGCAGTGCCAGACCCTGTTCTTCAGAATGGAGGTCGACAGAAGCAGCTTGGCTACTCAAACACATGCTGGTCACATCCAGGCCACCTACAGGGAATGGCCCCAGGCCCTAAATCTAAACTGTTGGGGGACTGTCACTCTGGGCCAGAACCCACCAGGGAAGATGATAAGAATCTAGCAGAATGGAGAAGAAAAGGATGAGATCCTGCTCCAACACTTTACTTTAGTGGTATAGTTGTAGCTGTGGTGCACAGCAAACTTCGCCTTGTAAATAAATTGATGGAAGCTAAAAAAAAAAAAAATAAAAAAAAAGAACCTAACTGATTCTGAAGGCCTCTAGACACCTCTTTGGCTGGGTCAGCTTAGACTCAACAACTACGTGGGAGCTTAGCCACTTACCTCACTTAGAGAAACATTTAGACACCGACATGCAGGCGGCTGGATCCGAAATGAATCCAGCTCCGGATATCTGAAGTCATTTAGGCAGTTACTTGGAAAGCAGCTATCTATAGTGCCTATTTCTTTTCACTGACTGCTGAAACAGCCTGGGACATGGGATTCGTCTTGTCTACCATGCAGTTGCCTACAAGCGGGTCATTTTTTGCGTACTTTCCCATTAGGAGAAACTCAGACTCTCGACACACTCAGCAAAGATAAATCCCACAGTAGGGTGGCCAGCGTGTTCATCTTGGACTTGGACAACTGACTCAGGCCTTAAAGTTTGAGGAGATGAATTATCTATTTTGGTTATCCTAGGCCACACTTGGGTTGTCCATAGCTAAGTTTTCCCCCTGTTCCTGGGTCCTCTTTCCATAAACCCTTAGTTTCTACAGGACCCTCGGTTTCTCAGCAAGATTGTTGTTTCACTTGTCTGGCGTATGCGGAGTGTCACTGTCCTTTCTCTGTTGTTTCACCTCATCTCTGACTGCAGTCAGACTCACACTCTTTTAGCCTCTAGATCAGTAAGGCTGTGAAAGCTGTAGCAGTAAAATGTTCTGGAAGAACATTTTCCTTGGATTGTCTAACTGAGAACAGGCAGCTCTTTCCAGAGTGGTGGGCACAGCAGAAAGCCCTGTGCTCTGACATGTTGCCTCCACCAGGAAAGATGGTTTAAGGCACCGTTATGCCCTCCCTCTCTCCTTCATAGCTGCACGCTGCTGTCCCTGCGCAAGTCAAAATGATTTGGGTTAAAAATATTTCTCCATTTTTTTCCCCCCTCCTGGATGGTGGCTCATTTGAACCCAAGACATTTCAGTTATCTGATTCAGAAAGTGGCACCACGAATGGTTGTGACATGAGCACGGAGGAGCTGGCACACAGCACTGTAAAGATGGAAAAAAACGTGGCAAGGAGCAGAGTGCCTGCTCCTCTCAGCTGCATTGACAGGGACAAGTCAGGCTAACACACGAGACCTCTGCAGGAGAAATGCAAGTGTTGGTTAGTTTACGTTACAAAGAGGTGGAAATAGCGCTTAAGGATCTGCTGTAGTTGGGAACGGTCAGTGCTGGGTTAACAGTTGGACTAGATGGTCTTAATGGTCCTTTCCAACCTAGATGATTCTGTGAAATCAGAATCTCAGGTTTGTCAGGAAATTCATTTGGGAACAGAAGAACAAAGAAGTTGTCATGCCCTGAATATATTATGAGTCCACCCCAATTGGCACATTCACCAGGTAACCAATATCCTGATCCTACTCATACCTTAATCACTTATGCATTTACTAGTTATATTACCATAACTCTGAGGATCCCACATCATGAGCTGGATCCTGGTCTGTTAGGAATTACACAAGTGCAAGGTGCTACCTAAGGGCTGTCTTATTCTTTTGAATTCCCAGTTGTCAGGCATAGAACAGTTAAGCCTCTGTTGGGACATACCTCCTAGAAGAGGGTGGGAAACTCCGTTACTAAAAATTTATTTAGGGTTTTATACCCAGCTGCAAAACGCTGAGCTTCTGGGCTTCTGTCAGAAGTTTCTTCCCATTGAGCCAAAACGGTATCTGATATACGAAGTTCTTGAATGGCTGAACAAGATTCCTCTCCATCACCCCTTCGTGTAATTAATGGGGAAGTACCTAATGTGACACTAACTACAGAAGCCCCAAGGATTAAGGTAATGTGGATAAACTATTGGCCCCATGAGCCGAAGGATTTGCATCACAGGGGTGAAAACATTGATGTGGTAACACCTGTTAGAATAACTGACCAGCCCCAGGTACCAGAGATACTTGCCTTCTTGCCATCAACAGTGTAGAGCTTCTTCACTGGGAACTGCAGGATCTCTGAAATCTCATCCAGGAGAGTTCTGAAACTCCTGGCATTTCTGCGGTTCAGGATAATTGAGCGTCGAAACCCACTTTCTCCATTCTTAACTAGAGTGATTTTCTTGGGTATTCTGGGGCCATGCTGAGTGAAAGGTGTGGAATAATCTTCAGGTTTGTTCTCCTGAGCTGCTCTTCTCATGGCGCTGGAGGGACGACCGCCTCGCGGGGGGGCTGGCCTGTGTCCCCCAGAAGGAATGCTGATAGGTTTGACATACTTCTTGTCAGAGCAAAGGTAACATCCTCCATCCTCCAGCTGGTCCAGCTCACTGATGCAATGTATTCCTCGTGGGGTGGTGATGGTCCGTACCCCAAATGGCAGTGGGACCCGATGAGAGAGGTCATCCATGAGTGCATTGAAGCTCTTGAACCTTCGCTGGTTGATGGCCATCTTGACTCCTGCAAATTGAGGATCTCCACTCTTGAAGAAGGTTATTTTTTTGGCTGTGGGTACCTTGGTGACCGTGTTTGTCCGAGCCACGGAGGGAAGGGGCTGCTCATAGTTGTAGGAGCTGGTGGTTGACAGGTGGTCAGCAGGCACCTGAGTCATCCCTCTTGCTTAGAGATATCTACAAGAGAAATAAAACCAGAGTAGCGTTTGAGACATGCAGAATCAGTGCTTGACTACCATGGGAGCACAGCTTGTTTTCCTCACAACAGTTTTACCATCTATATTTGATGAAGAGCAGATTGTACCAACATGGAGCTATGAACTCACTGGCTCAGGTAGATAAGAGCGAACACAAATGAAAGAGGAGCCATAACCCTGCTCCTCACAGTTAAACCATCCTTATCCTGCAGATGCCAACGAGAATTCAGTCAGTGTAATTTGCCCCTAAGGCAAAAAAAGCAAGAGTCAGACCCCAAGCAAAACCCACAAAAACTGATATTTGTGTCTTGTTGTCCTTTTGAGTTCTATGTCTTCCTTGTTTATGTTTTTGAGGTTTTTCTCTGAAACTATCAGAGACAGTGATTATTTAGGTTTTATTTTTACAAGCAGAGTGCTGAGATTCTCATGTAACCCTTTAACCTCGTGAACTGGTACATAACAAAAACCAAAACCAAACTGAACTCCTTCATGTAGTGATGGCATATTGTAGCACACAGCCAGTCCTGAGTGTACCGAGGGGCAGAGTATCCTCGTTTCAGAGCATCTGCACATGTTCATGCCATAGTGTGGGAAGGTAAGGTCTGGATGGAAATCCATGGCAGGTACACAAAAAAAAACCCCAGTGAGAAATATCACAAGATCTCAGATAGAACTACAAAAGTTGGTTCTGCTAAACAGAGGGAAAATTTGACATCAGTCTGGTACACACAGACATGAGGAGAATGATCTGCCCAATTTGTGCCAGAGCAGCTGGAGTCCCTCACTTTTAAAGCTAAGGTGGCTGGTGTTTAAGCCTGGAGGCTGAACCCCACCTTTTGGAATCCAAGTTTTTTTCATGTCTTTGCCATGATGGAGACAAGCGGAAAAGAGACTGGACTCTGCACTTTCTAGCTCGCCCTTATTAAATGCATCCTCTTGGAGGTCAAGCACTAAAAAATTCAGACCCCACATGGAATGAAACTATTATGCCAAAAGAGGTAGCACTGTGCTTTATATAGAAGAAAACATAACAAAACAAAACAGAACAAAAGGACACTCTTTACAACTGCTAAAATATTGGCTGTAATGAATGCGACAAAAGTTGATTTCATGAATGTGAACGGTGATTCCACAGTTCACCTGGAGTTAATTACTCAAACTTAAATGGAGATTCTCAAAATTACATTTCGAGATGTCGTCTTCTGATCAGAAGTTCCTGCTCACCGATGGGCAGCAAACCATTTGAATTGTTAGGAAGGAATGCGGTAGCTTGGCTTGTAGCTTGCAGAAGGTGGTTCTGGCTACAAGCGCCTACATCCAATTTGCTTTCCAAATTATGTTCTTAGTTGACAGCAGTTTTCTATGGCAACTTAAAAAAAAAAAATCTCTCAGAAGAAAGACAATGTTTTTAGTGTTCGGAAATGAGTTAGAGAACAATAAATGTATTTCTAATGGCACGCTTCCTTCAGGTTGCTCCTGGTTACACTTCTTGCAGCAGCTGAATGAAATTCTAGTTTCAAGACAGTAGTCACGCTACTCGCAAATTATTCTTTGGAAGACCAGTTCAGTGACCACTGTAATTAATGGGAATCTTGTCACTGATTGCAGAGGTGCAGCATTCAAAAAGCTGTAAATGCTGATTTCCTCACGTTTTAGTACAGACCATTATTTTAATATTATGCTACTCTCAAGTGAAATATTTGTGCACTTTGTACTACAGCAAATTCAGTCCTGCAATAAAATAGAAGTTTAACCTCAGCCAGGTGAGAAAAGACATTAGGCACCATTGGAAAGATTATTATTTTGACAAATCTCTGCTTTTTTATATCCATACACACTGACAAAGATTTCAACATGATTTATTCTTTCCATGTATATATTTCACCAAGCAATTATTCACTTATTTATTTCCTGGTTAAAGATCAATCCATCACTCTATCTTCCAGGGGGAAAAAAAAAAATAAAAAATCTCATTTATCTATATTTCAACAGCTTTCAGAAAGGTGGCTTTAATTTTTATTTTTTTTTTAAATTCTTTTCTTGTGAGTCCTACTTTAGTGCTTTCAGACATCGGCAGCATAATTTCCAAACAAAGCCATTATCCAAATCATAGTCCCTGGACCAATGGTAGTCCACAATATGCTGGCTACAGTCCCAGAAATCTAACTGCTTCCCAAGGATTTATTCTACTTTTTTCCAAGCTGTTAAATAATATTGAAAGAAGTACCAAAAATTTTAAAAAGTGACAAATCATAATTTCCCAGTACAAATCTTTTTTTGGGGATGATTTCACAGGCCTTAGGTCCCTTAGGTTTTGGGTGATAGAGTTGGTTATCCACCCAAGCCAAATGGTCTGTCAGGTCTTTTTTTATAAAGGAGTACATAATGTGAAGAAAGAGCCTCCCACAAAAACTCTGCATGAAATACAGTTGCCACAGGGAGAAGTTTTGTCTTGTGCATTTGAAGTTTCAGAATGGGAAGGAGATTCTTCTATAGATCTGGCAAAGCAATAAAAATGGACCTCTTGCCCAAATACATCTTTCCATAAATACACAAGGGAGGAGTCTCACTGCATATTTTTCTACTTACATTGAAGTACTTCATGCCTCTTGCTCAGGATAAATTTTTCTTATAGGATATCCAAGAGTTTAAATATAAATCAACAAAATAATTAAAAAAACCCAAACAAACAAACAAACAAAAAAAACCCAACACAGCCAATCAACCACCTCCAGGATCTAATGCACTGGACGATGCAGGGAAAAACATTAGCAGGTTACATGCTGTCAATCAAACTGTCCTCAAAATGTCTGACCACAGCTTGGGGGGTTAATCAGGACTGTGTTGCTAAGGATAGAAAGAAAAGCTACCTAAGCTGCTGGAGAAGGCTTTCAAATCCACTGGGGTTTTAGGCACAGTTTGCCCAATCCTTCTCTTGCTTGCGCCCATGTAACTCGGGTACAAATCTGACTCGGTGACACTCCTCTCCAGTCATACCAGTATAAGTGGGAATTCAGTCAAGGCCAAAAAGGGAAATTTTTTTCCCCTTGCATAACGACCCGCGGAAATCTGGAAAACTTTCCTGAGCCACGCTGCTCATCAACTCCCCCACTTCTCAACAATACTTTGGAATCAGATTTATCTTTTGGGTAACGCCAGGGCAATCGGTGGGGTCGAAGTAAAGATGATGGTAGCTCTTTAAGATTTGTGTGTAAGCTTGTTACTTCTCAGCTGGTTGATAGTCGTTTGCTCAGGACATAGATGACTCTGATTCATAACAAGTTTTCAGCTTAACTAAGGACAGTTAAGTGAGTCCCAACCAAATATTTTCAAGTTCATGGCAGATGTCAGAGTCTCAGATGAATGCTCAACGGCTGGATCACTGAGATTTGGGCATGAAATAAGGATAGACAAGCAACCTGTGAATGACAAATAATGGGAAATGACTTGCTCTTTCATAATTCACCTATGAGAGCCTCCCTGCTTTTTCTCACACTTCCTCTTTGCAAAGAAAACACACGCACACGCAACGGAAAAATTGATCGGTTGGATTCAGGTACAAAATCAGTGGGAAACTTCACTTTTGTATAGACTGGAATTCTCGTCTTCTAGCAATATTTATTTATTACTTATGTAGTCATGGCACCTGTGCACCAACATCACTTACATCACCAAGCACGTCCTTTTGTAGAAAGTAAGGAATTGCAGCGAGACCAGAGTTATAAAAGGTTTTATTGGCAGGGCAGGGATTTGGGGATCCTACAAGAATAGGTTCAGCAGGTTTGAAATCTTAGATCCTTAACATGAATCTTAGGAATGTAAGGTTAGTGTTTGAGCCATTCCACAGCCCTCCTTATACAGCATTGCTTCTGCACCTGCGGACAGCACACCTTTCAGGGCCCAGAGACCATTCCTGCGGGATCCTTGACCCAGAAGAGCAAGGTCATCTCTCTGCAGACTTGCAACTACTATAAGATGTCAGCAGCAATACTGGAAAACTTGTAAAAATCCTTCCGTGGAGAAGTCTGAACCCCTCATAGAGGTCATTCTGCTCTATCAGGACTGTGCCAGGCAGCCTGGCCTTCATTTTGCAATTTCTTATGACAGTTCAGAACGACATCTCAAAAAGACTAAACTATAGCAGGTAGGCAAGTCGCGCACTACTAAACCCTGTCAAACCTGCACTATCCAACTTCATACAGAGGAAGCTGTGTGACCGTGTGTTTGGGCATCCCTCATGTGAACCCATAGCCAAAATCCAATGCATCCGCAGCACATCTCTTCACATCAGCCTTCTCCTTCTGTCCATCACACTAAGGTTTGGTATCTCTGAGGTTTTCTTGCAACCTTCTCTCTGTTGGGGATGTAGAAGGATGAGAGGAATCCAGATACAACTCTAGAAAGTGCCTGAGCTGAGGTAGGAGAGCTGTCAGAGAACTCAGTGAATTGAGCACCAAGTCCATAACCACTATCTGAGAGATGAGAAAGCCTTTATGAGAAACGTCCAGACTTGACTTAAATACTTCAAATTATCAAGAGTCCACCCTGTCCAGCAGCAACAGATAATCCCACTTAGTGCTAAATATCTGTGCCTTTTCCCTAGCTTGAATATGCCCAGTGTCACTTTTTGTACGGCTTTTGTTGATAAAACACTGTACAAACTTTTACTGGAAGTTTCTCTTCTCATACAAGTAACTGTAGCTTCCATTTTTACAAAGACATTACTTCCAGAGAGAAAAAAAAAAAAAAAAAAAATTACAGGTCACCATTAACATTCAGAATGGGGCTGGTTGAAAAATCCAGGTGTGTGTTTCTAGAGAAATCATGAACATGATTATTTAATTTGAATTTTTTCCCAGAAAAGGTGGGAGCTTCTGGCAAGAGAACATGAATCATCATTTTGTAAGATCTAACCATGTTTCTCTAAAAAGGCTCATTTCAATTTGCACCGTGCCCTTTTTGAGAAAGAAAAGTATTTTTAAAATGTCAAAGTGACCTTACTAACAAGAAATATTTATGGTCTGACCAAGCCAAAGTATTGTGTTGAGAGTGACAAAAGTTGAGATGTTTGATTCGTAAAGAGAAAAACAGAGTTAGAAGTCAGCACAGCCATTTGCCCATGATTATAGAAGAATTCCCTGCAAACAAAACAGACAGATTGGATATTTTTCCCTCAGTTTATTTGTTACTTAAAATTACTTGAAAAGGATGATCAAACTCTGTATAAGACTAAGTTTTTCATTTCTTGGAAAAGAGGTTTCTGATAACTCATTTTATTCCATAGCTGAATGAGCTTAAAACACCACGCTCTTCTTCACCCAGGTCCTTGTCAGAGCTGGTGTTAAATACAAGCAAAAGCACCTCTTGGTAGGAACAGTGTATTAGTGATTGCAACCATTGCATCCATCCTTGAACCACGCTGCTGGACCAGTAAGCTAGAAGGCACGCTGGAGATGCAAGCCTCTCCTGTCCTAAAAACAACCTGGATTTGATGGCAGCTACTGCCATTTTCGGAGGAATATGAGCACATTTTGTCTAGGAGGATGAAACGCTGGGGTTTCAACCCCAAGTTAAGGTTGACATGTGGGTGATTCCCACAGCCCTTCCCAAAGGGGGGTGAGTTTCCCTTTAGGCTCCCCCCAGGGTGGGCAGCCTGGCAGACAGAGCCATTGGGTCAATGACCCCAGGGGTCCCGCAGTCAGTAACCCCAGGTCAGGTGTCCCACGCAGGGATAACAGCTGGGACCCCTTGCAGGAGGGGCAGTGTCTGTGTGTGAGGGGGATGCCCTGTGCAGAGTTCCCTGCTGGGGAAGGACCTCCTGCCTCCCTGGGACTGGGCTCCAGTCAGGTCTGGCTTTTGTAAACGTGGGCTGTGTAGAGATTCAGTGTGTGGCTTCCTTGGTCTGATGTGTTTGGCTTGTTGACCTGGTTGTCTCCCGTCCCTTCTCTGGGAGACTGCATTTCACTGGTTATCCCACCCATTGCTGGTCGTGCGGTGTCTTTGTTGGGATCATTTGGATTGATGTCAATTATGTATAATCTGACTGACTTGTTTGTACACTGAGCCTTAGGGCTGGATTGGCATGGCAACACTTGAGATGGCTACTCAGAAATCCTCATTAGCAACCTGGATGGTGACAGAAGGCACCCTCAGCAAGTTCCCCCGTGACACCAAGATGTTGGGAGCACCCATGTGCTGGAGGGCAGGGCTGCCATTTGGAAGGACCTTGAAAGTCTGGAGACATGACCTGACATGACCCCCAGGAGAAGAAAACACGAACCATGTGTTAGGAAAAGTAACTCCCCATGCAGCAACACAGGCTCAGGCTGACTGACAGCAGCTTCACAGAAAATGATGTGGGGGTCCCAGCGGGCAAGAAGTTGAACAGGAGTCAGCAGTGAGCCCTCAGGGCAAAGAGCACCATCCACAACCTGCAATACGCTATCGAGTGCCCTAAGCAGGCCAAGAGAAGTCATAACTCCCTTCTGCTAAGCTCTTCTGAGAGCACATTGGACACCTTGTCCAGGTTTGCACTCCACAGTACAAGAAAGGTTCTGGCATGCTGGAGTGAGTCCAGCAAAGGCCACCCAGATAGTAGGACAAAACAGGAGCATATGATAAGCACAGGGAGGGCAAGAGCACTAGAAGTGTTGAATCTGGAGAAGACACTTGGAGGCATTCATATCATTGTCTATAACTACCTAGGACAGGGTATAGGTATGGTGTATAGAGAGCCAGACTCTTCCTAGAAGTGCATACTAAACCTGCAAGATGTGGCTGATACAAGTGGCAGCATGCAAAATGCCCTTTAGGTATGAAAAAAAAAATTCTTCATGGTGGTGATCAAAGACTGGGACCTAAGAGGTGGAGGAATAGCCAACCCTGGAGATACTCAAAACTACAGCTGACCAACTTGATCTGTTGGGCCTGGCTGTGAGTGTGTGGTTGGACCAAAGAATTGCCAAAGTCCCTTCCAGCCTACTTCATCCTGCAATTTAGCAAAGGTAAAGCAGCTTCTCTGGGTTTGTCTGCACTCCCCTTGGCTCAGGCTCATGTGGTAATTATGATCCAGCTAAGTGCCAGTTTAGTATGATCCATCCTTTGTAGCAGTCTGAACCGTTCCATCATCAGAGATGCTTTCTGAGATCTGATAGACTACTCCAACCTCTAATTACTTTAACATTATTAGCTCTTCCCTTTTGTGATTACTGGATTTTCCTCTAAGAAAATTGAATATTCATTTATAAATGTGAGACAGATCTTAGTAGATAAGGTTTTTTTGTTGTTGTTCTGGTGTTTTAAGGGGAGGTGTTTTGGTTGTTTGTTTTTTTTTCTTTTTTTGTTTTTCTTTAAATAAAGCACTGTTTTTTCTTTATTTGGGTCCATAACAGTTTGAAACAAGTCAGTCTTCAAAGCACAGCAGGCCAAGTTGTATTTCCAGCTACAGCCTTCAGTGCAAAGGATTACATCACACTTAACCTAGGTAATCAAGAAGTCCAGCTTTCTGGAGGATTAGAATAAGTCTCAGGGATCAGATTCACCTACAGCAAATCTTGCTTCTATTCTATTCTATGTGCATTATCTAATTAGTTTTTCAGCCATCAACCACCGGTGGAAAGAAAGAAAACCCTCTGAAATTGTTAAAAAAATGTGAGTTTTTTACTGTTTCTTACTTTTAAAAACACTTATTCTGTAGACAATGTCTTTACAGTTGATATATCAGTCTTCAGTTGATACATCAGTCTTCATGGACTGAAATGATGAAAATGAGTCCCTTCGATATGAGATAAAATACAGTTGAGAAATGTTGCTTCTTTGCCAAGAGTCACCCTCACTGTGCAATAAGACTGCATTTATGAAGCTGAAGAACAAAGCTCATGGTATCAGTCGCTGCTTAGAGAATGGAGACTGAGCCATAACGATCTGGTTACAGGATGGGCACCTCAGACCAGACAGACCTTACCGAGGTTGGGTGTATTATACTAAGGCTGAGCTATGAGATTTGCTTTCTGCTTGGGAGGAAATATAAGGATATGAGTACAACATAATAAAACAAGATGAGGGACAGCATATAGAGCATCTGTCAGGTTGTCTTGACGAGCAGAAAGAGGCAGGGACATGGTGGTGCCTGTTCGTTATCCCATCCCCTCTGTATCCTGTTGTCTCCCATCAATAAGTTCGCCAAGTCCCTGGATACAATCGTACAACAGCTCCCTGGGATGCTGTTAATCACGGTCCACTGTGAAATTAAAGCATTCTTCCACCGAAGGGACCAGGGAAGCCCTAACGCAGAAGAGTGGTTTTCTTTTGATAATGAAATGAAGAATTCACCTTTCCTAAAATGACACCCAGGGCTTTAGAAACCAGAGGCAGAGAGGCCAGTTCTGCCCCGTGCTGTTCAGCAGCCAGTTGTAGTCTGTTGAAGTGACAACTCCGTGACACAGCCCTGATTATTGTCTCTGCAAAGGCTCCGACAGTCCCATCTGTGTGTTTCAGAGCGAACACAGTTCAGCTTCAGCAACAGCTCAGGAACGTCACTAGAATCTGGGGACAACGGTTTTGTTTCAGAGGGTATTTCGAGTGTTGTAGCCAGGCATTTCCTAAGAATAATGCCATTTAAAAAATCCAGGGTTCTAGGTTTACCCAAATTTCTGGCAATAATGGGGAAAATAACTTTACATTTCCTTCTGAGGTAAGATTGAAGTTTTATGTCCAAGCTGGTCTGCACGTTTGTGCCAGGGAACTGATAAACGGATGTGCTATTTATCGCATTTATACTACTTCTCTTGCCTTTCTGATGCCCTCGGATCCTTCCAAATGATTATCAATTTTCCTTTTCATTAAAGTGTTTCTTGCACTCTTAAAAAATTATTTCAAAAGATATTAAATCATATCCGATCCCTCCACATTTCAACATGTAGATTCTTTCTCACATTTTCAGTGTGTTTATAACTGAATCTGCGGACAGCTTCTAGTCATACAACAATATGACTTCTAAAACCTTTTAAAATCATTTTCCGAGACAAGTTAAGCACTGTATTACATCTGATAAACAGTAGAAGCAGTCAAGTTTCTCCGACATCAAGTATTTATTTGGCCTTTCGTCTACAATTCTTATGCCATACAGCTGTGTACTTATTTCTGCCTTAACATTTGTTTCATTATATTGGGAGACACAATGTCTCACCTGGAGTGACTCTCTCCTTTTGGCTTTGAATAATAGGAAAGAAAAAAAAAATCAGGGATATTATCCCAGCCCTTTCTCCTTTATTCATCCCAGTTTGCATCAGCTGCCTTTGGGAAGTGATACAGTTGGTTTCTTAATTCATTCTTTAACGTCCAACAGCAGATCTGTGTGCTTTCCAATTTTTTCAAGGATTCATCCATTTTATCAATTATATATATTTTATAATGACTTCCTTCCTCACTTTAAATCCTGTCCAAACTACTCTCCTATAGTTTTCTTCTTTACGATGGATTTTTTTTTTAAAAGTGCTCAATAACTCAGCCAATTTTGAATCATTGTCCTCCTTTGTAACTTATTCATGATCCTGCTTTTTCCGCTATTGTTGTTCTGCCCCCAACATCCTTCCAGTTTTACTCATTCTTGATTTTAATTCATGTCAGCAGAACTCTGACCCCTCATCAAGGGCAGCATTGCTAATACTGGTACCCTGGCCAAAGTCTAAATTTGGTGATTTCTGCAATTTTTGCTTGCCTAAACTTTTAACATAATAAACTGTTCTTTTTTTTTTTTTTTTTTTTTTTTTTTTTTTTTTTTTTTTTTTTTTTTTTTTTCCCATCTGTTGAATCTCAGTGCCAGATTCTCAGATCGAATGAGCCAGCAGGACTCACTGGAGCTCATGAGATCTCTTGGGATTAGCACTTGTGAAAAACCCATCTCCTTCAGGGCACTGTGCAAGGAGCAGGAGGGACGATGCTTTCTCTCCACCGCTAACTGTGTGACAGTGTCCCAGATGTGTTGGGGCTATTCTGGAAGAACAAAATGTTGTGGTGGGGTAGTGTGGTCTAAACCGGGTTGGAGAAATCATGTGTAACCAGGGATCAGGGACAAGGATCAGCCAAATCCTGGGCACTGTGGGACAGATATATCCTATCTGGGCAGGATACATGGGACTGGATGTGGATATCTGTAATGTCTCTACTTGAAACAGTCCCTCCAGGCTTCCCTCAGAGGCACCAGACAAGATACGGTGTCTTTTAGGCTGTGTCCATCTCATCCTGAACTGGATGTCTCAGATGAACTCCATCATAAAACCATTTTTTCTCTCCATTTTTTGGAAAAGAAGCTCAAGGTGATGGGCACAGATGGTGACAATAAAAATGTTTCATCAGATGCATATAATTTCTTGTGTCCTGCCTCTAAATTACCAGAAATGAATACCTGAAATGTTAACAAAGAAGAGGGAGGAGAGGGATTCTTCTCAGCTGATGCTGACCTGTCAAAAAAACATTTTTTAGAATATATATTTTTTTTAAATTGGATGGAAAAGAATTACAAGGAATGAATACCTGAAATAGTGACAGGAAAAAAAAAAAAAAAAAGAAAGAAAAACCTCACCACACTTTCTTCTGTAATGACCCTCCAAATAGCATTCCTTTCATATTTTTGAAAGATGAGAAGGGAAAAAAGCTATTTTAAGTCAAATGAAAAAATTTTAATTCACGTTATTTTCCCTTTTTCAAAGCAGCAGAAAGTGTAAAAAAAAAAAAAAAGAAACCCAGAAGTTTTATACTGAAACTTTCAAAGAACCCAAACCCTTCTCTTCACGAAGACTCCACATTTGAACTTGACATTAAATAAATTAAATAAAAATAAAGCTGCCCCTCCTCTACTTGAGCTGCAGTTGAGACCCAGCTCTCCTCCATAGCAAGGGACTCCACGTTTGCTAGCCCCGGTCTGCTTTGGGAGAGACTGGTGTCTTCTACTGCCTTCCTCCTACACGTTCACTGAACGCCCTGGTACTTCTTCCCCGTCCTTTGTCTGTCTCCTGTTGACATGGTGCCCCCTGTGATGTCAGCTGGTGACATCATTCTCCACGTTCACAGTAGCCAGTGTAACTCTCCGCTGCTGGGTTTCTCCTAACTCTTCCTCCGAGATCTTTCCCAGATGTGGGGCTGCCAACTCTTTTATCGTGGTTAGAAGAACACCTCCTTATCTCTCACCACAAACTCTTCGCTCCCCTAGCCCTCCTAGCTGCGGATAACCCACATTCATACAGCACTCAAACGCACAATCTCCATGTCATGTTCAACACCTACATCTCCTTCACACCTAACACTCCGACCTGGACTGTTGCCAAATCCTACAGATTCTTGACTGTAATCTCTCAAAAATCTCCAGCCATCCCTTCCTGCTAAAACACCTGTCTGTTTCTGAGTCAGCTTATCTCAACCTTTATAAACTTTACCAGCTTTCTCAATATTATTGCAAGGTCTATTCAAAATCCTGCGTATAAAATTACTCGCTTCTGCAACCTGACGGTTTCCCCTCTGTTTTAACATGTTTTATATTTTCCCTTATCACCCTCAGCAGGCTCTGAAGACCTTTACCTTCTCTTTGCTTGTTCCTGCCTCTCCTGCAGATTTCCAAGGTTGGCCAATGGAGCTCACCACACCTTGCAAGCAAAAAGTGTTCAGACACTGTGGTAATGGGTGACATGTGGAAGCGCAGAGAGAGATGTAATCCTCCTTGCTGCTGCGCACCTCCCTCCTCTGGCTTCATACCCATCCAAAAAACACTGATCTTCTAAAACATGTTAGAGTTAACGCAAAGCTTATATAACACCGCGATCATCACTCAGCTCTTCATCACCACCATTTCCTACATCTGATCCTGACCTGGATTCAGATGAGAATGTTGTCCCAGTTGTCCTGTCTCTCACTCAAAGGCAGATGTGATAAGAAATAGCAAGATTATTTATTAAGAGGCTTTGTGTGCCTTTGAGGAAGCTTAAAGCGATAACGTGCTGAAATGGGTAAATGAATCCCCAACTAAAAGGGAATAGGTCTGGCAAAGTATTGCAAAATATACCTAGGATTATTTGTGCTGACTTTTTTCCATAGACTGGCCAGGTGCCACATTTTTCTGACTTCTGTGTTCACTTTGCCTGAACTTTAATGGCAAAAGCATCTGCCAAATGTGCTTATGGGCTTGCTGAGGTGTTCATGGCGGGCAAGTCAGAACGGCCTCCCTGCAAGACCTCATGGCCAGATCTCAGTGACATGAAATTGGCTTGTGCAGTCAAGAAAGAAGGATGACACCAGGTGACTAAGCCTGGTCAGCTAATGCAGAAAGAATGCAAATATGAAGAAATCAAGCCACTAAGCAAAAGAAACCGTGGGCACTTTGTATGGGACAATTCCAAAGAAACTGATGCATTTCAGTGAATTTCTCCTCAGGCAGGTCAAAAAAAAAAAAAAAAAAAAAAAAAAAATTCCAAACTGTTGTAATTTATTAAACCAACTGTAGTGGCTGTTAGTTACCCCTTACGTTTAGGATATATCTCATTTTTCTTAGGTGCACTTTTGGTAACAAAAATTCCTGTAAATGTGTTTCTTCCTAGTAATACTAGATCAAATATTTTAAACTTACAACCCTGCAGGTTATTTATATTGCCTACCAGAGCCTTACTGCTCTCTGGGCTCTGCATGCTCTGGTCTTCTGCCACTCCCAGTGCCACCCAGCACAGCAGCTGGAGGTTAACTGGCACCTGTATGTACATCTCCATAAGGCAGCAAAGAACCCATTTCTCACTCTCACAGCTTTACTGACTGCAGCAGCCTAAAACAGTCTAGAAACACATGTTTAAGGAATAGAACTGGCACAACATGGCTCTGGGACGTGCATCGGATCTGTTGAGTAAGCAGATATCATTTCTACGTATTTATTTCTCTTTGGGATTCCAGCAGTGCTCCGAGGCTCCTGTCGAGATGACTGACAGTAAATGCACGTGTTAGGACATCCACACCGACAGCCAGTGCAGGTCCAGGCTCGCTGTCAGGCTCGTGATCAGGCATGTGCGCACAAAGAGGTCATCTCTGCTCTCTGAGTGCTGCAAAGTGAGCCAACCTCTCTTTGCTGGGCAACATCCAGGGGGTCCGGCATTTGCCATCACCAGATATCAGAGCCTGACTTCTTCCAAGCATGTTGTGGATGCTGAGGCGCAGCTGAAGCCCACCAGCACAGAGGAGGGGTATGAAGCATGAAGCTTGGGAAGGTTGCAGTGCTTAGGCTCTCTCTCCATCTCAGAGCTGTATAGACACAAACATAAGTGATATTCAAGGTTCCCAGAACATGAGATGGAAGAAGCAAACAAAGAATAAAAGGGAAACTGAGGTACTGACTGATGAAGTGACTTGCCCAGTACTACTTATCTGGGACAGCACTAGGAACACAATCTTTGTCTGCTTGGTCCTGAGGCAGTGATTTGCACTACCTCATTAAAGCAAAGAGAAAAAGATAAAGCCAGTTTTCAACAAAAGTGCACTGTTTCTGGATGAACGACTCCGAAACAAGCGTGGAAGGATTTGCATTGCCATCTCAGGAGCCCACCTCTCCCGCTAAGCTTTTAAGTAGGTGCAGGACTCTTCTCACGCAATCCAGGGCACCAATGTCAGTGGAAACACCTAAGAAAGTAAGGCAACAAACTTCATTTCCATGAACTGTGGGAGGAAGAAGACTGAGGGTAACAGTGGACAGCCACAAGCCTGCAGGATGCCGACAATTTTGAGAGGTTTTAGAGAAAAGCAACAAAATGATTGAGGGGTTGGTTAGATGAAGGAGGGAGAAAAAAAAATAAAATATTGAAAGCACTAAATATACATTGCTTGGCCAACTAATGCCCGAGGGAAAACAAAAGAGCTGGCAGGCAGGAGGGAGCTGAGAGCCAAGGAAGAAGTAAGATCTCCATTGTGAAGAGCTCTCAGCCTTTGTGCATGAACAATGAGGAGTGACTGCGTGCTGCAAGCCAGGAGATAAGTTAGGCTGAGGGGAAGCTGATGGTGTAGGCACTACACAGATAGACAAAACCAAGTCCTTTCTGAAACATCCTCTTTGGCAATAGGTGCACCTGGATCTTGATTTTCTTCTGTGTCTTTCATTCTCTGTGTAGTCAAAATGTTAAGGTGCTAATTCTTCCCAGGCATTCAGAGGAACTGCTTAATATAGAGCAAGAGGGTATAAATAGATGTGATGGGATAAAACCGAGCAAAGGGCAAGTGAGGTCATTTAGATTGGAATAATCTCTAAATGAAGTAGTGGAAGCCCCTCTCACAGGTTATTTAAAACTAGACTGGGGAAAAGAAAGGTTGTTTTCTTTTTTTAAGGGACAGTAGACTTTAAGGAAAAAAAAAATATTTCACTGTGAAGGGAAGAGATGAAGAGATCCATTGTTTATCTCTCCAAATGGATTTTTTTTTAATATATTAAAACCACCTGAGCAGCGTAAGCGACATTTTACACTTGAATGTGCAGTTTGTTCCTCTTTTACATTAATGGCACATTAATATTACATTAATGGGCAAAAATTAATAACAGCAATCGATAGCAATAAAACTCACCTATTGGCAAATGATTCATGTTTCTCCAAGGCACAATAAGAAGACAGACATGATTACAAGGTAATAGATTTAAAAGATGAGGAAAAAAAAACAAAAAACAAAAACAAAAAAACCCACCCCACACCAAACAACGTATTAAAGCTCTAAAAGAGAGCCAAGGGAGATCCGGTGAAGCAGAGCGGTGAAAAAACAACAAAAAAACTCCAGCAAAAGATGGAAACATTTTCTCTGCCCTCAGTTGCTGACAAGGTCAGTTTGGGGGAGTAGAAGATGTAGAAGATAAATACCAGTCAGTCACCATCACAACCAATAATTCATAGGGATCATAGACAGGCCAAGAACATTCTGTATTTTCAGATGTTCAAAATACAAATCTCGGTCCCGGGCTTACAAGAAGAATTGCAGAGATACATAAATTCCCAGATCAGGAGTACAGCCACCAGGCAACATTCTGCCATACCAGACAGATGAAACCAGGTGGGTTTTGAGCAAGAGGCAACTGAGTATTGCCAGGCTCCTCTCTTCAAAGGCTCAATGGGCTGCTGACCTATGACCCCCTGGTAAATTTGTATTCTTCTTCCCTTCCATGTTAATTCAGCCCCTACAGATATGCGGTCCTGATATTATGAGTTTCCTAACACGATGTATAAAGACAATAAACGAAAGGCCAGCAGCTACAGGATGAAATTCAGTGCCTCATTCTATTCAAGGGGTCAAATCTGATGATCTAAATGACCCTTATGTCATCAACTCTATGAACCTCTCTTCAACCCAAGAAATTAATTCATTTTTTTAATAGTAATTCACTGAAGAACTGTCAAGGGTTAACGACCAGAGGCTTTTATTAACCAAAAAAAACACAAGCCCCCCTCCCTTTTAGCTTGTACTTAGAGAGACTGAGAGGTTGCCAACAGAAGAAAAAGAAAGAAAAAAAAAGGAAAAAAAAAAAAAAAAAAAAAAAAAAAAAAGCAGAGAAAATCAGAGCAGAAATTCTGGTTTATACTCCAACTGGGATTGTGGTGAAGTTCACAATCTCTCCCATCAGGGATGGGTGTTGGAGTAAGCCTGCAGCCAGCCTGGCTCCCTGCCTGGGCAGAACTGCTTAAAACAGGCAGAAGTCCCCTCTCTGTCATCTTACAGACTTGACCCACTCAATCACCCGCCCCTGAATAGCAGCAGAAACTTTAAGTGGCCACAGCGAGTTGTATAACTGGAATCCAGAGGTGGTCAGAAAGGAGAGCTGTTTGCTTGGGAAATGCCTCTGTAAGGACCGACCCAGAGCCCACTGCAAAGCCTCCCAGGAAAACACAAAAACAGGCTTTGGAAATCGTCCAGGCGTAACATCTGCATTACTCAACAGAGCAAAACACATCCACCAGCTATGGCTTGATCACATCAGCAACCTTCCCCCATAACTCTTATTTATCACGGACACCTATTTTTTCCCACATGAACATCAACCACATCTCACTTCCCTCGTAAGAAACAGGGCTGTAAGCAAAAAGGATGGCAGAGCTACTGAAAAAAAAGCTAATCGATACTAACATCAGACCTCCTGCTTCTGCTTGCTCTCCATCACTCCAATATCTTCGCTTGTTGCTCCTCTTCCCTGTATTGATTCACTGGTATATAGAGGGACAGAGAAAGGCAGATTGAACTCACCACAGCGAAGGTAATCCAGGTACATAGCTTTTTGCGAGTCAATAATCCATCTCGGGTCAGGCCTCCTTTGAGCGCCCACAGAGGAGATCAAAATCCAGACAGAGAAAACTCCCTGGTTTACGTTTCTCAGCCCTACAAATGAAAGATGGAACACTTGCTCGCTCGCTTCCTACACAGGGGGATGGGCCCCCACCTCCCTTCCTAAAGCTTTACATCTCTCCCCTTCTCGCAGCTTTCCCCACCGTCATGTGCTTCCGTGCTCAACCACAGGCTCTTCTGCCTACCGTAGCCACTTGCAATGGGATTAAGATGAGCAGAAAGGAGCTTACAGTCAGGCACCATCTGCAGTGATGATAATTAACTAATGAGGTTTTAAAGATTTTTATTTTTTTTTTTATTCTTGTTCCTCATACAGATCTGATCACTGCAAAATTTGCATCGCTGCGCTCATGGTGCTCTCTGCTGTTTGACAAGCCTGACCCACTGCCTCCTCCTCTGTGCACACGTATTCGAGTCATGAGCCTGAACGCAGGGGAAAAGCTGGCTCCTGGTGGCAAAGGCTTTATTGCCTTTTCTGATCACAAAACCCAAGTTTTAAGTCTCCAGCCTGTGATACGCAGTAAATAAATCGTAACAAATGATCGCAAATGTTCCTCCCACCCTGAAAAAAAAAAACAAAACAACCCCTCATGAATGAGAAAAAGAAAAACTCAGAATCCAGGACAAAGTTTCAAATATTCCATCAGGATATCTTCAAGGGCACATATACATGATATGGAATGACAAAAACCACAACCCAAGAGGAGAGAGGAAACATTATTTCTCATTCACCGGTAGGAAAAGAGGCATCTTCAAATTCTTGTATTTTTTCCACCGTCAGGCCAGGTGCAGACCCCAAATGTCCTAATGCCCAGCTTAATACCTTCACACCAGACCATGCTTCCTTGCCAAGACAATCTCATGTTTTCTTATATAAAAACATTCCTGGCCTGCAAAGCTGGTGTGCTCGGTGGTCCCTCTTAATGATTATGAATTGAAAACTTTCCCAGCTTAGGCTGAGGCCCCATTCCCCCTCCCTCATCTGGGCTTCCTTTGGGTTGGACCAAGAGCAGGTGGAGACGATGGTGCATGGCTGAGCGTCACCTGAACCTTGACTGGAACACAGCATGGATGGAAACTACCTGACTGAACACGTGTGTCTGCAGCACAGAGCCTGTGAGAGAGCAGCCTACAGCCCCTGCTCAGTGTGCTCCTCGGGGCACAGCCCTACAGCTGATGTCAGAAACAGGTCAGTTTGATTCACCCTCAAGAGTGCCTCATTCTCTCCAGGGAATAAATAAAGTCTGAGAAATTAACTCAGATACTGACCTCTACCTCACAGACATCTAGAGTTAAATGAGAGAGGTGCCCACCCTCAGCCCGCTCAGCCACATAGTGCACGTGAGCATAAGCACTTTCCAGAAACTTTCTGTATCCTAGAGTGAAAACAATTAGCTAACTGCAGTACTGAATAACTAACCAATAATTGCTGCTGCTTTTTAGGTGGCGATTGGGACTCTTAATTACAAATATGGCTTCTGTTATGTTTTGCAAACAAAAAATGTGGTGATGCCCATCTTTTTCTCCTAAAATTGAAGTGCTCTTTAACAAGATCAGATGCCTTCTCATCCCATCTCAGATGCAGATCAGCTTCAGCCCAACAGCCTGAACGTTTTCTCAAAGAGGTGTTCAATGTTGTGTTAAAACTGAGCTTAAAGACACTCTATGGATGCCTGTAAAATGAATTAGATTTGTGCTGAAGTAAGAAATAGCCCCTCTGGGGAGTCAGTGTATTATTTTTTTCTTTTGGGGAGGGAAAGAATAGGGAATAAAACTGCAGATTTTGGAATTTCACCCAAGGGAAGAGTGACACCTCTGGGCCCTCTGCTTTAGAATGAGCTGAACCATTTTCCAGGTTCTGCTGACAATGTCTCATCTAGGAGGTACAACAGCATATGCAAAACACATACAGTATAAGCATAACGAATTCAATGTCTAAATTTATACACTCAATCCCTATACAATGAATCCCATCCTACCACACATGAGCTGTGGCTGTAAATAAGCAGTCCCAGCAATGACTACCTACCTTCAGGTGCTTCTGTCTCTTCTACATGAAGGGAGACAGGGAGAGACATTACCCATCTCTGAATTACCCTTGCAAGCGACTATGATGACAGACCAGAGGCTGTTTGCAATGTATTATTCAGTGGTTGTAAGTAGAGAAGAATCTAATTCTGCATTATTTGCTCCAAAAGACAAGGTAACAAGAAGAGCGGTGTAAAAAAAAAATTTTCCTACTGTGTGTTTTACTCCTACCTCGTCCCATCTGAAACTTAAATCGTATCCGCAGCGATGTTCAAGCCGCGGCTGAAAACAGGGCTCGCCTCAGACATGTGTGAGGACTCCACATGTTGCAGGCTGTAGCTTCAGGCAGGTGTCATGTTAAATCTCTCGGGGGATTGATTGCTGTTTATCATCGGAACGAAGGGAATCTCTCCAGCTTTACCCTGTGTGATGGCTTCGTAAGTTAAAGCTGCACATGATCAGCTTGACCTCATGCTGCAGTTGTTGACTGTTTGGTTTTGTTTTTTTTTTTCCAAAAGAAGATTACACATCGAGTTGCTCAGAGTGGGATTTCCAGCACTTTTCTCTCCAAGATTATCTTAATAATTAATTGTTTGTTATCATTAAGTGCATTTTGGCAGCCTCACTAGCCTACTTCACCTGTAAGTCTCCATGCAACTTCCAGGCCTTAATGAAAACAGACTCACCCGCAGATATGGTTAAGGATTTTTTTATTAAGTGTTAAGGGAGAATTCAGGAGGGAAAAGGCATTTGGGAAAATGTGTTAGGTTTGAGAAAACTCCTGCTGGTAACGTTTCTCAGATTCAGGGCTGAACCCTACTCAAATCTACAGGGGAGAGAAAACACCCAATGTTGGTAGCTATTAACCCAGATTCAAGCCTTTTTAATAAATGAACAATTAGGCTGTAGGTCTGAGCTCCATACCACAGTGGCCATCCTGACCCTATCCCCTCTTGAATAAAGAGTCCTATGAAGTCTTAAGCCCATGAAAAAGCTGCAATGCTCATCTGCGTGGAGAGTGAAAGGCAGATGAAACAGCACAGCCAACACGACACAGCAGCAGGTCGTGCAGCAAACCTGGGGTCCCCTTCTCTAATCCCTCTCCTCCAGTAATAAACACCTCTTACCCCACAAGGAGAAATGTAGCAGAAGACAGGAGAAATTTGTTGACTGAGAGACAGGGAGAACCTAAGCTCTTTGACTCCCATAAAACCCTCCTTATGTTTGGGTATTATTAGCACCTGTTTCTAATCCATTATTTAAAGGTTTTATGCTTAACAGCTGAAATTGCCAAGGGTGTTAGCTCTCACTCAGAAAAACTGAGTACAGTACAATCAGGGTTACTTCGGGCAAATCACTCCCTGCTTACACAGGAATATAAACCAGCACCTCAATCTGAGAGATGCTTATCTTCCTCCTAGGCTGTCCTCTGCTGAATAGGGCCTCATTTTATCTATATAGTGTTACTTTACATACAGTGAAAGGATCTTGGTCCCGGCCTCCCAGAGGTTTCATCAAGAGTTAATTGTCCTGCCCAGTCAGCGCAGCCATAAGAGAACGAGCACAGACCTCCCTGTTTGTCTCAGTTGTCACTTACTGCTCTCTACCAAAATAATTCCCACAACTGCTCATTGCGGGCACCGTGTGTATGGTGATACATCAATCTTGTATAATTGTAGACAGACTGTACTTAAGGACTGGTTTGCTCAGATGATCCAACTGCGGATGTCCAACTTCTAGAAGGGCTGTGAAGCCTGGGTGTTATCAAGGCTATAGGAGGACTTTGGAGAATCTAGAAACTTAGGAAATAGAGGTGTAGGCAGACCCCTGTCCTAACTACAGCAGATCTTTCTGTCCCATTTAGACTAAATTTCTTTCTTTGCTAAATCTCCCCTCCTTCCTCACCAAACACACATCCTACTTCAGCACTGCAGGGTCACTAGAAAAAGCTTTTTGTTCGCTTCTGTGTTTTATAAAACCAGAACCTCCTGAAAACTAAACTATCTAGGAAACCCATTTCTGTCCTGAAATACAGCTTGATAAATGCATTAAACTATCTGGGTCAGCACAAGTGAAAATGATGTTGCTCAGCTGCCCTCTGCTCGCTTTCGTAAAGTGGATCTGGGTTTACGCTGCTGGGGGTGATGGGGGAATTTAGCCTTCACCATCTGAAGGGATCGTCACGTTATTAATTCAGGACAGGGACAGAGAAAATTAAAAAGGGTACAGGTATAGGCCAGCACACTGGATGAAGTTTGTTACAAAGGTGTGGCTACCCCTAAGGTGGGAAGCACATTTCTGAACCCAGCTAGCCGAGTCAGGCCACAGGCTATGGTCGTGCTGTCTTCTGCTGCTCAACAGCACCAGAAAGACTAGACTCATCAAGGTGGGTAACAGGGAGGTCAAAATCACAGGTCTCAAAATGCTGATCACCTTGGAGGCATTTGACTGGCAGGACAGTGAGATTACCTTGCTTTGGTCCGTTACAGAGATAAGAGATGGCTGTGGGATGCTCGAGCATCTCCCCAGACCTCACCTTCTGCCTGGGCCCCCTCTCTAAGACCAACCCCAGGCTCCCGGTAGGGCCATGACCACAGTGGAAGGTCCGAGCAGGACCCTCCATCATCAGCGGCTCTTCTGGGTGAACCAAAAAGAGAGCTGGAGCTTTGCCAGGCTTTGCTGCACTTATCTTATCTGGGCCGGAGCACAGCCTCTGGCATATCTTCAGAGGTTCATCTCTTAGCGCTGTGACACAACCGGGTTAGAGCCTGTCGGCAGATGCACAGGGTGATATCGCCGCCTCGGCCCAACATCCCTGCCCTTACCACACTCTCTGTGTGGTGGACTCTGAGATTAGGATCTTGGGTTGTCGTTAGGAGGCAGCTGAAGTACCACAAGCCTTGTTGGGCTGAGGTCAAGGTCTCTGGCCTTACAGCAGTGGGTAATAGTGAGGGTTTTCAAGGCTGGATTTTTTCACCCTCCTAAGGTGCTGTCTCTTGCAACATACCATGCAATGCAGAGAACAACAAATGCGATGCAGAGCACAAGGGCAAGAGATAATAGACCTTTCCTACTAGTCTCCTTGTACCCAAAATCTGTATAAGAGAGAACTGCCTTATATGCTAAGGCATTAATGTATTAGCCCTAAGAGTATTAGAGACTTGATTAGTACTGTAACCTCCACACTCACCACATGACCGTGCTTTAAAGGGGGTCCATCCTTGCCTGGTCCTTGTGCCTTCCTGCAATCGTTCATCATCTTCTGCAGCTGTATTAAAATACAGCCATGTGTCGGCAACAGGCTTGATGCCTCCTGCCCTCCTTAGATGATGCAAGCTCCTAGCAGGGATCAGATGCTTTGCATCCACATTTGGCTGGTTCCTATAGCCATACTATAACACCTCCAGATCTTGCCTTCAGTCCAAGGGTAGTTTCTGCAAAGCAGAGCTTTTCATGGCTATTTTTTTTCTTTTTTTCCACAATTGTAGCTGCATTGGGCTGAATTCATCCAACCAAGCTGCAGGCATTTACAGAGTAAATTAAGATCTTACTTAAGGAAGACCTTTGCTGGGAAGAATTCAGGCCGTGCAGAGGAGATGGGGATAGGGGGACATCATATGTGGAAAACTCTGTTCTGAGGAATGATGCAACGTTCTCTAAATTTGAACCTGAAAATTAGGCCCCAGTCATATCAGCACACACGGAAATCTCACCCACTCATCCCAGGAGCCGCCTGCTACTTTGAACAATGTTGAACTCCAAAAAGTGGTGATGGAAATGATACTGCTGCGTAGGACACCAAAATCTCCAGTGCTCTCCTGGCTGTGCTGCAGACTCTGCTTTAGTACATGCCCTGCAACGGGGACACGAATTCTTACTTCAGTGATCAGCAGCCCTGGTTAACCAGAGGACGTACAAGGCAGCCTCTGGGTAAATGCACCTTCTCGTTCTGGAGAATGTCCTGTGATCCCTGGGATGTACACACAAATCACCGCGGGAGCAACTCTTCTGATAAACATAGGGACTGGAAAGGAAGAGGCATAGAAGGGTGGAGAATCTCAGAATTCAGAACTGTCATGGATTCGTTGGTTCAGAGAGGAGGGGTAATGATAGCCATGATTTGCTCTCTCCAACAAGTTCATGCATCAGTTTTGAAGGCGCCATACTGATACAGGACAGGAAGACGACATTTCTACTAGGAAACTCAACAGTGTTTGTAGTCATTCTCTAGTCCTGAAGCCAACTGCCAAAGCTGGCACTGTCCACAGCATTAAACTTCCTCCAAAATAAGGTGAATGCTTCTTAAAGGTCTGGGACTGGGGATGATCTTTGGTACGTGCTGTCCCCCATTCTGGACCTAAGACTTACTTGGCCTAGACCAAAGCCAGACCTGGTACTGTGCTGTGTATAGACCAGTTACCCCATTGCCTGTGTCCTACTGTTGATTAGTTTGCTGTTCTTAGCAAAACCCCTGGTGGATTCAGAGAGAAGAAAAAGCTGGAGCCTAAGAGGAAAGCAAGAAACATGGTGAAGAAGCTGTAGAGGACTGAACCTTGAGAAAGAGGAAGGCTGACTATGGTCAGGCTCTCAAGTGACAGAAGTGGTGTGAATTAGGTTGCAGATGTGCTTCCCCAAGGAAATGCTACTGCCTGCAAACAAGACTCCTTGCCTATTCGCTCCCCCCACCCCCACCCCCACCCCCAACTTGGCCCTCTTGGAAAATCTTTTAGGGGATGAGATTTAATCACAGCTCTGGGACCTGAGACATTTGACATGTCCAAGAAAAGTGGCCTGGATGTCTCCTGGTTATACTGAAAACAGAAATGTCTTAAAACTCCCCAACACAACATGGCAGGATGCACCATGTGCCCTTTTGGGATTCAGAATCCACCCTGTCAGCTACTTCGCTGAACCTCTGCTCTTCCCAAGCCCTCTCTCTTTTTTATTCTCCCTCTCATTTTGCTTTCACCTTCAGGGATGAGTTTAGTTCATTTTCTTTTCCTCTGGAAGTAGCCAATAATGGGAGTCAGTATTTTCTCATGGTGTACCACATCTTGTCTCTGGCTTCCCAAAGACCCCTCACAGCCACAAAAGGAGCCACTGCAGAAGGATGGGGTGCCAGCTCCTGTGGGAGCTCCCAGGGTGGGAGCCCTGCAACCAAGTTTGAGATCTCCAGTGCAGTGCCCACCTGGATGTCCTCTACAAGAGCAGCAAGGAAGACAGAGGAGCTCCTCAAGGATCTGAAAGGAAATGGAGAACTGACTGTGTGTGGTCCAGGATGAGCTCTTTGCCCACTGTGTTTCCCCAGGTGGCGGGAAAGGATGAGAGGAAACCAACATCTGAAGACCAGCAGGAGAAGAAATAACCCAAATAGTGAATTTCTGATGCACAGTTTTCATCTGAGCATTCAGTGCTTTGTTACACCTACAGCATGGTGGTTAGTGGGCCAGATCCAGACCGTGGGATGGCCCCAGTTCACACCCCTTTTGGATAAGACAACAGCAGATGCCTTTAGGCCAGCACATGCAACCCAACCTCCCAGCCTATGCACCAACAGTCTCCTCCAGTCCATCATGAGTGCCACCCCTGGGCTCCCTGCAACTGCACCACCTGACCTCTGTGGCCTGGTCATCCCCAGGTTCATTCCACATATACTTAAGACCTTCCAAAGGTCTCTAAGTAAGGCATGTCGCAACCTTTGGGTCTTCCTTGCCAATGGAAGGGAAAGATGCCTCCAGAGAGGGTTTACATAAAGAGTGTGGGATGGTTAGCTCAAAATCCAGGCCATATCAGGCAGATGTTGTTTCAGAGAGGGAGTATGATTTACATCATGTGTAAATACAGGCAGAAAAGTCCATGGTGGTCTGAGAGTTGCCCCAGGCTGGGAAAAGCCCAAGAGGGAAGGGTTTGTTAGAGCTGTGGTTGCTGGGGGCACCAGCAGCAGTCATGCTCTGCTATGCTCTGGGCAAAATGTCTGGGAGCGCAGCCCGGCAGAACAAGTCTGGTAGGGTTGCTGGCATATTCACAGCAGTGTGATTGGTATGAAATCATGCCCTCACCCTACCTCCCAGTGAGGCACTGAAGAGCTTCCCTGTTTCGTAATAAAGATGACAACATCCATCCATCCCGTGCCAAACGGGGATCTGAGCGCGGCCGGTAAATATCCGTGTGCTCCCCTGAGGCCAAGAGGCAGGAGGGGGTCCTGCCCACCGCTCCTGCCAGCGCTAGGCAAAACGGTGCTCACCCCTCCACGTGCCTGTGGTTCACTGCGGCAAACAACTTTACTCCACACACACGTACGTGCAATACTGAGGTGTGTGAGAATTTGCTCCTTTGTAAGACTGGCTCAAGGGATTACTGTTTAATTCAGGCAACGTGGCTTTGAGCTCTGGTCTTGGGTTCTGTCCAGACACTTTCCTGCGCTGTCTTTGTCCCAATCTTTTAAAAGTATACCACGTCAGAGGTGACAATTTAAATAAAAACCTGAGATGTCTGTCCTTTGCATGGCAGCAAAAAAAATATTGCAGTTGATTTTACTTGTATCTTATGTTGCTTTGGACTTTCATAAATTCTTGGGTATCAGGTCTAGATACAGATTCTCCATTACAATAGTATTAATCTAGAGTAATGAGATTACAGTTGAAGGAGCTACTATGGTTTTACACCACTGAAATTAATCCAGAATTCAACCCCTCACTTGATGCTGAGCATTATGATCATGTTGGGTATGACAGTCTGTCCAGGAGTGAGAAACTGGCTCTGCAGTTTTGCAGAAACGCGGCTCTGCCGCTGCTGTAAACCCCAGAGCAGATGGGTTCTTCCCAGTAAACAAGGGGACCCTTGATGCTTTTCTTCTTCCAAAACCACTGTCTCAATTTGTTAATCCTCCACCTCTGCTGCTGGAGGAATGTCGCTGCCTTGCCCAGCTCTGACTCTTCGCTGAAGTGAGCCCATCAGCTCTTTAATGAGAGGTGTGAGGATACTAAATGGGACATTTTCTACTCACTTCCAGTAGTGGAGTCCCCTGAGGATGACCAGCAATGCACTGGTAAATATAAGGAGTGAATTACCCCTGAAGTGCGTCTCAGTGTGTGTGCAGACCACCAGACCACTTACTTGCATCACTGGCAACTTTGGCTACTAATATAATTAATGTCGAGTCCCTGACATGATTGCAGCATGACCTCGCACCTCTCTCACAAACAATTTCCAGGTGTGGATCAGGAGTTAGTACAGGACAACGCGTTTTTGAAGGCTGAATTTGACAGTACGGACATGGCCAAACCACATCAGGGGTCCAAGGCCCAGAGAATGGACAAGGCACTGTTTGATTTACAGATTTTGCAGTAATTTATTTTTTTTTTTATGCGGCCTCTGTCGGTTTTGGATTTGTTTGCTATGAATATATTGGTATCTTGAGGGCTTTACTCTGCAAGAGCCTCAGTTTGCATTGTCTTAGTGGTTTCATAGTGGGCAAAACCACTCAGCATTTTAGTACTTTGAAGTATCTGCATTGTTATGGCCATTTATAAACATCATCAGGCAGTTTGTTTCTTTCTTGCCCCACTTGCTGCCAAGTAATAAATTAGAGTTAATACTTCCCTTGTTTGCTTATGAGATAACAGAGTGGCTTCACACTGCTGGGTGTGCCCAGTGTGTGCTCAGCACAGCTCCGAGCAGTGATGGGCAGTCACCTTTGACTGTGGAGCTTGGGGTGAACTTCCTTAAAGCTTCTCTTATCTCCAGTGTCGGGAAGAACACCTGCAGCTGCGGCCTCGTCCTGGGCTCTTCACGGAATCACGGGGTGATGCAGTTCAGAAGGGACCTTGGGAGGTCTCTGGTCCAACCCCCTATTCAAAGCAGGGGCAGTGAAGTTAGAGCCAACTTCAAAGTTGTAACGTATTGGTCATGGTCATACTCAGAAATGTTCTGAGTTTCTCCAAGGATGAAGGTCTCCCAACATCTCTGGGTACCTCCTCCAATTTTTTATTGCCTTCACGGTGGATCTCCCCCCACCCCCTAATGTCTAACTGGGTTTTCTGTTCTAGCAGTCTAAGTCCATTGCCTCTTTTCCTTTCACTGCAGACATCCAAGGAAAATCTGACTCTCCCATTAGGTAGCTGAAGACAGCAATAAGATCCTCCGTAGACATCTCTGCTTATGGCTGACCAAACTCATTTCCCTCAGCTTCTGCCTGTAAATCCTGCCCTTAGTCCCCTAACCATGTTGGTGACCTTCTGCCTGACTCTCTCCAGTTTGTCAATCACTTCCCTGTGGAAAAGCCCAAAACTGGGAAGCCCAAATGAGATACAGTTTTCTGGATGTGGCTTACAAGTACCAAATACTTCCATCCAGAGGAGGCTAGGTCTTCTATTACACTATTCTGCTGTTCTCTTACACTCTACTGCACTCCAGAGGGTGCAATAAGGATTATTCTCCTCTTAGGTTGTTTTTTAGATTAATCTCCTTGGTATTTTGAATTTATTTTTTACCTAAATTGATGCATGTAAGGTAGGAATCAGATCTAAGCTAAGAGACAAGGATGATCCCTTTTTCCGTCCTGCCTCCACTGAGAATGAGAAAGTTGGAGCAAGTGATGGGAGAAACCAGCAGCAAAGCCACAGCGACACAGTTCAGCAGGAGACGTCGACGTAACGGTTGAGTGAAAAACCAGTTATCTGCTTACCCATCTCCCGCACTGGATGGAAAGAGAAGAGGGAGTGGTAATGTGGCACCATGTTATTTTCATGCTGGTTGGCTTCCCATCTCACTCGCCTTTTGGGGGGGGTCCACGTCCACTGCACGGCCAAAGAAGAGAGTTTTGTACTGATGCTGGAGTAAATCTGTTTGCCCACTAGGATTTTTAGGGTACCGATGAAAAAAAATTTCAGATGCCACTAATACACAACACAGAGCTGGTGCCTGCACCTGAGTAATACTTGTATTCCCTCCCCTGCTGGGCCCTAAGCGTTATACCGAAGGTGCAGATCAGAGCTGAAGAGAATGTATTAATCTGTCCTGGATTCGGCCCTGCACAGGGAAGCCTGAGAGATTAGGTATTTTGATGCTTACAGAGCTGTTTAATCATAAGATAATGCACAGCCTGTTCACACAAATTAGGGTGGGTCCTGTTTGCATAATGATGATTTCAGAGATTAATTAATCTCCCAGGCAGCTTGTTTCTACTGCAGATTTTATCCATTCAGCACATTCGATACGGGATCAGATCTCAGTCTGATGAAATTGTTGCAGGGTGGATTTTGAGAGGAAGAAAAGAGGAAAAGGGAAGTGCACCCAGAAAGGTAGCTGGACTTTGCTGTATAATTGCTCCTGGATTGTTAGTTTTAGGTAGGATTTAGCCAAGGCTTTATAACTTGAAGGGGATCATTGCTTCTTGCTGACCATTCTGATCAGAGGATGTTTAATAATAATAATTAATTCCAAATTTGTTTTGCAAATAATACAATTTCAGTCACGGATCAAACATCTCCTCGTAACCTTCCTGTGCTTCTTGCCCCAAAGATCATACAATGTGACCACCCTCTTTACAAAAATAAGTCTATTCATTACTTCTCCAACACCACACAGGATCAGAGCACCAATTTTCAAGCATTCCCTTTGAAATAAAAATCTATTCAGGTCATTCTTAACAAACTAGACAAATTTTGATTTAACGGCACTAAGAAATTAAATTTCCTTTTGCAATCAGCTGGGAAGGACCATTGGGCATTTTGATGAAGCTGCAGCTTTTTGCAGCTTTCGAAGGGGAAGGATCTATGCTGATTCATTCATAATCAGCCCACTGAATAACGCACGGTTGCTAATGACAGTCCAGAGTCCTGAGAAGGGGCCAGAATGTAGTTCCACAACATTTTTTTTTTTTTTTTAAAGGAGGACTAGAGAAGAGAATTAAAAAAAAAAATAAAAATCTAATTTTCGTTTAAGAAGCCATGATGGAAAACACAGCTCTGAGGACTTTGTGAGTTCCTGACAAATATTTGGAGGTGCATTTTTTTTTGATATTTCAGAAATTGCCTTCTGGGAGTCTCACTCTATTACTATGTTTTCTGCCATCTCTCACACACTATAGCAGACGGACTAATACTTATAAGTCCTGAGACAGCTTGGGCTCTCACACAACCTCCACAAACACAGGCACCAACGAAGGAGGCAATCAGATATGGGATACGGAGAGAGAAACACAAAGCTATGGGGTATCAGGAGCAATGAGACGTTGGGAGTTGAAGGGCTCTGAAGAGGATTTGCTCTTGTATTACCTCTACAAGCCTAGAAATTGTCCCTGATTAGAAGGTGGGGTTTTTTTAACAGAAAACCTGAGGTTGATGGCTGTAACCACAGTGTCTGGCTTTGGTTAAACTGTAATTTTAAGCCACCTTCTATCTTTTCATGCTCAGAAAGCAGAAAGGTTCTTCCTGACTTGCCCCACTGCAGCCTTTCTGCAAAGAAAAGGCAGGACAATATGTCTCTGGGATGAAGCTCATTTTAACTGAGAGTTCGAAGGAAGAGGTGGAGGTGTGGAGTTAGGAGCAGACTGTGCTCTCCCGCTCACCCTACAGCCTTGGGAGTAGCAAATGGAGGTGGCAGCAAAATGGTGGGTGGTTGGTGGCACAGAGTGAGAACAGAGACAAGTCTGTGTTGTGTACAGCCAGGACACCAAGTAAGAGGGATGTAGAAGACCCACAAAAGTCCATGAGGGCTTTTTGGCCTGAGAGCAAGAGTCTGATGAGGGAGCTGTGGGCTCGGATGTGCTCTCTGGTGGAGAAGTGCAGGAGGGATTGAGGGCAGCCTGGAGTGTGGGAAAGCAAAGGGAGCTTGTGACCGCTGGCAAGAAGGACCTTCTCTTGGAATGTTGAGTCCTCTCCTCACCATTAAACAGTAGTTGTAATCCTTGGCAAAGTTTTTTGTCTGAGCCCTTTAATGCACCCAGTCCAATTCCAAGGTGCAGGTCAGGAGTGAACACAAAGGACCGTTCCCAAGAGGTAAGTTTGGGTGGGGCCACCTGATTTTTGGAGGCTGAATAATTAAAGGCATGGCCAGATGATGTCCACCGGCATGAGGGGGAGACAGTTAGTGCTGTTGCAGGTTTGTTTGGTAGCACAGGGATGTGTCCCCGTGCAGGACACAGCCCGCAGAGGAGTGTCCATGTTGCTCGGGATGTTGCTCGGGATGAGCCACACAATAGCTCCCTGCAGCCTGTCCTTCCTCCTGACCCATTGCTGGAACAGAAGGATTGGCACTGGTAACCTCCACCCAGTTCTGCTCTCCCATGGGAACTCTATTCCTGGTTTTTAAGATGTGAAGATGTTAAGATTTAGTTTCAGATTGGTTCTTCACGCTTCCTGCAATTCCCTACTTGCCCCACAACTTTTCCCGCTGTTGCCCTGCATGGAGCTCATTTTCCTACACACTGTGCTACAGCCATTCCCCACACAGCTCCGTTTGGACTGGACTACAAGCCAGGAGTAGACTTAAACCCCAATGGGGTCAGCTTGTCCCATTCTTTTTTCATAACAAAGCGGTTTCATTGACTTTCATCCCCTCTCGGTTTACACCACTACACCAGGATCAGCTTCTGGCTGGACCAAAGGCCAGACTCCACCTTGGAAGTCCCAGAAGATGCCATCTCCTCAGCAGGCTTGTAAGAGTTTGTATTAGAAGTGCAGGAAAATTATTTTTATATAAGTTCTTTGTGCTCTAAATGTATTAAATACAAGTTCTTTGATTCCTTTGAGAGGAAAATGTTGTCACAGGGAATCTGGACCTTAGCAAACTCATGGGCTGTGCTCCATCTTCTCAGCTGCTTCTGCATAGGTACATAAAAAGGCTCAGGTCTCTTGCAGACAGCTACCAGTAAGTTGTGTGGCTGCAGCCCAAAGAGCCTAAACATTAAGGAACTTCAGCAGCTCCAGGAAGTTCAGGACTTTCACCATCAGCTTGAGATCTCTTTCTGCTACAGCTGAGCTTCCCTGTCCCCTCAGCCTGTCTCTTCGGTTCCATTTTGTGTGGTGCTGCTGTAAGCTTAGGGTAACTACCTCACATTGACATGAGTGTGATGAGGTGCTAAAAGGGTGCAAGAAAGGGTGGAGAAAGCTACATCTTGTGGGCCTGTTTTGCCAATTATCAGGCCTAGCATGAAGGACACAGCCAGCATCAAGTGAACCAATGACAAAATTGTATTTGATACAAAAGGGTCAGGACATGGGTGAGCGCTGGGGGTACAAACAAGTCAGATTACACATAATCAACATCAATCCCACTGACCCCAACAAAAACACCGCACGGCCAGCAATGGGTGGGATAACCAGTGAAATGCAGTCTCCCACAGAAGGGACGGGAGACAACCAGGTCAACAAGCCAAACACATCAGACCAAGGAAGCCACACACTGAATCTCTACACAGCCCACGTTTACAAAAGCCAGAGCTGACTGGAGCCCAGTCCCAGGGAGGCGGGAGGTCCTTCCCCAGCAGGGAACTCTGCACAGGGCATCCCCCTCACACACAGACACTGCCCCTCCTGCAAGGGGTCCCAGCTGTTATCCCTGCGTGGGACACCTGACCTGGGGTTACTGACTGCGGGACCCCTGGGGTCATTGACCCAATGGCTCTGTCTGCCAGGCCGCCCACCCTGGGGGGGAGCCTAAAGGGAAACTCACCCCCCCTCTGGGAAGGGCTGTGGGAATCACCCAGACGCCAACCTTAACTTGGGGTTGAAACCCCAGCGTTTCAGGGCCTGAGCTTGCAGAGAAGCAAATGAGAAGTAGTTGCACTGAATCTTGGGGGGTTGCACTCAATGAAACCCACATGTGATCGGAGCGGTCGGAGTGAGGCCAACTTATAATATCCTAACATTAACATGTTAACTCAGTATTTCAGCTTCCTGGATCCCCTGTTTGTAAAGTGCCTGGAGTGGAGGACTTGTTTGCATTTGTAGAGCAGCTGGCATGGGGCGTTGCTGGGCCCTGGCTGAAGTCCTCTGGTAGGTTCAGTGATGGTAACACTCCTTACACAAGGCAATTAAACACTGGTGGTGAACCTGGGTCTTGTCTGTGTTGCTCCAGGCTCTTGGTGTGATGTTGGGATTCAGTTAACTTCAGGAAGCATGCTGGAGCCAGGTAAATCCAACCTCACAGCTCTTTCTCCCCTTTATACCTTCTGGAGAATACAATGAAGAGTGGAGGATTTTACAATTTTTACAAACGACAAGTCTTATTTTAAAATATATGAAATATCTTGACCACATCTGGAGGCTCTTAGTCCTCTTTGACTAGAGGAAACTTAAATAAATTACCTTAGCCTTGGATTTTTAGGCTGCGTCTCTTCCAGAAAACTAGGGAGTCCCAAGGCTGGGACTTGTGCTGGAGCACTGTTGTCCACAATGATAAATACCTCAGGCACTGGCACGGTTTTTATTTGGCCAGCCAGCACTGACCCAGGTGATTCCTGTGTGCATTTTGCCAGTTTGCACTGATCAGGGTGATTCCCAATAGGCGATGTAGGTATGTCACCTTAATAAGAAGTTTAATATTATGATTATTTGGGCGGGGAATGTGCATAGAAATATTTAGATAACTAACGGAGGTACAACTCTGAGTGCCTAAGTTTAGGTGGGATAAATAGCACCTTATGTTTTTTTATTGGGATGCTAGGATGGATGCTGAGGCTCATCCTGCTATTTTCACTACAAGGGCATTCACCAACATGTTGTGGAGGGGACTGTGCATACGTTAGAATCATGGGGTGGATGTCTGGCCTTCAGTTCCCCAGAAATAATATTATCTGTAATGATGATAATAAGCGGTGGCGATGAATTCCTTCTCCTCTCGCCTCCCCAAATGTTGTGCCTGTTTCAGTGCTAAGCACTGCAGGCCTGGTGTTGTACAGGGTCATACTGCACTGTGCACCTGGAACAAATGCTGCTCCCAAGAGACACACATCGCTTGTGTGTCACTGTGGTGTTGGTAACACACACATTTTATCTCCTCCTTGTCCTACTGAGAGATGTGTGTAAATCTGCAGGATTTGGGGACTTCTATATTACATGTTTTTTTTTCCTGTATAATTGCACAAAGGATGTAGACTCCATTTTTACATATGGACCTATATTTACAAAAGGTTGATGTGGTAGGTAGGCACTTTGCACAACACTAACCTGTTCCTGTTGATCTCACAGGATCCCTGGAAGGTTTTCACACCTAGGCAGCATGAGGTGTGCACAGCCAATTCCTGGTCTCACCCCCTGACACTATTCCCACTCCATGACTCGGTTTTGGACATCCAGCCTGAAGGATGTCCAGGAGATGTGGCTCCAAGTAGGCTCCAGTGGGCATCAGGCTCCTACATTCTCATGTAATTAAACTCTTTTAGATCTTTCCTATCAAAAAACATCAAGGGAACACTGCACTTAATCACCACTTCGGTTTGTTCAACACTGCTTTCCCCTCAGCTCCCCAACGGGTTTGGCTGTGCTTTTGCTATGTGTTGCTGTGGATCTTCTTTCCTAGCCAAATATTTTCATGCTAACAATTTTATCTCCCAAGGCTCAGCCTATTACTACAGACATTTCTCCCAAAAGACACCAATCTTTCTCCAACTCATTAACGTAACCTTGGAGGAAACTAATAACAGCGTGTGTTCACCAGCTCTTTAGGATTTTGCAGAGACTAACGGATGTTCCCCGGTCCCTTAAGAGAGGATTTACCATTCCGGTACTGCAGACAGGTTAGCCAGAGCTGTCTGAGCTGAAGGGACTTGGCAAAGGGCAAGTAGTGATTTGGTGGCAGAAGCAATACTAATTAGAGTCCCAACTCACTCTGTTCATAACTACTGTCTGCCGTTACCATAACACAGACTGCACGGTTAGGAAGCGGAACCCCGTTTCCCGTCAGCCTCCAAGCATATGTAACCTCCACACTCGATTTTTTGAAAAACACACCCTAAGTCTATAGATGTCATTTTGCAGCTTGGCTGAAAGGTACAGGTAAAATCAGCCATAAACAACCGGACAACCTGAATTGTGCTATCAGTTTGAGTTTTCATCATTCTTTCTTCAGCAAAATGCTGCCTTTTTGAAAAATAATGTTTTCTTGCGAACATTTTCATAAAGGTCTAGTTTCAACCCCCGGGCAGGGCCACCTTCCACTAGCCCAGGTTGCCCAAAGCCCCGTCCAACCTGGCCTTGAACCCTTCCAGGGAGGGGGCAGCCACAGCTTCTCTGGGCAACCTGTGCCAGGGCCTCACCCCCCGCACAGTAAAAAAATTCTTCCTTATGTCCAGCCTAAACCTATGTTCTTTCAGTTTAAAATTGTTGCCTTCTGTCCTGTTACTACTCACCTTGGTAAAAAGTCTCCCTTCATCTTTCTTGTAAGCCGCTTTATATATTGAAAAGCTGCAGTAAGGTCTCCCTGGAGCCCTCTGATCATTTTTGCCCCCCGTTACCTTTCCACAGACTGGAAAGGGATTGTGTGACAGAAACCCCATCTCTTCCCAGCTCTGTTGCTGTGACCCCACATCTCTAAACACTGTTAGGTTTTAAGGTTAGGAGTATTTTTTATTTAATTTCTTTTCACTCCCTCTGAAATATTTCTCATTCAGAGAGGATGCAGTAGGAGCACTCTTCAATATTGGAAGACAGTCCCATCAGAAGTGTAGGGTGGGGTATGATTGTTTGATCTCAAACTGTTTATGAGACAGATGTCCCAGTAATACCCTTTTCTCTATTGTCCATAAATAGTCTGGTTCTCAAGTCAATGTCTGCTTTATAGACACTAGAGATGAGATTCAGTTCACCTACATTTAGCTGAGATCGAATGACACTTCCAAACTTGGCAAGATAAATAACCTACCCGTTCATGTTTTTTCCTTCCTTCCAAATAACTCCACTCCTTTAACCACGCAACACCTTTCAATGCAGAAAGCATCCTCAGTTTACAGGCTGAGAAACGAGGGTTAAGAGGGATGCTATGATTCGCCCAGACCCTGCAGCGGGTTGTGGCGTGACTAGGACGCAGCACGGGAGAGCCTGGCCCATCCTGAGGAATTCTGCATCATGCAGATCCCATCCCGAGGAGCTCACCCCAAAACTCATCTTGCAGAGCAGGCACTACTAATAGATCCTGCCCGTGTAAATGCTTGTGGATATATCCTCAGAAAGAAGTGTTATGGTGTCTGAATTCGATGAATATCATCAAAATTATCCAACCTACACATCTCTGGGACTTCTTTCCTGTCTTCAGATAGGATTGAAACTGGCCGAAAGACTGACAGATAATGGGGAAGGGGGCAGTAGAAGCGGATATTGTGATTGCAAAAGTCACATTTTCATAGCATTTTAGGCTTTCTCTGTTTTTTTAAAAGCTGAGAGTCTTTGCTAAATCAGAAAGGTTGAGATTTGGGCATTTTATATTTTTATTATGTTTTCTTTACTAAAACTAAATCTTCATACCGGTAGAATCAGATGATGAGAATAAAGCTTAACGTGACCAAGAAATTGTTGATTACAGCTAATGGAAAGACGTAAGTACAGCACATGAAAAAACAAAACAAAACAGATTTTCTATTTTCTATGGATGTTCTGGGGAAGCTTGGGTGTTGTTGTGAAAAATACTTTTAAAAGAAATTTACATCATGTCTTTTAAAAACTCAAAGTATCTCACTGACTGAAAAATAAAATCACTTTTATTATTCCTTTATGCATGTGGGCCATTAAGGAGGAGAGAAAAGTGAAAAAGCTATGTGAAATACATTTTCTTTTTAAGTGTGTTTAAGGGAAACTAAGCTAAACCTAGATTTTTTTTTTTCCTTAGAAGGATGTTTTTTGCAAGGAAATCATCAATGCAAAATGTTTGACCAGCTGTACTCTTATCTTTATATCTGGAAACACATGCAATACATGGAAATCCCCACCTCACTTGAAGTTTCAAGGGGGTTGACGGGGTTTTGAGCTCATACCTCTTTCAGTATGAGCAAGCGTTTCAGTATTTGCTTTAGTTTACTATCCATCCACTCCAGTTCAAGAAAAAAATACAGGAAAAATTTCCCCTTTTGCCATTGCTGTGCATGGTCACTGTGCAGGGATCTGTGAAGTCCACACCTGTTCATTTTTTCGCACTTCTCTGAACAAGGCCTCAGTCTTGGCTCCTTCTTTCATCTTCAGGGAATTTTAATCTGGAGGTTAACTTCCAGCTTGCAGGAAATAACAGAGACGACCTGGATATATAACTTGATATGGACTGGCCATCAGAGCTCAGTCATTTGCACTGTTGTTAGCATAGTCCTTGGCTTGGTTTTGGCCTGAGACAAACATGAACCCGTGTGAACCCAAATATTCTCTGCCCATGGGTCAGGTGTGAGCATAGACCAAGCACCATTCCTGGTAGGTTGTTTAGATGCAGCCACCTTGCTCTGGAGAAAGTTTAACTCCATGGATCTTACCGGATCAAGCCAGCTGGCCATCAAGGGCACTGGTCCTGTCCAGTCTGCCTGTAAACAACTATTTGTGTTCATCATGGAGTGGGTTTTTTTTTTTTTTTTTTTTTTTTTTTTTTTTTCCTGAGGTTAATGACTTAAGTGCATCTTTGTACCATAGACCAAAATAGCAGAAGGGTCTTGTCCTTTGGTGAATGTTGTACTACCAAAATCTTTGTCCAGCTGTTTTATTTGTCAAAATCCTCTAGGTAGAAGATTTTGATATCCATGTTACCTGGAGGATCCTTAAACAAGAACCGGTTTAAGAGTTCTTTGGAAACAGAAGCCTCTCATCCTCTTTCCACCTCTGGTAGAAATTTCAGGAAATAAAATAATAATAAGAAAGGAGAAGAGGAGGATAAGTGCACTTAAGGATACTTTTTTCCAGTTGAGTGAACATCAGTTGATGCTCATGGTTGATTTTTTTTTTTTTTCAAAAATACACACTATTTCAAAAAAAAAATGTGTGTGTTGACAACTGCAGGATTCTTGCGGGTTCATTTAGTCTTGCATTCACTCATCTTCAGGCACACAGCTAAGGTCCCTAAAGGACTGACTAGTCTCCGTCTGGAGTCCGTGGAAAGTGCTGGCCACTTCTGGAGAGCTAGGAAGAATTCAGAGCAGAAGGATCACCATTAGAAGACCCTGTCTCTCTTCACTGGGCTGAATCCAAGCCTTGGGAGCCACTATAATCTCTTTCCAGGTATAACCAAACCCCCCAAGTCTTCCAGGATAAAGTCTCAGCCTGTAAGCCAAAACAGGCTCCTCAAGATGAGCATCTTGTGTGATCACTATTTCAACGTGTACTTCAAACATGTCCCCCTCTAACAAATCTCACCGTGCTGCAAGAGAGCCATGGTATCAGAGCTGCACCATCCTGGAGGTCTGTGTGCCTCCATGTGCCCTCTCACGGGAGGACAGCATAGAAGTAGAGGGTGAAAAACATCATTACCACGTTGGACACTAAGAGCCAAACCCACACCTATGTGTTCCTTTTGCAAAAGGCAGTGAGCAGGGAACCATCCTGGAGAAAGTATACAAAAAACTGGAAGACCCAGGAAAGAAGCTGGACATAGCAGCAAACCCCTGCTGTACTGAGGGATGCCGTTGGTGCAGCACTCAGAACAGTCTAAGGGGGTTGGAGATGGCTCGAGTCCTCTGCCACCAATTCTCTCTCTGACCTTTCTACCTCTTCATTTTTCACCTATGAGACTAAGGGTGAGGATGAGATACGGGACTTCTCTTTGATGTAAAGAGATCTGGTTTCGTTTGCCATCCAAAGGTGTTGAGTTTGGAATTCCTTTGTCCTGTATTTTGCCAGGCTTTGATAGTGGGAACTGATCTATCTGAGGGTGACTTCTAATTTCTGATCTCTGCATCTCCTGCCTGTGCTTTACAAGGGGACTGTAGTGCAAAATCCTGCAGTTGGTCCAGGAGAACAGCACTCTCGGCAGAAGCGGCAGGCACAGAAAGTCTGTAAGATTTAGCTGTTCATACAGTCTGGACCAGATTGCCACCCCTGGTTTTATTTCATACCCCACTCATGAAGTGTTGACAACACTTAGGAAAAAAAAAATCACACGTGCAAATAATAATAATAATAAAAAAAAACCCAACCCAAAACCCCCAGACATACACACACACACATACACACGCAGACCTGCTTCGGCTTGCATTACAGGTTCTCAGCCCGGGAGCAAATCACTTGGGAAATTTAATTAAACTTTAATGAGGTACTTTGATTATTGGGCTGTACGCCTAGTGGAATTAATGTACAGTGAAGGGGTGTCTTGTCATGCTGCTGGCAATAGCTGGCAAGTTCACGTAGAGCAGAGCATGCCATCCCAAGTCACCTTTTGAACTCAGGAAAGCAGCAGGGAGGAACAACCAGGAAGCTCTAATGGGTCATTTAATTACAGCAGGTCCTTTTTTTGTGTGAGCCCCATACGTTGAAGAAACTCCCTCTGAGTTGTTTTTGGGACTTTTCAGGAGGTTGGGGAATGGAAGGCAGGCAGGACGGTGGTGGTGGTGGTCTGGGTTGTGGGGGAGGCTGGTTTGGAGGGAGCTCTGGCATGGGAGATGCTGGGAGAGTTGGGCGGTGAGCAGGGACCTCCATGGATCCTTCACAGGAGCTTGGTGCACAGCTACCCACTCACCAGAGAAAGGCACTATTTCGTTGCTAGTGGAAATGTGGCTTCTGTTTCAAGTGAAAGACCTACTCAAGCCCTCCTCAGCCACCAGAGAAAGGCTGTTCTGCAATGTAATGCTGGTTTGGAGAGGGCCATTCAGTCTCAGGAGAGTCCCACCTCCTTCTGCCTCAAAGCTTGGCCTCCATCTCAGAAAAGATCTGTCACAGATCTCATATAGGATCTCCAGACATCCCTTACAACCTCAACATTCCTGTGAGAAGCTGCTGCACCAGGCTGGACCTATCACCCACCCTTGGCTTACAGGGTCCCAAAGGGACTTGGACACTGTGCATTCACCAGGGTACGTTACCCCACAAGACCCCTTATGGAAAGGATCCCTTTTGGAAAGGGACACCCCTCTCTAGGCGTCCAGGAAGGTGAGTCCTACATGCTGGGAGAGAAGAGAGTTGCAAGATTTACAAAGGAGAACTGTAGGGAAATACAGGTTGGAAGGGACCTCTGGGGATTTCCAGTCCAACCGCTCCTGCTAAGCAAGGCCACTTAGAGCAGGTTACTCAAGACCTTGATGATTTGAGCCTTCACTATCTCCAGGGACAGAGAGTCCATGGCCACTGTGGGACTTTGTCCCCAGGCTTAACTACTTTAAGAATTTTGCTTGCTGCAACTTATGTTCATTGCATTTTATCCTTTTCTGCACACTTTTCACAAGAAACTCTCTGTTTTCTCTACAGCCCCCCATGAGGTAGCTGAAAGCAGCCATAAGATCTTCCCTGAGGCTTGTCTTCTCCAACCTCAGCAAACCCAGATCTCAGGCCCTCCTCATATATGTGTTTCAAGAGGATTACCACCAAAGATAATCCTCTGCTTGGACCTGAGTCAATTTGTCGGCAACTCTAGAAACTCTGAAGAGAGAAGCCCCAACCTTCCTGCATTTCTGTGTGCTTCTTCAGAGACCGGAGGGTTCATAAAAGAGGTGATCAGTGGCAAGGTAGAATCCATGCATGAGATTTTCCAGGCCACCTTTGAGATCCTGTAGTTGAGACTCCAGAAGAAGACACTATCCATGAAGCCATCTGTTTCAAGGCAACCCTAGACATCCCAGTTTAGAAATACAGTCCTGCTCTGCGCTCAGTCGTGTCAACATTATAATCAACAGGTAGAGGAGGGGGATTGGGCTGCATCTTCCTCAGAGGTGTGGAGGGAGCGGACGTTTTCAGCACGGGGCCTCACTTGTATCGTTCGCCACCAAGACAGGCTCCTGGGAGGACAACTGTGTTTATCTGGAGGCTTGAGTGTTAAGGGTTCACAACAGACTTGTTAATCCTTGCTCCACCAGAAAGCTCTGGACCTACTCTAGTCAGGGCTCTGCTGTTGCTCTGGAAAGTCAGAAGTGGGTGAGCTCTGTCTCCTCCTGACTCTCAGCTACTGGAGACATGAAGATTTTGGCATGTCTCAAACTATAATGAAACGTCCTGCTGCTCTGCAGCCCCACCAGGTCCTTCTGTGCACATTATTGTAGATCGACTCTTTATTGTGGATCAACCCATTATCGTAGACCAACCCTCAAGGCAAGGTCCTTTACCTCCTCTGGTCTTTTTATTCCATGTAAACGAGCTGGAGCAGTGCTAGGAACATGTCCCAGGAATGCAAATGCTTAATGCAAAACAACGCACGAGCTCTTGAAATCTGAGATGCGGACAAAACAGAAAGTTATGCCTGCACACGCCAAATGATCGTGTACTGCGTTCTTGGAAATGTGGAGGCCACCGAGCCAGTAGCAGTATTTCTTGGCATTTCTGTAGCACCATCCACCCAGTCTTACAAAACCAAGCTGTCAGTGCACTGACATGGTGTGGCTGGGAGCGACAAACCATTTTGTGTTCTCCGCTGTTTTTTTTCTGCAAGACTCATTCATTCCTGCTCCTCTTTTCAGCAGAAAATACAACTTCTGCACTCTCTGGGCAGTTAAGGTTATGTGATACTCTGTCATAAAATCATAGAATAATTAGGTTTGGAAAAGACCTTTAAGATCATCAAGTCCAACCTTAAACTTCATACTGACAAGTCCACCACTAACCCATGTTCCTAACTGCCATGTCTACACGTCTTTTAAATATCCCCAGGGATGGAGACTCCACCACTGCCCTGGGCAGCCTGTTCTAACACTTGACAACACTTTTAGTGAAGAAATTTTTCCCAATACCCAATCTAAACCTCCCCTGGTGCATCTCGAAGCCGTTTCCTCTCGTCCTATCGCTTGTTACTTGGGAGAAGAGACCAATGCCCCCCTCACTACAACCTCCGTTCAGGTAGATGTAGAAGACCATAAGATCTCCCCTGAGTCTCCTTTTCTCCAGGCTACCCTACACCAGAGTCTTGAGTTTTGAATTGCTGAACAGAAACTGACCGTGGGCCTCCCAAGCTGATGGACAACTCATCCATGTCTCCAGCACCTTGGTTCACTGAGGGCCAAGGAAATGGCTGAGTTTGTGCAGCACCAGGGTATTGGCAGGACAAACAACGGGATACCCAAATCCTCTGCTTTTGCAGCAGGGCACATAGAGCAAGAAGGAAATAAGGCCCAGAGGTGGGCATCATGTGAAAGAAGAATGAATCCAGCCACTTCTCATTACTGAGGGGCTGTGGTCTAGGTTCAGCCATTTAACTGATGCCTCTGCTGTGGTGTTGAAGTTGGGAGCCCTGCTACCCTAGGACCTCCGTGCAGACAGCTGGGCATGTCTGGGAAGTAAATCCCACCTTAAATCACTGATCAGACTTGCCCAGATCTGTGCAATCGCTGGGGAGGGACCTGGCAGGCTCAGTTAAATGTTACACCTTGAGTGGATGCATCCAAATCTGTCCGTGAGCTGAAACTGTGGTCAAAGCAGGGCAGGGGGAAGGTTCATGTGTGTTCCTGCAATGGGATCGTACGACGAGTGCCTTTCACTGCCTGATCACATCGCGGGATCTCCTGCAGCTCTGGGTCTCCCGCAATGCCTGGCACCTGGAAGAAGCAGAGAGGTTGCACAAACATGCTCCAGCCTGGCATTTCCTAATTCTGGAACACTTGACACTGCAACTGCAACACTTCTTCCATCCTCCTGTGCATGGGGGAGGGAAACAGGAATGTTTTCTTGGTTGTAAGAGCCCAACAGCCAAATCCTCCCAAACCCCACACTCCAGCACTACTCAAGGGCCCCAGCCTGCGTTTACACTCACAAATGAATAGGACCAGGGTCAGGGGTGCACACGCTTCTGCAGTGACCTTCCAGTTATTTGCAGCAGAAGGCCAGAAGGCATTTGCCAAGGGCTGTTTGGGTGCTGTCCTCCTCTTGTTGGACGCTGAGAGGGTTTAGTAGGAAGGATGGACCAGCTGGGCTCAGAGCTGGCCTGTTTATTTTCCTGCATAGATGCATCCATGGAGCCATCAGAGCCTCTGGAACTACCATGCCACTGGGGCACACGAGGAGAATGTCACCTCTCCTAGGTCAGCTCTGAAGAGGACACATGGGATGTTCACTCTGCTGAGGCCTTCACGGGTCTGTGCAGACAGCTGTGGAAAAGGAGACCAGGGCTCGCTGCTTTCTCCAGGCCGTGGCTAGCCTGACCTCTGTGCTCTGGCTTGGCCATGCACGGGCAGCCCAATCTTTTCTTCTCCACCTTGGGCCATTGGTGTCTCTCTTGTCTGTTTTCTATTAACAGCCTTCGGCCCTACTGTAAGTTCTGCCATCTCCACCTGGTCCAGCAGATCCTGATGACACTCCTATCTCTTTACCAGTCCAGTCTCCACTCCAGAAGGTTCCTTACACTACTCTGGTCCTTTTCTCCTCCATCTTCTGGTTCCTCATCCAACATTTGTTCCTTCCAGTCATGCTCTGTTCCTTCCCAGCCCTACCCTTCCTTGCCAGACCATGGTTGTTCACACCCACCTCCTCTTTCCTTGGCTGCCTTCTTGAGATCTTTCACCATCTAATCCTGTCCCCGGCACCCCAACTCCTCGTCTCCTGTCTCGCTCAGACCAGGTCCCACCCCCAGCCTCCCACTCGTGGCTCGCAGTGCCTGCCACCACTCCCACACCCACCCAGCATCCCTCGGTGTCTCCTCCACCCAGTCTTCCTCACATAATGATAGTTTAAAGCTGTTGAAACGCTACAACACAAAAGTCTCCCTCTGCAGCACCTGTCCCCTGTGCTTCAAATATTCCCGAAGTGAATCATGAGCCAATCAAGTCTCAGCACTCCCAAGGTAGGCAGATACACAGAGATGAAGACTGGAGGTCTCCAGACTGGAAAAGAGATGGCTAACGAGGTGGGATATGATATATGTTCCAAAATTATGTGTGACCCAGACAGGGTAAATAAGGAATAACACAACTGGAGAAATACAGCATCAAACAAACCTGGCAGGTGGCAGGTTCAAAGCAACAGGAGGAGGTCATTCTTCACATGGAGTGGGGTTGTGAAGGGTACTAAACTTTTAAACCCACAACTGTGCAAATATCTGGAAGAAAATCCCACTGAGGGCAAGTCAAAACAGAGCTCACAAAGTCCTGAGTTGCAGGTGGTCTGAGGAAGGAGAGGAGCTGGGGTGGATTGTTCCGCTTCCCTCGTTCTTCTACTCATCTTCAGACACGTTTTCCTTCCCCTGTCAGAAAAAACATCACAGGCTGCAGCAGCCTTAGGTCACACCAGATTTGGCATGTATGTGTGTGTGTGTGTGTGTGTGTGTGATATCTCCTCTGTGCATATATATATATATATATATATATGCATAAATGTATATCTCATATCTCCTGTAAATGAGAGGGGTAGAGTTGGGAATACTGTCCCCTCTAGACCAGAGCTCATGGTGCTCCTGGGTTCAGAGACAAATTAGACCTCAGGCCTTTGCTACTCCAGAGGGGTCTGAGTGGTGATAATCTTTGTGGTATCGTGTGATGCTCAAGATGAGAAGCCTGTCCCTGACAGCAGAAAACCAAATAGCTGGTCCCAGGTCAGGGGTGCTGAGGAGGCTGCTTTAAACTAAGGTTTTCAGCATCCTCCCTGGATTTTGGCTGAGGACCAAACGGGCAGCATGGAGACCGTTCACTTGCCGGGGAAGCAAACCCAGTTTTACACACTCAGGCTGAAGGAAAAAAACCCAAAGAGGTGTTTTGTTTCTCAAAACAAGAAAATAGGGTGGTGGTGGTGGTGGAGAAGGATTTTTGGTGCCCTAGCTGGTCACAGGGGCAGTGGGACTTGTCATCCCTTGGTACCTGATGCTGCCCGTTCCCTGGGATGCTGGGAGGGAGCAGCGGGATCGTGACTCAGCCCCCACGTGAGCAGGTTTCCTTCCTGCACGCCAGCCCTGGCTTCTGATGTTTTGTTTGCTGTGAGGCTCTGGGGGCCAAGCAGGAGCTCCTGGAAATCAAAGGGAAAGAACAACATCTTGGGCTTGCCGAGGCAGGGTGCATCCCAGATGTCTGGGGAGGTGGAGGGGGACATTTGGGGTACTGAGGGAAAACGGGTGGGAGAGATGGAAGGAGGGCACGGGTCAGGTCTCCAGCATGAGCCTTCTTGACTCCAAACTCTGCCTGCATGCAGTAATGCTCCTCAGATGCCCTTCACCTGCCAGCAGGGACCCTCATGGGCTCCGCAAGCTCTGAGGAGGAGGAAGAGAAGGGGTTTCCCCCTCTCTCCTTCCTCTCAGGGTGTCCTCCAGTCCTCTCTCCACCCCACTGTGTGGGAAATGGGACCCCCAGCATTCCCTCTTTCATTGACATGGGAATAAACAGGGGTGGGGAGGCAGCTCAGTTCTTGTTATCCACCCTGGCCAGGAGACCGCCAGATTTTGTCTGTTGTCAGATTTCTCTCTGTTGATGCCGAAGACAAAACTCTGTCAGAAGTTGCTCAGTGCTAGCAAAAAAAAAAAAAAAAAAAATGCCTGTACAGTCTCTGGTAGTGCCCAGACTCAGCTGTTTGGCCTTGAGGCCTCTGGGTTGGTCTGGCCACATCCAACCAGGTGGCCACATCCAATTCTTCGTTGGAGATGTCCTTGGCTACCTCCACCCAGGAGTTGGAGGAAGACTTGTCGGCCTGGGCACCACTATGCTGTGGACTGTGATAATTCCGCAGTGTGGACAATTGCTGTTGAGGGCTGGGGATCTTCCCTGTCCTGATTTCTTGTCCAGTGTGCGCCTAGTGCAGGTCTCTCTGTCCCCCTTCCCATGTCCAGAGGTGACTCTGAAGATGTACTGGCCTTCAGACAGTCTGGAGGTTTTGGCTTGAGCTCTGTGGATTGTCCCAGAAAGGCTGTAGGAGCATCTAAAAGAAGAGGGTCCAGACAACACTGGATTTTACTGATTTATTGCAGAGATGGACATCTGTCCCTGGGAGAATATCCCTATTTATCTCATTCCTTCCATACCCACCGCACAACCTCTCCCCAGCTAGATGGGTGTCGCTGGGCTGTTTGACCCCATTCTTCCACTTTCTTCCTTCTTTCAACATCTCTGAATCTCTGGGTGAGAATGTGGGCAGGAGCCAACCCTGGACCTTCAGCCACAGGGGCTGGTGTGGGTGTTCTTGGCCCCTACCTTGAAGGGGCTCTTCTAAGCAAGTCCTGGCTGGGGTCTGGGTCTCCCTCAGGTGGGTACCAGAGGTGACGTGCTGCAGTCAGTCAGCTGGGTTGTTGCCAAGGTGACTCTGGACTGATGCTGAGCATGAGCCTACAGGATTGAACCTTCATATCCAGCCCTGGGCTCCCCCCTGCCTTTGCCTTGACACCCTCCCACCCAGCGGGGACGGAGATCCCCCAGCCTTCCCAGCCCACCCACAGCCCTCCTGCCCTGGGGTCAAACCCTTCCCCCCCATCACCCACCTCCATCCCCTCACCCCTGTTTTCCCATTCCCAGCATTTACCCTCCCACATGTAGCCCTGGGGGAGCTGGAGGATTGTACACAGAGGGAGAAGTTATTTTTCCTTGACATAAACATCCAAGCCTTTCCTCGGCCCCTTCGCTTGAAACGTGGAGGTAGGACCTGGACTCATAACATCCGGGCAGGAGGGGCTGGCCTTATCTGCCAGGAAACACTCAGCTCCGGATACATCCTCCCCTGCTCCCGGCACCCCAAGCATCTCCCATTGGCAGTGCTGGGCAGGAAACCACTCAGCAGCTTGTCTCATTCCCTCCTCTGGAGGGACGGAGGGAGGGCCTGAACCTGTCCTCCCTGCGTGGCTCCCTGCAGGGTTCAGAGTCAGGGTGGGATGGGGGGCAAAAAAAGTTGGAGGGGGAGGGTGTTTACTCATGAGCAGAAAGGGGTTGATGGAGGCAAAGAGGATTTTGGGGAGTTGTTTGTGTTGAGGGTCTCCCCCAGGCTCTGCCACTGATTTGCAGGTTGATCTTGGTCAGGTCTCCCCTTCTCTGTCTCTATTTCCCTCCATTGCTTCTGCTTTGAGAGCGATGGAAAAAAAATCATCTCCCAGCTAATTTAGTAGCAGCATCCAGAGCCCTCACATGGGGTAGAGACCCCTTGTATTAAGGGCAGCACAAACACTTGGTCCTGTTCAAACTCTTGGTAAGAGACAGTTCACGTTCCACCGCTGGTCAGAAAAAGGATGGGAGGGAAGGAAGTGTTCTCTCTGTTTTACAAACAGGGAAACTGAGGCACGGAGCAGTTGCATGACTATCATCAGGGTCTACCCCTGCCCAGTGGCACTGGGACAAGCAGATGTGCCTGAAGGAGCGAGGACAGAGAGAAGCCACCACCTGCTCAAGGGTTGCAAAGGAAATCGCCCATCCCAGGAGAGCCAGGGCATGACACACACCGCAGCTCCCAGCCAGCCCGAATCCCAGCGCTATCCGGGAAGGTGACCTCATCCCTGCTCCCAGTGCCCAGCACCACGATCTGCAGAGCCACGGGGACCAAGGGCTGGCCTGGGCCACCGGACACCAGGGGCAGAGGACTCACACCCTGGCCACCTCCTGGCAAGGAGACACCCTTGCCCTGGCCCACTTGACAACCCTGAGCAGGAGTCCAAATGTGATATGAGGTCACCTTATCCCTTCCTGCAGCCCTGATTTGATTTTCCTGCTGGTTCCCAGCCCATACCAGCCTGGAGAAAGCAGCCCACAAACCACAAAGGTCCTTAACATGCACAGGGACAGCCTTGGGCTCGTGGGTTTGGGATGGGGAGGGAGGAGAAACATGCCTAGGAGTGATGCAGAATGAGTCTCTCTTGGGGTGGAGACCCCCCCCCCCCACCC
>NW_020799097.1:2906442-2912104 GCF_003259725.1 Athene cunicularia
GAGGCTGAGGGGAGACCTCCTGGCCCTCGGCAACTCCCTGCCAGGAGGGGGCAGAGAGGGGGGATGAGTCTCTGGAGCCAAGGAGCCAGCGCCAGGCCCCGAGGGAATGGCCTCAAGCTGCCCAGGGCAGGGTCAGGCTGGCTCTGAGGAAGGATTTCTGTGCAGAAGGGGCTGTTGGGCGTTGGAATGGGCTGCCCAGGGCAGGGGGGAGTCCCCGGGATCCCTGGAGGGGTTGAAGAGTCGGGCTGAGCCAGCGCTGAGGGGTCTGGGGGAGTTGGGAACGGTCAGGGGGAGGGTCATGGTGTGCTGGAGGAGCTGCAAGGGCTTTTCCAACCCAGATGATTCTGTGATGGGAGGGCTGTCACCAGGGGGCCACAAGCGGTGGATGAAGGAGGAACATAAACACAGGACAGCAGCATGTTGGTGCCTCCCCAGATATTCATGTAGCCTTCCATGGTCTCCTTGAGTCCAAGATAAGACATTTAATGGAGGACAGACAGCCCAGTTGTGTTGGATTGGGTGAGTGACCTCTGGAGACCCTTCCAGCCAACACCCATAGGTTGGCATCACAAAGTACATCAGGAAACTCGCTCCTCCACTTTTAGGGCCAAGCAGGAGGACACCACCTGGGAGGACACTGCTTTGTGGGGTGTGCATGGCTTAACCTGAAGGATCATGGGGACACAGCCTAATTTTAATGTCTGGCAAGAGCAGGCTGTGATGTCGGTCCATGGACCACAAGGACTAAGCTTTTCTCTTTGCTAGCGATGCCTGAAGGACACTACTCAACATCCAGCTACAAGAGTGCCCTTGATGCAGCTCCCCGGATTTGACCCACACTCCGTTTCTCAGGCCCCATTGCCTTGATCTGCATTTGCACCGAGGACCCTTCACGTGGCCCTCATGCTGCGGAGCCACTTAAACTGTGCATCAGCACAAACCGTGTAAAACAGCCTTAAATGTGAATAAAAACCGTGCTCCAGGCATTGGCACTCGCTCCATAAATAGGCAACATTCTTTGTGCTCACTAACATGCCAACGGCAAAGCTCTGCCCTAACTTCACTGTAAGATCTGCACAGGACCTGGCACTAAAAGGCCACACGAATGAGACGGCAAAAGCAGGATCAAGGCCATCAGAGTGACTTGCCGCTCCCGGGACACACCATGAAAAGTGAAGGTAGGCACACATCATGCCTCGAGTCGGTTTGTTAGAAAGCAGTCCACGATTTGTGAAGATAACCACAGATCTTTTTTATTAAAAAAAAAAAAAAATGGAAGTAGAAAAGTTTGGCTGAAAATACCAACAAACAAACAAAAAAATTAAAAAAATAGCACTCGCACAGGAAATGTTTCTGTTTTGAAAACTTTGTCAATAGCTACAGCAATTTAAATCATAGAACAATCACCGTATAAAAACATATTTATTTAAATTAAATATTTTATGCAAACTCATATCTACACTCATTCAAAATGCATAGAGTCACACAAAAAAAGATGGAATGTATTAGCTTAAAAACCTGTGAAGTTGTGGGTCTTTTTAAGTATTATTTGCAATTATTATTAATACATGTTCGGGACTGAAACCAGAAAAATCATAGCCACGCTACTAACTAATCATTACCAAGTGCCATACAGTAAACACTAAGATTAATCATGTCATATAACTGATTTAAAATAAAGCTTCATCTTTATGAAAAGGAAGAGAACTCGAGCAATACAAAATCCGAGGGGAGGAATAATGGAAGGAATAAATCAATGTACAGCTTTATTACAAGCAATAATACGCCGGAGTTAGAAGAGGCATTGGGCACTGCAGCTCGAAACGTGAAGCATTTGCCTTCAAAGGACGTTTGATTAAAAAAAAACGTGTCTGCTACATCATCACCTCTTTGCCAAAATGCTCATCCCAGGACCCGTTCCCAGCCCTTCGGGAGCGTTTTTGCTGGGAGGCCGAGGGGAAGCCATGGGAGGCGTGGATGCCCGCCGCATCCTGCTTTTCCAAGCCCTGATCCTACCCTCCTCCAGAACACACAGGCTGAGCACCCTCGGGGCTGGCGGCCCCCCGGCAGCCCCATCCCTCCCCGTGCATCCCTGGGGCCAGTCTGGCAGCATCCCTGGTGTGTGTCCCACTAATCATCCCTGGTGTCCCATCTGTCCCCTCTGGATGTCCTGAGGGATGAAGCTCCCAACTCCTGGTCTGGGGGCAGGGGATGGGGGGGTTTAACCCCTGCCGGGGCAGGCAGGCAGGTCAGGGTGGCCTCAGCAACGCCGATGCTGGGAGCTGAGAGCAAAGCACGCTTGCAGAGCATGTGCCCCTTTACCAAAATCTTCCCTTTTCCCCCCAGCCCTGCCTTTTCCCCCTCCAGGGGGGTTTGCCCCTGCTGTTTACGGGATGCTGCCACCCTCTCGACTCCAAAGCAGAGCTGGAGGTGCCCCCAGGAGCATCTCTGCTTTGGAAGAGGGACTTGGCCAAAGGGCTTTGGCATTGAGAAATCCCCCCGGCCCTGTTTGGAGCAGAGCACCCGAGGCTTTGCGCTGGTGGTGAGGCAATGACTGAAATCCTTTATCTACACCACCCAGGAGACTCCACGGTCCTCACGGTTCGGACGCGGTCACCCTAAGGGGCGGTGAGCGATGTCCCCGGTGAGCAACGCCTCGTAATACTGCGTCGGGTCCTTCCTCGGCCGGTCCAGGCGGCCCTGGCCGGGGTTCTAGGAGACACTGTAGTTATTGTAGTAAGTGGCCGTGGCATCGGCCAGGACAGAGATGAGGCTGGTCTCGGAGGCGTGGGAGCTGCCAGATGCTGGGACGTGTCCGTTGACCAAGACCCCGCCGTGGTGGTCGCTGTGGCCGGGATTGTTGAGATACTGGTCGAACTCGTTGCGGTCCATCTCCCCCAGAAGCTCGGCTTGGCTCAGTTGGTCCAAGGTGTCAAAGCTGTGGTGGTCGGGTGGCGGAGAGAGCTGGCCCAGATGGGCGTGGAGGCTAGGAGGGTGCAGGGAGGGGAAGGCAGGTGTGTAGTAGCTGGGAGGAGGAGGAGGAGGAAGGGGAGGGCAGCTGGAGGCCGGGGGGATCATGCAGGTGGTCGGCTGTGGCATGGGGCTGAGAGGGTGGTGGTTGCACGGGAGGGAGCTGCCCGCATACTCCGGGGAGTAGGTGGCTCCAGTGAGGTGGGAGCGGTGATGCTCGTCGGGGCAGGGCGAGGAGAAGAAGCTCTGCTCGGGGTCTATGGCGTCCAGAGGAGACATCTCCGGAGGGGTGGGCAGCCCGTAGGGGTAGGTGTCCACGCTGGTGCTGCTGCTGCTGCCCGGGGGCTCCCGGTATGCTCGGACAGCTGGCAGCCCTGGGCGAGGCGGGTACTCACCCGGCCCCTCTTTGTCCCCCCCAGCCCGGCTGCAGGTCCGCTTCTCCGGCACCGCATTTTGGTCCCGCGTCAGGCTGCCCAGCAAAAACCCGGGGTCCACCCGCTTGCAGATCCGCTTGACCTGCTTCTTCCGCCGGGGCCGGTATTTGTAGTTGGGGTAATCTTGCATGTGCTTCACGCGCAGCCGCTCGGCCTCCTCCACGTAGGGACGCTTCTGCGAGAGGCTCAGAGCCTTCCAGGACTTGCCTGAAATGGAGAACGAAACTCCCCTGAGCGCCCACGGTGGCCGTATCGGGGCAGGGGGAGAAAGGGGGCTGCCTCCCAAAGCTCACAGGAACCCAACCCAAGTCAAGGTTGGGGCTCCCAATATCCAAACACGGAGGACGCAGCCTGAAAACCCCTCAGGAGGATGAGACGGCAGCGGGAGGGTCGAGAAGGGGGGTCCTGAAACCACCCTAGGTCCACCAACTCCTCCCATCCCAAGTCTCCAAACGTGGTGGGTTCAGGGTTAGCTGAGTCCTGCTGTAAATAAATCAGGGCAAATAAACTCCCCCAGCTCCATGGCCTGATCGTGCAATTCCTCTCTGGGATGGAGAACCCGGCTGCTGAGTGGGGATGGTCAAGGCCATGCCCGGCTGAGCAGCGGGTCAGGACGTGGCATCCCTGGATGTGTCCCAGCCTGTGCCCTGCCAGGACTTGTACCGGTGTGTACGGAGACCCGGGTGCCAAGAACTTGCTGCTCCCTGTTTGAGATACACAAAATGTCCCCAAGACACAGGACAGAGAAGCAGCGCCGGGACTGGGGGGGGTTGTATCCCATGGTGAGGCTACCCCAGGCTGTTCCTCAGGGTCGGGGGAGAAATAAGGATACAGATCAAAGCATTTGATGCCTTCCCATTGCCAAAGAGACAGCAGAAATAACACTAACAAGCCAAGCTGCTGCATGGCAAAGCAGCAACGCGAAAACCCAAACCACCAAACAAAACACCACAAAACTGTCCAGGGAAACACAAACTTTGGGTAAGAGACTGGACAGCGAGGCTGTGTTGCAATGTGGGCAGCTCTTTCTCAGGCTGTCTGGGCTGGTTATTTCTGTTTGCCCTCTTGGTTTCACATAAAAAAATGGGGATTGGGAGAAGGGGGAAATAGTGGATGGGGAGTGGGAAACAAAAGGGTATTCAAAATGGATTGTGATCCCCAAAAAAGAAAGAGTAGAAATACACACACACACACACACACACAGAGCCCAGCCGTGCAATACTGGGGTGGGCTATAGTGAGTTTGGGGGCAGGCCAGGAAAATTTGGGGGTCCCCCCTTTCACAGTATCCAGGGATCCCTGGCACCGGCAGCACGAGGAGTTTGCATCCCAGCAGCGTTTGCACCCAAAGGGTGGGTGGGTGTGCATGGGGGTGTCTGTCCCGGGGGTGCAGGACACCGTCAGGCTTTGCACCCTGAGAGGTGGCCGAGTGGCTGCATGCACCCAGAGCGGGGGGCACAGCTGGGGTCTGCACCCCACGGGGTGGCAGGGTGGGTGCATGGGTGCCTGCTCCCTGGGGTGCGGGACCCCATCAGGCTTTACACCCCACAAGGCAGCCTGGTGGGTGTTGTCTCAGGGTGCTGGACCCGGGGCAGGCTTTGCACCCCACAGTGTGGCTATGGGGGTGCACAGGTGCCCACCCAGGGGACCCACTTGTATCCCACGGGGCTACCAGGAGGATGCACCCACCCCAGGGTGCTGGGACCAGACCCGGGCAGGGCTTACACCCCATGGAGTGGCAGGGAGGGTGCACGGGTCCCCATCTGGGCAGGGTGTGTACCCCCAAGGGATGGCCGATGGGTGCCCACCCTGGGGTACTGGGTCCAGACAGGGTTTGAACCCTCTGGGGCACTGGATCCAGACAGGGTGCCCACCCCACGGGATGCCCGGGTGGGTGCATGGGTGCCCACCCTGAGGTACTGGATCCAGACAGCGTGCCCACCCCCGGGATACTGGGTCCGGACGGGGTTTGCGCCCCACGGGATGCCCAGGTGGGTGCATGGGTGCCCACGCTGAGGTACTGGCTCCAGACAGAGCTTGAACCCCCCGGAGTACTGGATCCAGACAGGGTGCCCACCCCACGGGATGCCCAGGTGGGTGCATGGGTGCCCACCCTGGGGTTCTGGATCCAGACCGGGTGCGCACCCCCGGGGATGCCCAGGTGGGCTCACACACCGCAGGGTGCCAAACTCGGAGCAAGGTTTTGCACCCCCGGGGATGACGGGGTGGATGCACAGACACCCCCCCCCTCTCCCCCCC
>NW_020799097.1:2912154-2915279 GCF_003259725.1 Athene cunicularia
GAGACAGGGCTGAAGGGGAGTGAGGAGGGAGCTGGAAATGGCCCTGCCACCCCCAAACAGCTCCAGCAGCTCCCCCCTCCCCTCCCCTCCCCTGGCCCCGCACCTCAGAGCCCCAAAATTTCAAGGCCGGGGGGGGGAAATGCAGAGGGAGGAGATGAGGGCACTGAAATCTTTTTGGGGTGGTCTGGTAAGAAAAAGAAAATGGCCCCAAAAGAAAGGTTCCCATAGGGGTGCAAAGGGGGCCCCCCCAGGCTTTGGCAAGCCGCAGCATGCCTGTCTGCAAGCGGAAATCAAGGCGCAGGCTGGTACCCCCTTTCCCCCCCCTTTCCCCCGCTCCTGCTTTAACCACTAGTCCAAGCTTGTGCCTTTGCCACCCCATGGAGGTTTTCACCCAGTTCCTCCAACTTCTCCTCACAGGGGAAGGAAAACGGGACACAGCGAACCTGCTGTTGGGTGCTTGTCCAGCCTGGTTGGGCTCCTAAGTGAGCTCTGTAGTAGCCACACAAGCAGGGATGGGGCTGGGCACAGCCCAGAGGGGCTGCAACATCCCCAGTTTGTTCCCACTGCCCATCCCTGGGACACTGGGAGATGAAGGGCCGGTCTGATACTTTGCAGTCTTTTTCTCGCTGCTGCTTTTTACGGAGCACTGCCCCGTCCTGCAAAGCCACCCCCAGCCCGGCTGGGATGGAAGCCCCACTGTCACGCAACGTTATTTCCCACTAACCCCAGTTTGGTGGCCATGAGGGCAGGAAAGGGACCCCCTGAGAAGCGTTCTGCCTCCAGGAAGGCAACGGGATCGAAACGCCCTTGCCCAGCTCATCCCTGCAACCTACCCCGAGGAATATTTAGTCGCTGGATTCCTTTATGATTCTGACCCCCTGACATGGGCTGCAGGGCTGCAGCGGCTCTGCTTTGACTGATTGTGGATTTCCTCTCCGCGCTGCCAGAAAAGCCGTCGGGCCGGGGTGCGAGATGCGAAGGCATTTCCTTGGGTTGGCCACCACTGTCCCATCTAACCCCCAAACCAGGGGCGGGGGGGAAAAACCCAGCGCGGATCCCAAGCTGGGGTGTTTGTGCAGGTAGGCAGCGCTTTACCACGTGCCTGGGTGTTCCTATTGACTCTTGTCAAGATTACAGGTGATGGAGAGAGCGGTATGTAAATGCGAGCTCCGCGGGTTCAGAATCCGCCTGGGTTTCCTGGTCTCCCCCACGGCTCTGCACAGAAGCGGGATCCCTGCGGGTCTGGTTTCTTGTGGGATCCCTGCGGGTCTGGTTTCTTGTGGGATCCCTGTGGGTCTGGTTTCTCGTGGGTTACGGCGATTTGGGGGTCTGGAGAGGTGGAAGCTGCCAACTTTGGCAACTGTTCTCTCTGAGCGTTTCCCTGGGACCGCATTAAAACCCTATGGAAGCAACAAAATTTTCCAAAGGAACTGATTAAATCTATTAAGCTATTTACAAGTGGGCTTGATCAGAGCTGCGTTATCTGGGAATACAACAGGAAGGCAACTTCTCTTAAATCTAAAAGGCGCAGGAGATTTCCTGGTCTCAGGACAGATTTATAAACCCTTTACACACACACACACACGCAGGCCAGCACATAGCAACTGCCTTTCATCTGTGTTTTGGAGCTGTACATGCTCCTGCAGACAGCCCGAGCTGTCCCAGGCTTTGCACAGCGGGCTCTGCTTCTCTCCAAAAGTCCCGTCTCGTGCCTTGAAGTGCCAGGACGGGGCAGGGAGGGAGGATGCCAAACCCTCCATCCTGCTCTGAACAGGTCTCTTGGGTGTATTTTGCAGATGGGAGTTGCTGCCGAGGTTGGCAGCAAGAGGTTGAGAAAAAAAACCCATAACGTGTGGTTTATTTTTTTTTTTTAATTTCCCTTTAGTAGGGGTTGAAGTGCACCGAGAAGGAGACTGCCTGAAGCCACAAGGTTTGATTTTGAATACGGTGTTACACTGCTCAGTGGTGGTTTTTAACCCTCAGGATGCACAGGGCCTGGATATCATCGTTATTATAAAAATAGCACCTTGATACTTGGGGCCCCAGAGGCCTGAACATTTTAGTAGCAGTATATCCCCTTGAGGAAAAAGAAAAGGCACTGCTGAATTCCACTGAAGCCCTTTTACACGACACGAGGCTGTGCCTCCGTCCTGCGCTGCCTCTCCGAGGTGTGGTTTGCAGGATGGAGGAAAGGTCTGAGTGAGGATAAAGACGGGACCCGTGTCCACCTCCTGCCTCTGCCACTGATGCCTAGGGGCTCTCGGAGCAACTCACCGGGTTTTCCTGGTCCTCTCTATTCCCTCTTCATCGTGGGGGTAACATCACTTGACCTCCCTTGGGTATCGCAGGGGAAAAATTCACGTGGCTTTTCAGACCCCCCCTGAGACGTGCTGGGACTCCTGTGTGGTTGCAGGACAAAGAAATACCGCAAAATATTTCTCATTTGGATTCTCTCCCGTGCTGGACAAGAAGCACCTTCCTAGAGGCCCCCATACCGCATTCTGAGTACAAACAATAAATAATAATAAACACTTTTTTTTTTTTTCCCTTTTCCTTTAGCACCTGGCATTCTGATTGCATTAGTAATATGGGTTTCATTCTGCACCCTACCTAAAATGCTGGTTAAACCTGTCCTGTAGGAAGCTCTGCATTACATAAAAGACAGCTGGGGCCATGTGAAAATGCCACCTTTTAATTGCGACCGTATCAGGGTAATTAGCAGCAGTCTGGAAAAACTCATCTTTACTTTTTATGCTTACCTTCCCGATTCTGGTGCAAGGCTTACCTGTATCTGGGGCACAGGAAGCAGCAGAGCTCTCACAGGGCTTTGAGAGCAGGGAAATTACGGCTAAAAGCTACAAACTAAAATAGACCGAGCAGACAAAGGGTGGAAGAAAGCTTTGTTCTCCCCATTTTCACGGATGGGGAACAGTGGCAGCAACTCCCCTGGGTCACGCAGAAAATCCGTGACCGAACCCAGCTTTCGGGTCATCTAGGCGAGACCAGCCCCACTTTAAAAAAAAATAAAAATCCCTTTTTGGCGTGGATCCGACATCTGGCATTTTACTCGGCTTGCAAACGGCAGGGTCTATTTTCACCAAGTAACCTCCCCCCCCCCCAACCCC
>NW_020799097.1:2915329-2956176 GCF_003259725.1 Athene cunicularia
TTTAAAAAAAAAAAAAAAAAAAAAAAAAAAAAAAGCGCGCTAAAATTTTCAGCACACGCACTCGTGGTGCTTGAATAATTCTGCTCTATTTGTAAAACACAGGTTAAGGGCTATAAAATAAATATTAAAAAGGGGCAAGCAGAATTTTGCTCTTACACTTTAAAAATTATAAAAATGGATTAAGATAAGGGAAAAAAAAAAAAGTATTTTGAGTGACTCAGAAGCAGAATTTGAGTCCTGACTTGCTGAGAAATCGAGCTTCAATTTGGCATTGGAACAATCTTCCCACTTCTGCCGCCACAAAAGTTTTTATTTTTACCATTATTCACCATTCCCACATCACTGAAATGTTTGCTTATCCAAGCAAAAGTTTGCTGATCCCTGCATGGGATAGGTACGGAGCCTTGGTTATTGTCCAAGTCTCTGTGAGCTCAGATCCTCGGCCGCTAACAGCGTGTGGATGAGATTTATAACCCTTTGCATGGCAAAGCTCATACTGCCCAGAAAGGAAAAATTCAGCAAAGGACTGCTTCAGATACTACCAATCCTCACGCTGTTTGAGGACACGCTATTGTAAGATCTTTTTTTGAAGATCGGCTTGATGCTATGCAGTGTTTCCAATTGACTTTGTGTGGTTTTCCTCTCTTCTTGGAGCTTCCTTCCTCCTCTTCGTGCTGGCAGGTTTGGAGGTTTCGTGACGTAAATTGTGCCTTTTGAAGGTGGATGCTTCAAGAACTTCAGTCTTGTGTGTTTAAACAGGAGAAAATTGGTTAATTACATTGGTGCATTCAGCTGATTTACTTTGCCAAGAGCTGATGATTTGAAAGAAGTCAGCACCAGAACTGCCTTTTGCTTCAAGGCAAACTGCATTAATTGAACACGACGCTGAACTGTCCCCCAAATGCATTTCTTAAATTTCACAAAGCAGCTGCCTCTCAGACACCATCTAAGGGGCTGAAATTCATACAGATGTAAGGACAGGCGGTTCGGAAATCTTAACGGGTTGTCTTGAAACTTGGACTTCCTAGCATCACGCATCTATGCTTTAAATTAACCCTGGTTGTTGCTACACACTGGTTGTGTGTCAAGCGCTAGAGCTAAGTACATCTCAGAAAAAAATTCCAAGGAACAGTGCCTGTTCCACACACCCCAGGCTCTAAGGAAAGCTCTGCAGTCGGACACAGCACGAGCAGAACAGCTGAAGCCCACAAACCCCCTGCGGACTTTGGGCCAATTTTGGTAATGGTCTCCTTTTCCGTAGCTTCTACTTTCCAGGATACAGTTTTGTGCTCGCAGGTATTTACAAGCACAAAAGCCAGCATATATATTGCTGTTCGTAAAACTGCAATTGCAAATCACGGAGCCTTTGCACCAAGAGTTAATTTGAGGGCTCAAAGCAAAGAACACCGGTGTACCTGCGAAAAAGGGAAGTAACTCACAAGGAACCATCATCTGTGTAAGGCTCCTGCCGGAAAAAGGGAAAATTTTCTTCTATGTCACTAATGACCTGGGATTACTAAAATGGAAAACGTTTTAATATCCATGCTCTGTGCGCATCATTCTCGGTTTGGAAGTGAAAGCAGAGCGGTGACTCTCATTTTACTCAGTTTGTAGGTAATGTCACTTGGAGGTACATCATTTTGTGCTGCGGTATGCGAGTACAACGGACAAATATACAACAACGGACACATATAACAAATATATATGACTATTTTAAAGTTGTATTTTCACAGAAATGAAACCATGTAATTTCTTTGTGCTTACATTCTGATAATTTCACCATTTGGGTAATGATGTAATTCTTTTTCTTATGCTTTCTAAAAAAGACCTTCTTGCCAAACCAGAGTTTGGTTAAAACTGGACTCACAACCCGCTATAAACAAATAAAAGAAAAAAAACACAGTTACTTTGAAACATGTTCCTGTTGTTTCAATCATCCATTCCACCAGACAGTATCTGGTAAGAAGAGATTTTTGTTGAGTAATGCAGAGTTGGCTGACCACTAACACACACAGAGCACAGCTAAACGAATTGCTTGTTTCAAATACTAGTCTGTTATGATTTTTTTTTTGTTTTCCCTCCTCCAACCCATATTCTGCACATGCAATTTCTCTTTGAGCTTGAGGCACATTAAAATCCCACATTTCCTGTGATAAAGTGAAATTCCCATTTCTTCTTGTACAAGTAGAGAATCTTCTACTTGTAGCTGATATTTCAATCTGAGCCAGATTTAAATCTTTGGTAGACTGTACTTAGCTGTAGTAACACCACAAATTAAAAAATGTATTCCTGGTTTTATTCTTTCTATAACTAACACTGGAATCTGGCCAAACACTCAGAAGAATTAGCACACAGAAACTCATGGAAGATTAGCACAGAGAATAAACAAACAAGCCCAGCAGTATTTGGAGAAGGAAACTTTATTCCTTGACTAGCACCTTTTTAAATTGAGATCCCAGAGAGACTGTAAAGCTTAGCTGCTCAAGAGTTAAAAAACCCCACTGTAAACTGGCTTTTTGGCTTCTACTAACAAACAAAAATCCAAACTTGTGGTGAGTTAAGAAAACAGGGAGGCTGCTTTGCAGGGGATCCACAAAACTTAGGATGCTTCAATGTAACACCAAAAATTTATTTTGCAGTCTTCTTCCACTGAGAAGATTATTTTTTTCACCTCAAGCATGAAGCTTACTCACAACTCTACAGCAGCCTCATGGTATTAAGTGGTATTTCATTTAAGGAAGGCAGGGAAGAAGCCCAGCCATAGCAGCTTCATAATGGCTGATATTTGTATAGCACTGAAAAGCAAGGCTACAAGGGTTAAAAAAACTACTGGCATGCCAGCAGGGAAACACAAGAGAAAGGCATCTTGTTCTCCCTTACAATAAGTAAAACTACAATAATTTTGCTGCAATGAATGAGCATGTCCTGAGGGCAAGAAAGGTGCATTGTAAACCAACATCTCTTGAAGAGTTGAGCTGCAACTAAATCATCTGAAGCCGCGTGCTTCAGCCTAAGTTTCTTCCACTGGACAATAAAGGCAGCTTAAGGAGATTTTTTCATATTAACATCTGCATCTTGACAATGTTTTCAAAACCACGTTAGGCAAACTCAAGTGAGCTAAGACAATAAAAATATGTACCCATTTCATTCAGCAGAGCAGGCCAATGGGATGTTTTCGATTTACACCGATGAAACACAGCCAGGCCCAAAGTCAAAGGAACAGCTCACGGATTTGAATTCTGGTCAGCTGCTCTGGGTTATGCCACGACAGCTGGCTGCTCTCAGCCCTGTGCTCTCAGTTTGCTGCGGCCAAAGCGATATCAGAACCGGACTCCAGGGTGGCGAATGCTTCTTCCCATTCCACCACTTTACTTCCAAGCTCACCCATCTCTTCTGACAGCTCTTAGCTGAGTGAGATTAACATGTCAAAATTCATGCTGACTCTTTAAGATCTCATACAGAACTGCTTATGGTAGTGCTGAGTTCCAGCATTACTTACTTCCACGTTTACAACTAGAAACAAGCTCTAATTTGGTTATAAATCTAAATTGCAAGTTTTTAGCGTCTAAGTGGCAGTACTCATGCACCTGACCAGCTATGCTTTTAAAATCCATGTGGCTTCCTAATTTCAGAGAAAAACCCTTGCTTTATTCAAGACGACTTCCTGAATGCCAGATGCATCACTGACAGTACCCTGAATGTTGCTGGGAACCAAAGATTTAGATACGGTTAATAAAGGCACAGCTCCTTCAGCTTTGCTGCGGAGTTACAAAGGTTTGACAAGAGTTAACAACTGGCTAGGAAACAGAGGTATTTTTATTTCATTCTTTAGTACTGACACTCAGGTGTAAACCTTTAGAAAAAGTACTTTGGGAAGAAATAACATTTGTTTTATATCTAAAAGGAGATCAGTGAAAAAATGAGACACAACTTCGCAAAAATCGGTGAAAAATAATACGCACAGTTTTGCAAAACTCTTCCTGTTTTGAGAAGGAGAGCTGGGCTATCACAAGTGAAAATTATTATTTAATAATAAAGGCAGTAGTAGGGTGACTTTTTTTATTTTCCCCCCTGGATTGAGAAAAAACACAGTCGGTGTGAAGCAGCAGTAACTACCTCTCACAGTCTTAACCACAGCGGTTCAAACCAGGCCTGATTTCGCGTGCTATTATCCAACCTGAATGGAGCTGCACCAGAGTGGGTCTGGGCTGAAGGCAGCAAAGGGTCTGCTGGGTTCAAAGAGCTCTTGCAAAGCTACTAAGGTGAACCATCTGCCACACTGCAAGAGGCAAATCCCAACCGGTTTTTACCAAGCCTTGCTTTGCAGATGGGCAAGCCTTCGCCCTACACGTGGATGCCTTTTTTAACGCGGCACTGATGCTCCCGCTGGCCTGTCACCATGTTCTCCCTTGAAAGAGTTGTATTTAAACACAGTCTGTGGTTTCAGATGGAGGTAGAGCAGCGTGCTCAGGGCTGGATTACAATGTGATGTCTGGCTGGTGGGTTTGCACAGCCTTCTTTAACATGCTGAACTTTAAACCACCTCAGAGTCCCAGCTCGACTCTTAAATGGTTAAATGTGGTTTCGGTGCTTCTTTTTCTTTCTCTGCACTCCTTCCATACACTCATCTGTCTCCTCTTTTTGCTTTTTGTGTTTTTTCTTGTGGCGTTTCTTTTGCTTTGCCTCAGAGTCCTTCACACTGACATCTTCTCCATCAGATACTCCCGTATGGATTTCTCCATTGCCCATGTTTTCATCACAGCTAATGCTTTCCTCTTCACGCTGCTCTTTATGTTTCCTTTTCTTCTTCCCTGAGTGACATTCATTTAACGGAACATCCAGTTCCTTTCCATTAAAGCTACCTACCTTAGCTTGTTTCACTTTTGGTTTCTCACAGTGCTCTGTACTCTCCGCCTCATCTCTCTTCTTCTTCTTCTTCTTTTCCTTTTTAACTTTGGTTTTCAGTTCTTCTGAAGGCTCTAAAGTTTTGTCAGCTGTTGGGCAGGAATTGCCTACCTTGGTTTCTGCTTCATTCTGGGCTCCCTTTAGTTTTGCCATGCGCTTGGCAAAATATTCCTGTACAGTGAGAACGCTCTTTACTGTATTGTAACCATCTGCAGGCTCAGATAGCCAGTGATTTTTCTTCTGCTCTTCCCGAGACTCAGGATCGGTAATATCCTCCTGCAGGTGAACAAAGAGGAGCAGGGGTAAGAGTCAGAAATAATGGGTTCAAACGTAACACTGAGTTTTTTGTTTGTTTTTTTTTGTTTTTTTTCAGACCGATAAAAAAAATATTAAAAATCAAGATGGTGCTTTGAAAATGAATTGCTAAAGTACGGACTTGGAAAGAAGTGACAAGCAGCCCTTAATGCCAAAAATCAGAGCAGGTTTAGGGAGGTGGCAGTACAGAAGGCAGCAAGAGAATATAGAACAAGACAATTCCCTGTTGTTTTGAATTTCTTACTGTTTACCTACTCCGGTGCAACTCATGCAGGTTATGTATAATACTATCACACTCAGTATATTACACTCACTTGGCAAAGGCACATGTCTCTACAAGATATAAAGCAACATGAAAAATAATACAGCACAACCTATTAGCCTGTGGCATAAAGGAAATCCCATGCCTGGAATACCTCTACAGCAAAGTGCAAGAACTTATGATATACAGAGCAATCCAGCATAGATGCATCTCTCCCATCTTATCTGATCTTTAGAAATGTTTGTTTCGTAGCTGGTTTACTGTCATTGTGTCCTAGATGTTGTTATTTAAACATGCTCCATTTGATCATATGTTATCAGATGGCAAAAACAACATCACAGGTTAGATCTTACAAGGCTTCTGCATACACAAAATAAATAGGTGCTGAACTCTAGCTGCAGGTGAGTATCTATAAAAAAAGAGTGTAGTATCTAGAATGTAAATATAAAACAAAAAAAGCAAGGTATAGGTCTGGAGCTGGATGTTATGTATGGCATGAAGAGAACTGACTCTGGAAAAGCAAAAAAATGCAACAAGATGAAAATACATAACTTGTTAAGCGATCTGTGACTTAAAAAAAAAAACAACCCCAAAAGGCAGGTGAAATTCAAACTCCTTTACAATGGATACTTCGTGCCATATCCTTCTGCTCGGCAAAAGTCACAAATGATTTTTGGAAATGTCCCAACTTTTCCCTTGTTTGTTTCTTGGTGGTTTTTTGTTGTTGTTGTTGTTGGGGTTTTTGTGTGTTTTTTTGTTGTTTGGTTTGGTTTTGTTTGTTTGTTTTAAGCCTCACACAAACTGCAGATAACCAAGCACACCCCTCTGAATGGGAAAAGCTGAGCAGGTAAGGACTGTGTGGAATCCTTACCAACATCTGGCCTACAGTACGCTTCTGGAACAGGAGGTAATCCACAGCTAGTATGGTCAAGTGTGGCAAGTATGACAAGAGACACTTCACTGTTATTCCAGTCATAAATACACAGCTAGATCAGAGCATCCACTCTACCCATGTATCTTATATGTTAACTGAATGACTATAAAACGCAACCAAATCAGAGCAGTAACATTTCACACGCATTTTCAGTGGCATAAAACAACACACAGGGTGAAGGCCAGTAGCAAACTGGGAGATATAAACCCACTTATCTCAACCCTTCATACTTATTGCACGATGGTGGAGAGAAATGATCTGGCTCTCTTCAGGGCATCATTAAACTTGCTAGCTGAAGTGGGGTTTATTAGGGTTTGCGAGTAAGGTTTTGCAGGTCTGACTCCTTATGCGTCCACAACCTTTACTCACACGAGCAGGAATGCAAAAATTTGTGTCATTAGTGATGCATTACGAGTAGCGATTTCCTCATCCATCTGCTTTCAAGAGAGCTATTCCAGTGGAACCAAAGTAACGCTACACTTGAGATTCCAGTAATGTTTGTGTGGGCACTTATAAAAATTAGGTACTTTTCTTGCAGGAATACCTCACAGTGTGTCTTCAGGTGAAGTTTATGAAGTAACTTAAAACTATTCGACTTCTGGCAAAGATGTTTGCAAAGAGATGTTGAACATGGAGGGGGGGGGTGGGAAAAAAAAAACCATGTGTCTACACACTTCTATACACAGAGGTTACATTTGAGAGAGGAGCCACAGCAGAAGTTTGACAAGGCAGAATCCACAGATTAAATGGATTGAGCTACGCTTGTAGTCGTTCTCTTTTTAATGATACACCTCCCAACCTAAGCAAGCAGCGTTAGTGTGGAGCAAAAATAGATGCCCTGCTAAAGCAGAGTTAACCAGGTCACTTTCTTTTTTCCTTTTCCTTCTACCCACAGCAGGATTTTGACACCTTGTATTGCAAAGTGACAAACAGCCTCCCAGGTTTTCTGGTGCAGATGCCAGGCAGAACAGTTTCCCTCCCCACCCCCATATGTAAAACGCACTTGTGACCAGACCCTGGCCAACCAGGAGAGGATTTTCTCATTCCCTTGGTGACTTCAAGTCCTGACAACTTAATTACTGTAATTGAAGGCAAATATTACGTGAACTCCACACATTTCTTTTATAAAATACATTAGGCATAAAAAAAAAATAAATGTTCTTTTGGTTAAGCTGAGTTCAGAAGGTATGCGTGATCCCAGAAAATAAGAACCTTGCTCAGAAACTCCTTTATTGATAAGAATTTTAATAACCATGGGCCACTGAACACAGAACTAACAGGGCATGGAGACAAGCAAAGAGGTGCCAACCCTAGAAAACCTCTCAGTTTAGGAAAAGCTTATGTGAAACCATAAATCACCTGGAAAGGCTGTTAAATGCCAGAAATGTTCCCCCTCCCGTGATGTACCTGTCCTAGTAGCCATGGGAACACTGTTGAACTCTAAACATGGGTTTGCTCTAACCTCTCGCCAGGAGACTCACAGTTTATGCAATTTCCCCCCCCCGCCCCTGCTTGCCTTAACACACACGTATAAAAGTTTCAAAGAAAAATAAGATACACATATGTAAACGTGTACTGTGTGGCTGCAGCTTCTGAAAAGCAATTCCTTACGCAAGGTAAAAGACAGAAACAAACACTCCTGCTCCAAAGAACTGATGATCACGTAAAAGGAAAAGAGCAATCGTGCTATAACCGGTGGGAAGCCTGAAGATTGGGCTTTGGAGGAAGTATGTCTGTCCACGCCATGAGCTCCGAAACTGTGCACAAAATCAGGCTGAGAAAATGAAGTTAATAAGAGTTGGGAATACTGGCCTCTAGGGCATTGGTAGGATGGTCCCTAGCAGGAGAAAAGGACTGTTTGAAACATGGTGAAACACGGTGTTAAGTGGAGAATGATTAAGAGGAAACAGGAAAATTCAAGGAGAGACTGGGAAGTGCACAGGAAAAGATGAAGGTCAATTATAGCCAGCAGTCCCCTGTAAATATCATCTGTTTATGCAATTAGTTAAATGTATGGAAAATCATTTGTAACACATAGAGCACTCTAAGTACAACTGTTTTGGTGGGTTGTTTTTTTTTGTTGGTGTTTTTTTTTGTGTGTGTGTTGGTTTTTTTGTTTTTTTTTTCTGCCTGCTTTCTTCACTTAAGACACACAATGCTGATTTAATCTTTAAGTTAGTACACTAAACATACGGAGTGAAATCCTGGTTCCCTCAATTCCTGCAGGATCTGGAATGCATCTCTAAGGCATAATACTCCCAGAGCACCTTTCAGCCACACTTATTTAGTGAAGAAAAAAAATAGGGGATTATGGTCCATTATATAAACAATTCGCATCACATTGTGAAAACTGGCAACAGTAGAAGCCCAAAGTGGAAAGTATTTAGACACTTCATGAAATCAAATGAGTCTGAACCCCAAATATCTCTGGAGATTTAAATCCAAAAAGAAAAAAAAACCCTGCATCCACATGTTACTCTGTGAGGAAAAGAGAGATATAACCAATCAGCAAAGACAAAGGGTGCCAGTACATAAGCAAGAGAAGCAGCTTGGATTAATTCAGTGAAGTTTCCCTCCTCTTCAGACTCCAAGTCTTTCTTTCTTAACACCTGGAGCTTAGAATAGGGGAATCAAAAAATCTACTGTACTGCCTCAGATCTGCCACATATGAACTACAATTGCTTAAGTAATTTCACATGCCTTTGCTTCGTCATTTGCAAATGAGGGGGTACTATTTCACGAGCAATTTTGTGAGGTCAGATTCACAAAAATAACACAAAAGTATAGAAGGGGTGAGCATAAAGGCAGAATAAAGCTAAACTCTAATTTCAGTAGCTTCTCACTTAAATTACAGAAAATGCACTAGATGAAGTAAGCAGAGGCTAAACTTCTAGCCTGAGTTACAAGGCAATCACACGGTCATTCATAGCTTTAAAATGCAACAACCCCTTTCTGCAGCCTGGCTGAACCACAGTGATTAGCTACCTTCTTGTTGAGAAACCGTAACAATAAGATTAACATAATCCAGCTCTGTTTCTGCTGCTTCAGATCCTTGCTGCAGAGGTGCTTTGGTATGACCCCCGTGCAGCGCATAAAAACTTGACAGGCAGGAACTGAGAGCATCTCTGTATCTTTCTAACCCAGGTCTAGCTGCAATGGAGAGAAGCACAGCAGATTATTTATGAAGAGTCACTCAGGAGCTTTGCAGACATTAAGGATGACAGAGTCTTGCTTTAAGGAGTTGACAACTTACAGTTAAGTATGAGCATAAACATTTGGAGTGGGATCAAACAGGCAAGAGAGTGAACAAAGACTTGTAGCGTGATGAGTTTAAGCAGGATTAAAATAAATACATGCATAAATAAGGCCACGTACCATCAGTTCTGAAGTCAATTCTGGCATAAGAACAGGTACCCAGGAGGCTCTAATGTTTTCAATTTACCTGATTAAGATTGGTGCACTGCAGACAGCATCTTAAGAAGAACTGATGATAACAGACTTCCACGACATAAAGGGATGATGCAGAGAGAAAAGGGGACAATCTTTGCTGTGTTTATGAGGAAGAGCAGCAGCAGATACAAACTACCAATATGAAACTCTGCTAGTAGGAGAAATCTATCAGTACGTATGTGAAGCCTCAACAACCACTGGGAGTCTCAAACATTGAAAGCAACTCAGACAACTACCAGGAAAGCGGTAGGTAGACTTAATCCTTCCTTGGAATGGAAAAATGAAGATCTGGACTCTGGAAGCATCTTCCAGCCCTGTAATGCTTTAAAAATTAAACAGGGATACAATTTGACCTCCTGGTAATAAAAGAGGGTTTAATGAAAAGAGATGAAAAGCAGGAACACTAAACCTGGAAAGAAATGGTAGAAATTCAGGTCACCTGCAATTTCCTTCCTTTGTTGACCCTGGTATTCTAATCACCAGGATACCTCACATAACCATAGCAAGGTTTAATTTTACTGCTATTTATACTGAGTGCCAATATAGCAAGGAATCCACTTATGGGAAATGGAATGAAAATCCTGAATGTCTAATACCTGGCCGTGCTGTATGACATGATAGCCCCTTTTAAAAGGACAAGTTCCAATTACTATAGAGAAGCACTTTCCCGTCTGACTCCATAAAAATAAATTCTGTGCTAGAATACACTGAAAAATCAGCTGCTGACTTGCAGTTGGATATTAACTACTATGCTCCACAACTATCAGCTCTGTCTTTCACCCAGCAAAGACAAGGAGAAAGATTAGGAAGTAACTAATGGAAAGGGGACAAGAAAAAAACTTTTTAAAAAAAAATTCCAAACGTTTTCTGCATGGAATTATAAAGATCCATTTTTTGCCACATCTGCTTCATCTGCAGCTACAATGAAGGAGCAATCAGACTGCTCCTCTTGCAATTAAAAATGCCAAGGATTTTTATTGTAGTAAATCTCTGCTTAGAATAATTTTGGGGTTATTCACAGAATCATTGTTTGGAAGTCATCTCTGGAGGTCTTTAGTCCAGCCTCCAGCCTTGAGCAGGACTACCACCGATGTTAGACCAGGTCAGCTTTTTGTAGTGGAGTCATGGAAACCTTCAAGGACAGAGGTTCCACAATTTTTCTGGCTACCTGTTCTGATGCGGCACCGTATCCTAGTGAGGAGGTTTTATTACCACCTAACAGTACCTGTTTCATTCTACTGTATAAATCTAGAGGTGCTTGGTTTTCAAGTACATTTATATTGTATCTGCTGACTCAATTTTTTATTTTCGTTTTAAATTTTGTGGTGATGTGTTTCTATTAAAACTGCATTCAAATTCTCCCAGGCTGTCTTGTAATTCTATTTTATATTTTTGCCAAGATCTCATCCCTCAGCGAGTGGCCAACGTTAGCATTTTCATTTATTCTTATAATTCACACATTACTACTGCTAAAATAGAAAGCCACCATCTCTCTTGCTGAATGTAATCTCTAGGTAACCAAAATGCCATTTGCTTGTCATATAAACAATACACTTTTACTGTTGTATGACGTACTGGATCCCAGCCTGTTTCCATCAGTGAAACAGGAGCCATACAATAACCTGTAATTCTCAGCCGGGTTTTGCCTTCAGCCTGAAAACAACAGTGTAACAGGAAGCAACAGGGTTGCAAAAGTGCAATGGATTAAATTTTGGCCAGAGACTTGATTACAAGGATAGTCATGGGGATTCATTCCATCTGTCATCATCAGATCCTGGTCAGTCCTACAGTACTAACAGTTACAATACCAGCACATAACAACACCTGTATTTCTAATGGGGAACCCTGATACCGTGTTGCACAGAGCACACAAACTTCTTCCTGCTGTTCTTACACTTTTCAGGAAGAAAAAAACCCATTCATTTAAGTTGTAGCAAAGAAAGGCAGTGAGTAAAGTCCATGAGCAGAAGGCAGCCTGTGAAAGGTTAAGGGGTGAGATAACACGCAAGTGCTGAAGACTGAAGGCACCTAAAGGAAAGAGTTAAAAAACCAGCACACCGCAGAGAAGAAAAATCCTTTTCATATCTTGAAAGAGAGACACTTAGATATCCCTGCGACATCTCATTTCACTCCAGCTACACTGCTGAGGCCAGCAAAACCTCTTTTCCTTTGCATTTCCTTGCAAATTACATCTGTGCATTAGACTGAATACAAACAAAACTAAAGGAAGAGATTTCCCCTAGGATCTCTCTATTGGCACGATACAGAGATCCAAACATAGTGACTTCATCTTCCCAGAACCACCTAAATCAATTCTAACCGTTCTGTTCTCACCTTGAATAACAGAGGAAGTATGGTCCGGCAAAGCGAGCACAGGACTGGGAAGGTCACGTTTCCCAAGTTCTCTTCCCAGCTGGTGGGAAACCCTGGAGAAAAAAATTATTCCCTCCAGCTCTGGCACAGGTTATCAAAGCACAAAACATGCCTTATCAACTATATGAAACTTGCAGCGGAGCTAAGAGATTCGTTAAGTGTTTGCAAAGTGCTCTGAGATCCTTCAAAGAGGTATCACAGATGTGCAAGGCACTAGGCAAGTACTGAAATAACCCCACTGCTCCACTCACCTGACAGCCCTCCATGGGCACGACACTTAACAGAGAACTGACACATCACAATTTTTGTCTGTTCTGCAATATACTGTCTATAATCAAATCATCAAGAGACTCTCAAATATAATATTTTAAAAGAGCGGGCAGGGCTATAATCAAACCAGTGCAGACTGGTCTTTTTGTCCTGTACCCATCCTCTAAATGTCAATGCCTTGAAATGTCCAGGACAGTCATCCCAGTAGTGTCATTCCAGTCCATGTAGTAAGTAGTAACTGCAAGGCACACTCAGAAACAATCCAAGTCTTCTTCACACAGTAGTTTACTACTGTCACGTCATTCCCTGGGCACTTTTCATTATCCCTTTGTAATGTGTGAGGAACAGGCAGCTGCTGTTAATCCTTTCTAATCATCATTCAGAGGACCAAACCCTTCTTGATTCCTGAGTTCAGGATTTCTTCCTATACCCCACAGACACAGAAGAAACTGAATGGACATGAGAAGTAACAAGTGGGCTTGGCCAGCCAACTCTGAATCCAAGCAAATGTATTAATTAAGGGCTCTGAAGATTTAAGACGCCAAGATAAAACACTGAGAGAAAGGATGCAATAAAAATCAATGCAAGCACACAGAGAGAAAAGGAGTTCTGGTAGCAATTCTGAGAGCAAGGGCAGTCAGCATTACAGCTTGGCTTCTGGTAGAGGAAACTACATGTACTTTGAAATCTGAAAACACCACCCACCTATATAAAAACCTCACTCTTTTCTAACAGTAAATGTAGAAAAGCGTATCTGTGTATAAATGAAGTGCTTCTAGGAGCATTTGAAGCAGATCATTTAACCAGCCAAACCTTCCCCCCTTTCCCATTCCCCTTAGAAAATGCTTCTCAAAAGGAAAATACACACTTGAAACTCTTCCGCTTCTTCGCTCTGAGAGAGCAATATGCTCGAGAGCTGACCCACGTATCAAAATCCAGTCAGACCTTGGCGCAAGGGTACAGACATTTCCTGTTTTTCAGCACAAGCAGCGGCCGAGGAGCTGCTGAGAAATATCTTGTGTCACTTTTTAGTCACTTATTTGTTAAGTGTGCCTTCATCATGACTTGGTTCCTCTTCTCTAAGCAGGTGTGAAGTAGTATTCTCAGCACAGGAAAATGAATCAGAACACGACAATTTAGAGCAGCCTAGACCATAAATACCAGCAGAGCCCTCCTGCCTGAAAGCCTGCAGACTGAAAGACAGATGCACAAACCCAAGACAAACAGCAAGAATGAGAACTCAAATCTGAACTACAACTGTACGGATGTGTATGCCCATTTTTTTTTCTTCTCTCCCATCTATAGAGGTCTGAAGAAAAGAGTTTCTCTGAGGAAAGGGTTTTATTTTTCCAGGAATATCACTCATGCAGTCTACCTACAGTTCATACAGATCTTATTCTTGTTCTCAAGAATTCACACAGTGCAGCCCTGCAACTATAACCAAGTCAGGTACAATCTCCTTGCAGCCTCCTTTCATAAATCGATGCTGTTTTGTTTTTTTTTTTTTTTTCCATTGCTGCCTTCAGTTTTGGTGCTTCCTTGCACAACTATCCTGACAAGTCAACTCCTCAGATTAATTCAAATTAGCACTCATCATCTCCCCCCACAAACCAACTCTTCTACACTACGCTTCATAACACTACTCCGTTTTCAAACACAGACCTGTTTAACTAACCATATTGCCTGTGTCCTACCTTACCCTTTTACTATCTGATATGTGTAACATCCTGCCCTTGTTCTGTCCATCATTTTATTGTAAGCTCTCTGGGGAAGCAATTAGCCCACATGTGAACACTATATAACATAATTAACAAATAATAACCACCGAGAAATGTAGGCCAAAAAAGCAAAGTTATCAGAGCAACATTTCTGCAGAGACTTGTATTGTTCTGTACTCTATTGCAGCGTTAGCTTCCAAGTTCCTGGAGGCACATATTATACTCCAAGAAGCATAAAAGCAAAGGTGAACACTGTGCTTTAAAGAAGACATAAGATGTTCTGACTGTATCTGGCTTTACAGGCTTCGCTAGTTTTCCACATTCATTAACGTTAGCAGCAGTAAGTATTTACACAGAACCCTGCAGTTAATAAATTTCAGAATTCAAGGTGAAAGGCTTATAATTTGGTTCTAAATTAACTTTGGCAACAAGAGTATCAAAGGAAGGAAAGACAGGATGACTGTAACCCTGAGCAAGATGCAACACAAACTTTGTAAGTGACATCATTTAGTATGGAAAAAACTGCTTGAGGTGGCAAGGACAGAACCTCTGTTCTTGGGTACTCATCCCCAAGCTCCACAACAGCTAGTAAGGAATGGCAGCAATTGCTGCTGTCCTAACAGGGAAAGCCTAAAAGCTTGTCTTATTTCAGGAGAAAACAAAATATTTCCTGTTCCTAAGGCTCCCTACTGTAGGACAGGTATTTCAGCCTCTTGCCCACCTGTTAGAAAGTGTAGAGAGTGAAGGGATCTTCAGTGCTGACTCCATCCCCCTGATACTGAAAAATAAGCCAGGCTGTTCAGGTGCCAAAGCAACTAGACAAAGGTTTCTAAAAAGCCAGAAGCAGACTTCCCACTTCACGGGGAGCTAAGGAAGCATAAAGAAGGATGAAAGAAGGGAAGAAAAGGAGAAAGGATCAGTTTCAGTGGTTATTGGGATGAAGAAAGATGGCACTTGGGATGTACAGAGGATGAAAAACGTGCAGGAAAGAAAAGGGAGAAAGAATGTGATTACATCTCCACACTCCTCATCCTTAAGGACGTTAGCGACAGTGACCATACTCTGAAATGCTGATTTTACATCCAGCACTAGGTGATCTTGTCTCGAAACACCAAATTAAGGTGGTCCCTACTGAAAACATGACAGCGACCGGACTACCTCAGCCACAAGGCAGGTGGAAAACTTGTCAGCAAGGAGTTGGCACTACTTTATAGGTGATCCCTGAAGGCTACAAGTGCCAGCATGACCTATGCAGCCTTGTAGCCTGAGCAAGACAGAGCACGTACACTGTGACCTGTAACAACGATGATGGCTTTTCATGGTCAGTTTGTGAAATCTGCAATCTTTGGCAGAACTCAGAGCAAGCCATCTGAGGAGAGAATATCTTAGGTTAGCATGTACACTACCTACATTACCAAGCCCTGCTTCAATGCCAAAGAAAATCTTAACTAGCCAAGTGAAGACCAGAATTCTTGGGCTTCAAAACCAACAGCTAGGCATATGACATTGAAACAGTTTGTACCCTCACAGTCAGGGTCTTATCTCAGCTTTTCTGCTCATAAGCAACCCAGCTCTCATCTCCCAAGCCCTAAAGGTGAAAACATTTCATTTATTTGTGTTTCACATCCATACCCGTCCAGACTGCTCTTGGGTTTACATTACTTTCGTTCCCTGGGAGTAAAGAGCCTCACTTTCCACCTTCAAATCCCACCTCAGACTTCATTTCCTTTGGCTTGCTTTCCATGGCTGACCTTTGTGTTTCTGCTCTGCTTTTCTTGCCTCCCTTTGACTTCTGCACCTTGCAAAGCACAGCCTTCATTTCACACCCTTCTTTGCTGCTTCCCTTCCAATTTAACTTTTTTTTTTTTTTTTTTTTTTTTTTTTTTTTGAGTGATGGTTGCTTCTATAATTTTGACCTGGGTGAGTTTTAAAGACACACATGTCTTTCATTATGCTAAGTATTAGCTTTATGGTACTGCATAAAGATTTAGCGGTAACGTAAAAAACGACAATGAGAAAATCCCCTTGCCTGTAATTCCAAATACATTTCCTAGGATTTTATTATTAACACTTTATGCAATGCCCTAAGGGGAGTGAAGTGCTCTATGGTTGCCGAGTGAACCACACAAAACATATAACCCGTGCCTCAAGGGACTTGCAGGTTAAAGCTATGAGTGGGTACAAAACAATACAAATAATTGCCAGGTAGGCAATCCCGCAGGCAGCGTGTGTGTTCCAAGCCGGAACGTCTCCTGGCACAGAAGCTTTGCAAAAGGAGTAGGAATGGGATGCTTATCACAGCTTAACAGCAAACTGCTCCAGGAATAAGCAGCAAAGTGAAGCGAAGACTGAGGAGGAAATGTCAGATTAAAGGAAAGACCAATTTGTTCCCAGTGTCTCATTTGCTTCTAATACTCCGCTCTCTACAGGTAAGCAAAGGCGAAGCGTGAGGCACAGCTGCTGTCTCCAGTTCCTCAGCCACATCGTGGGAAGCTGCTCTGCTGAGAGACAAGCGGTGGTGTTTGGGGTCCCACATCCTTAGTGGAAGGCTTGGAGTAGTTCATGTAGACGTCCTAAGTGTACTGAAGCGGAGAGAAAGCAGATGCCAGATAGCACAGAAATTCTTGCTTTACCCTGAGCGCTAAAACCAAGACCCTTGCCCACCAGACCTGAGTGGCCTAGCATTTATCTAGAGTGCTGAACCTTTAGAAGATTCTGTTTATCCCCAATTAGACTCAACAAACTACCCTTAAAAGCTGCTTTCTACTTTTGCTTTACCTCCTTTCAGTCAATCTTCCTACTACCCTACTCTCATTAGTTAAGCCCTGTCCTAATCTCTTCTGCTAGCTGCAAAGGCTGGGTGGTCCCCCCCATCTTGAGCAGAGCTCCACCAACAAGGCAGCCAGTCTCAAATCTCAGCAGTGACTCAGCAATGCCAGCTCAGTTTTATTTCTTCCTTTCATTACCCCACACTTCGTGCCATAAGAAAAGCCGAGGGGCGGAGCCACGGAGTTTTTAAAGAAGTCATTCCAAGCACAGCAGAAGGTCACAGCTACTCCAAGATCTGAGCTACATTTTTCATTTTAAAAAGGATAGTTGTAGTAATTCTAAGTAAAGCAACTTGGCTTCCTGTGGCTTTGCATCTTGTGGTTGGATGACCCCATATCTAATGAAGTGCAAGCTCTGATAGAAACTGTTCCTGTGGTTACAGCATTTATAACGGCTTTCCCCTGTGTGGATTCTCTGATGTCCAATAATACAGTTGGGCTCAGCTGGGAAAATACTTTTTCTTTCCTTTTTATGAGACCAGTTATTCTCACAAAGAGCAGGAACAATATTTGTAATGCTGCTGTCTGTCTATGTAATGTGGTTGAAATCAGTGAGAGAGGTCAGAATAGAAAAACGGAATAATCACATATGTTTAATTGACCTGGAAACCAGGCTTTAAGTACTTGAAAGGATAGTAAAAGAAATTAAGTGTTGATAAATACAAAGTAATGCGCTTGGGTGAAAGATAACCTAACCTTAAATAGTATAAAAATTAGGAAGTCAGGACATATTTCAGCAGTCCATCCAGCCTGCTACTGCTAGCTCTTCACGTCTAAAATGCGGTACACATTCATAGTTGGACAAGTTTAAAAGCAGCATGCCGCAGATACAGATTAAAAACCAAATCCATGTCATGCTGATTAAAGAAGTCCAAAGTCCCCAACAGTAACGTTAAGCATGCCAGTACCACTTACCATTAATGCAGATTCATACTACCTTTAAATCTCAGGCATGTCTCCTTCACGAGAACATGATTCGTGCTAAAAGATAAGTGTTGATTTAAGATGGAAGTGAGGCTCAATCAGAAATAGGAAAACAATAATGACAGCATAAACCCCCAGTAAAGACCATTTAGAGTAACTGGCTGATTTTTGTGCTGAGGCAGATGAGCAGCAGTCACAGAGTCTGTTCCACCACCTCTGCTGCAGAGGAAATCACCTCTGGAAAAGCAGCAATAACATACAAATGGAAGCGGTGAGGGTAAGGTGCAGATGGCAACCATTAACACTACTATTTTTGCAGCAATCAACACCTCCTGAAGAAAAAAAAAAAAAAGAATCCATGCTAAGTCATAGGTGGTAAGAAGCCAACATATCACTAAAGAGGAGGAATTGTTCAATTATTATTCTGGATATGAGCACTGCAAATGCAGGCACTAACATCCATGTTACAACCTGTTATCAACCACAGTATGTTGAAGGGATTAAAAGCTAACGTCGCACCACCATTCCTCTTAAAATCCTGTGCCAGGCCAGGGTCTTCCAATTTCTCAGCTTAAATATCCATCCAGTTGCAACATCAGACCAACTTTGTTTGTTCCTAATGAAAGAGGTGATTCACTTCCTTCCAAGGAGCTACACCGTAAAATGTTGATTAAAGCGCAAACTGCCCACAAAATTTAAAGCGGAGGGAAAAAGAATACAAAGTGAGGTGTAAAAGAAGATGGGAGTCGAGGGGAAAATCAAAGCAGAGGTTTCACCAGGAGGTAGAGATTTTATCAAAGCGATTGGTTCATTAGGCAGAAAATTTGACTGTGCGTTAACACTGTTACAGTAGTGTTTTTCGTTAGTGAGTTCTTCAGGGCAGACACCTTTGTCTTTATACTTGTAAAACACCAATTAGTATCTTGGGCAGACTACAAACAAATCAACATTAAAACAAAGCAGCGAAATAGAACCATTTGTATATCCTGTTATGCCTGGAGACACTAGGACAGATTTAACTCTGGAGAGAGACGTTACTCTCTTTTCTGTAATAGTCTTGCCCATGTGTGCAGCGTGTCTGTAGTAGTTAAAAAGCACAAACTTTGATTTATCCCTGTGCTTTGGTTCAGAAGGAGTTCACCATAGGATGCCACTCTGGGAATTCTTGTTACACTTTTTGTGTACGTGTACTCAAGCTCGCTTTAAATTACTAACAGTGTAACTGCAGGAGCAGAGTCCCCCTCTGCAAGGTGCAAAGCCCACCCAGCACCCTGCTAAGCACCACACAGGCCAGCTCTGTGGCATCACTGCTTTCCCAACATGAAACTGAGGGTACTTATTACACATCCTCTGAAGGGAGATGGGCACCATTTGGGAATTTAAAGACCGCTGGAATGGTACTGGAGGACTACATAGGATGGAAGGAGCCAGATCTGGCTCAAGCTCATCCATACAGTGCAACTGGGAAGGGTCCCAGGCATAAACTATCTCCAGAAGTGCAAAGGGAATTTGTCTTGGTGAGACTTTGAAGCAGAGCTTGGGAGGGAACTTATTTGTGTGGAGACTAGTCACCAGAAGGGAAAAGGAGTACCAAAATATATTAGCAAAGGCACACGGAGTAACTCAAGGGGACTTAATCCAAAGTCACAGTAAGCTTCCCCTTCAACCTGCCCTACCCCATACAGCATCTTCCCCTACTTCCCACGCACTGGCTCTAAACTGGAAAAGCCATTTAATATTGTTTAACTCCTTGAAACATGTTCAGAGGAAAGGCCAGACACAGCAAAAATCTGCTGGTTTAGAGTCACAGTAATGGTTAAGATGCCATGCTACAGATTCAGAGTCTGAGTCTTCCCCTGTTTCACACTAAGGGCTGGCCAGGTTGTAGTTGCTGTACGTAGAAAGATGGTAATTTAGACTCATGACTGAAAAACACTGAAAATATGCCAGCCACATCTTTGTGTGGCATGCCAGAAGCTATTAAAACTCTAACCAAGGCTACTAGCAGGAATGCATGATTTGGGGTTTACAAATCCTAGAGCGAGCTTAATGTCAAAGGCTAGAAGAGAACAACAGTCTTATCTCCATGTCCCACTCCTCATGGCAAAGAAATAATGATCTTAAATAGTAGTAACAGAGATGCAATTTTAAGAGTTGGAAAAGCCTTCCCATGTTTAGTCAAGCACACAACAGACTGCAGAGTTTGTGGAGTTCTTGTAAGACAGACACTCATTTAGTGTTGTTTTTTTTTTTTTTTTTTAAAATGTATCTGTCAAGAATGATGCAAGCAGAGCTGATCCCTCTTAGAGAAAAGGTGATGGATTTGATGAGCCCTTAAGGTCCTTTCCAAGAAGGAATCCAAAAGAAATGCAATTCACAGAAAAACATAGGAGAGGAATGAACAACGGTGTCCTACAAGTGGAAAATGGCCCCAGATCACCTTGTGTCTTGTCCTGAGAAGTTCTGGTGGACAGCAGCTTGGTAAGAGAAAAGGGTGAGATTTTGAGATGTCGTGAAAGAGTTAACTATTCAAACAGGTAATACCTGAATTTTGAAAGAATTTGGCCACCAGAGCTACTTCCCTGCAACAGTTACAAGAAGCTGCTGCCAATGTTAACATCAGAAGGCAGATACTGACAGGTTTTTTTTGCCCAGTCAGATGCTGGTATTGACACTCATTTCGACAAGCCAGTACAAACATGCATGAAAGGACATTTACTATAGCAACGGCTTCTCAAGTAACTAAGGAATTTACCAACAGTCATGAAATCTCTGGCAGGCGGGTGGAAGGCGGTGGGTTTAGCTTCCCAAATGTCCTGGGGCACGGAAAAGCTGATGCGATTCACGTAACAACGGTTCCTACCACGCTGGTGAAGCCTGAGTAGTTTAAGAGATGAGTGACAGCCTCTCCAAGCCCTGCAATATGCAACAGGAACTACTGAAAATTGGTAATGTGTCCTTTCGGACAGCGGCCAAGTGATGTAGAGGATGGGTGATAAATTATAGTTGCAGGTCAGGCTCCTTGTGGGATGATGGGTATTTATGCTGAACCAACAGTTTCTCGGATTTTTCTTTAGACTGGAAAGCAAACAGCAAGTTTTCTTACACAAGACTTAACTGACCAGTTGTTAAAACTCAAAGCTTCAAAATGCTTTACCAGCATTAGACATAAACAGGACTAAACCACTGAGAATAAGGGAAACCTGCAAAGAAATACAAGTAACACAGGCACGAGTAACAAAGGGTGGGTACAACTGCCACCCAGATTTCTGTCTCTGCATTTTACACCCCAGTTCACAGCACACCATCTAACCAGTCAGCATAACTCTGTGCTAGTGGAAAAGGTAAAAGCGTTTCAGAGAGAGAAAGCTGATCTAATTTTGCAAAGTCTAGGGGAAGGGTGAGCTGTGCACAAGGTGCGGTATGTTCCCTCGCAGACTGGGATCTTCACACCCTGTGCTCAGACCAGTTTCCAGTTTTCCTGTCTTGAAGAAAAGAGGATGTGGGTGTAAACTTGGAGCTGAACTCCCAGCTCGAGCTGCTCTGCTTCTCAGAAGACCCGTCTCAGCATCCCTATATTTGGATTTTGAATCCAAAACTGTCAAAATTTATGCCTTTAGTCCATCACTAATCTGAAGGCAGAAGAATAACCTGAGTCTCAACAAATTTAATCTGGCCTCAAATTCGTCGCATTTTAGGAAAAGATTCTGCAACTGTCACCAGCAGTTGTGCTTTTGTCTTTAAAGCAGAGATGAAACCAATATGAATCCTGGAGAGCCAATAGCCATGTAAGACAGACAACCTGAAAGGTTCCAAGATGTTTTTTTAAATACCAGAAGAGAACATCTGGATAGGTAGCTGACAGTATGCTGTAGATGACAGATTAGCCAACTCTACAGGGTACAATTTGCATCTGATTCATGGGGACTGGAAGAGAACTAGAAAGCTGAGATTATAATGAGATTAATCATACGACCCTAGGGACCCCATTCATCCTGCTGCTGAGGGGTCCTAGAGCCACTTTGTACTATCTGAGCTGCATTTAGGAAGTTATTTGGGGTTTGCTGGGACAGAAACATATCTGATTGGAAGGAGGGCAACCAGCAAACTTTGCTGGTTTTCCAATCAAAGACAGCCTGTATCAAAGTTACGTGACCACAAACTGAGATTAAGGACTGTAGTAAACCTCAAATTCCAAACTAGGGCTGAAAAGCTTTGAGATTTAATGCTAATAATTCATACAGCTCTCCCATTTACCAGGAGTGACTGTTAAAAAAAAAAAATAAATCAATCAATCTGAAGGAACCGTTCTGCATCCTGAAACAAAGGGAAAGGATGAGATCATACCTATTTCTTCAGCCTTTGTGATGTCTCAAAGTTAACATATGAAACAGATGAGGAGACTCACATTAGCAAGGGATGCCAATGTCATAGCAATAAATAAATGTTCAAATACTAAGGCTGCACCTTCAGCTGATGCGGCAGCATACTACAACTGCTGTCAAACCTGGCCAAACTGCATTAGTCCCAGGATCCTTGGGTAACTGAAGATCTGGTGCCAGAGTTACCTGAAGGTAGACTTCAGAGCACAGCCACTATATGGAGTGCTCAGTTGCCAGGCAGGCAATTAATTAGAAAAGAAATACTGTGCACTTCCAAAGTCTCTTTCCTACTGTGATCTTCTGTGTTGAACTTGGCATTATCATGGAGTTCTTGGGCTGTTCTACCAAGAGGAACAGTAAGGCTCAGAAAGCACTGAAGCAGTTTGCCCCAAACTGCATAGCATCAATATTTCATGTGGGACTCCTGGTTTTGTTCCCAGATTTCTCTCCCTGGGCTTTGGCCACTGAGATACAGTTCTACATGTGGCCAGAAGAGCAGCTGCAAGCTGGGGCTTCTTGTGCCTATCTTAATGGTGAAAACCAGGAATGAAATCTAGCTGCTAAGTGTAAGAGAAATGAGCCGGTCTAACCCATTCATAACTGTGTTTATATTTTTTCCAATAATTGGTTACTAATGTAAGGTCACAGCACAGACTCTGGCTGAGATCCTGAGGTCCAGTTACACCAAGGCTCGGGCAGTCGTGGTGGAGGGTTCTCTTTGCTCCAATTCACATTCCTTTGACTTAGACCCTTCATTTCTAGGTCACATAAAGACAATACATAAAAGAAAACCTCTGATGTTCATCTATAAAGACACTCAGTGTCCAAATAACCCCCTCTCTGAGGACAATTTTTGTCTGACCTTTGTTCTAAATCTGATAGCACAACTCTTGATTTTTATAAAACTTAGAAAAAACAGTTGGGGTTTGTTTTTTTTTGTTTTTTTTTTTTTTAAAAACTTAATTCACCTTCTGGTAGAAGTCTAAACAAACAATTAGGAGTCATGCTAAATTTATGCCCTTTGTGAAAAAAAAACCCCATACAACAGAAAACACTACAATGTCTACAGAGATGTCTATTGACCCAGCAGTTATCTGAAATGTGGTGGTTTTTTTTTCTGGCACAAAAACAGCTTTCTAAACAGCCAGTGACCCACTTTCACCTAGCTGGCCTCTGAAGTTGAGAGAAGATTCATACCCTGTAGACGTTAGAGGCTCTGTTTGAAGTCACTGCTGTCAGGAGATGGTCAGTTTACGTCTCCTGTCCTAGGACAGGAAAAGGATGCACTCTCAGCTCCATGTGTTGCAGTGAGATAAGCACAAAGATTTCTGTCCTATGCCCTTATCAGCTTTTCCTGCTACTCTCCAGAACAGACACCACCAAGACTGGCAGTAAAAATTAAACTTGCTTAAGCAAAAGGGGAAAAAAAAAAAAAAAAAAAAAAAAAACAAGACTCAAGTATTTCCCATAACTGTAATTCAAAAAGTAGACGTTCTGGGAAAAAACTCATGTTAGGACTTTGGGAGCACTGAAAACTACCTAAATCTTCTGTATCCTCAGTATAAACTGATCTGCTCCTCCAACACACCCAGCATGACTTACATTTTAATACGAATCTCAGTAGTTAAATAGCAGTCTACTACATAAAAGACAGAAATATTTCCCTTGCAAATAAAACCAATTAACTGACAAAAGGACAATCCTTGCATATGGAAATTACATTGATATATTAAAACTCTTTTTCCATGGTTTTCTTTGCTTTGTATTCTCCCTCTGCTGCTCCCATCCTTCTCTTTACATTACTTCTGTCCTTCCACCTCAGCTTCTTAGTGTGCAGAGGACAGACTAGACAAAGCCTCCAAGGACCTTGGCTCATCTCCCATCTTTCCACTGCCTGCCCACATATGATTTAATGTATGAGTACTTCAGTCTCCACCCTGGATAGAACTGGTGCTACTTCTTGTTAAAACATTGTCATCCACATGTGAGACAGACTCCACATCACAGTGGCACACTGGTCCAATAAAGGGATTTTAAAGGTTTCTTTCTAGCTTTGTGGAAGATGCAGTTGAGCTTCCCAAATCCTCCTTAAAAGCTACTCTGGTGGGCGAGCAGCACCGTCAGGATCATACATCCATGCCTACACATATATGTCGTGTTTCTGACGCCTATTGACACAATTGACACAATATTGACACACCTCCCAGGGATGGTTCAAACCGCCTGTGCAGTGCAGGTCCAGGAATCAAGACCCCACCATCCCTGGCTTTACACCAATCACCCAAGTGAGAGCAAGTGGCATTGACATTCATCACCCCAACAAGACAGATATACATCCCAAGCGCCCCTTTAACACATCAACACCACTTTGGGAAGCATCCTCAACTCAGATTGAACGTACAGGTGATAAATAAATCTTCCAGATAGAAACCGAGTTCTCAGCCTCTCTACAAAGCCCCACTTTGACCTACCAAATTATATAAAACCAAACAGCATTTAGCATAAACCCAGACATCACTGCCAAATGGCATGTTTGAGGAACATCAGCAATGCTCTTATGCTCCTCCCCAGCCCTCAATATACATCACTATTAAAATTATGACTGCTGATCATCTATTGTTGCCTTTCTGAAGTACCAAAACACAATCCGTTCTTGCCCACAGAAAGGAAACAAAGCAGCACGGTCATTTTATACACTTAAACAATTTTAGAAAATACACCACACTTTGATTGCATCAGCTATGAAATACACATCATAGATGTCATGGGTTGTCATAAAACCAGGGGAAGAATTTAATGATGTGCAAGGTATCGCTGAAAGGCACGCCACAGGAAAGCCTGTGTTCAAGCCTGGTTCAAGACCAATTTCTTCTAGGACAAGGTATTTTGGTAAAGTTTAAAAGAACAGCCCAATGTTATCTTTAAAAGCACACAAGATCCTCAAACATACTAACTTTCCAGGTGACCTAAAGACCTACCTATGTATCTACACAGAAGAACATCTGGAGATCCAAAATGAACACAAGCCACTGAAGCTATAATCCAGGTATTAGTTCTTCAGTCTAAGAAGCTTCTAAAATTTTATTTTTAATATTAACGTGCTCCTGATATATTTTACCCTTAAACCTGACTCGCTATCCTCACTAAAATTAAAAAAACCCCAATAACTTTCTTTTATTTATGGAATACCAAAACATAGTTTGCTACTCTTACTGCTATTGAGTACTTTTCAAAAGGAAGATGTTGACATGTTAGCATTTCTTTAAGTCTTTTCTGCCATTTCTCTTTCAGTTCTGCTACAATAAAGAAAAATTTACTCACTCAAATCCCCTGCAATAATACAAAAAGATGGAAAAGACTGATGACAAAATCATCCTCGGGCAAGACAAGAACTATGGTGATGGCATCAAAAATGTCAAATATTCCTTCTAAACCAAACTGGAATGAAACAAGTATTTTAAGACCCTAACCACATGAAATCAACAACAGCATTATGCACAATATTCTGGATAGAACAGCATATGTGTGTATGTGCATGTGTCCGGGTGTGTTTATCCCTAGATATCAGACAGAACAGGAAAGGAAGAGCTGAAACACTTGTCCAGAAAATGCTCAAAAAGAAAACACAGCCAGGACAAATTTAGAAGCTTTACTTAGCTGTAATATCAAAGGCAGAATTGACTGTAAAAGCAACCACCTCTCAGGAATGGCAAAATAAACTGACGCAAGTCTCAGGAGGAAAACACTGATCAGAGACTGGATATTGTTAACTGCTGCTGTTTCGGTTATGCGAGGTCCTTTTTGACACTACTAAGATAGTCTTGTCAAAGAACAACAAAAATGAAAAGAAAGGAAAAAAAAAAAAAGACAGACAACAGCCATTTCAGGGGGAATCTGTTTGGCAAAGCCTGGCTTTGAGCTGGTGTCTGAAGAAACAAAACTCGGAATGAACTTCCTAAAACATTTTTTGTTGTTGTCTCCTTTGGAAAAGCAGTATAGGGTCTTTGCAAATTTCAATAGTCTGATTGGCAACTTTTTTTTTTTTTTTTTTGATCAAAGCAAAAGTCTGAAACACATCTGAAAATGATTTTCTGAAAAACAAGAAAAAAAAAAAATTTCGTGCTCAATTCAGAAGGAAGTTTCCCTAGCAGAAACTAGGCTATTTGAATTTTTTTTTTAAAAAAAAAGAGGTTTCCATCAAATAAAATGAGCCGAAAGCAGCACATTTTAATTACTTCTGTCAAAGACGTGCAGTTTACACAGACCTATACCCATTACTGAAATCATGATTTGAAACTATGTGACTTTCTATACAGTGTAAATTAATTTGCTTACATTATGCAGAAGAGTATTTACGTCAGACTCTGAAAAGCATTCGGATCTCTTGTTTTACAGTAAGCACAATCACAAACTTATGCTCAGAAATAGTGTGCATTTAGATAGGAGGGTGCCATCTTCCTATTTATGTCCCCAAAAACAAGAAAAAAAAAAAAAAAAAAAAAAAAAAAAAAAAAAAGACAAAAAGAAAAATCCTGAACTGGGTTAGTAGCATGCTTTGAAATTGCTGCTACTTCACCTGGGGAAGTCTACCTTGAGGATTTAGTAAAAGCAATAAAGCATGTGTGTCAACATGATCTATACCATCCAATGGATGAAGCTGGCTTCACAATTCACCCTCGAAGTGCCAAACTCCTGCCATCTAGATATTCAGAAATTTAAGTGATGTCAAGCAATTTCCCTTGGCTTAAAGTAATGCCAGTAGGCAGACACTCTGACGCCAAGAGGATGATGGTGAGATAGTACCACCTCTCATTTTCACAAGAACTCGAGGGAACTGCTCCCATATCTTTTGCAGAATTAATCAAGATAAGTTAATGTGTGATAACATGCATCTGAAGCGCTCCGAAGGGAAGAAAACCTGAGCAGCTTCTGGCTCTCCAGGATTAACTTTAACAGCCCTCCAAGAAACACAAATCTTTCCTTTCCTGCCCTGATCCACCCTCAAAACAGAGTTCATACTGTAGAGTCAGAAATATTGAGGATAAAAGTATAAAGGTATGTCACAGGAATGCGACATGATGGAGAAGCATCTCGTGATAATGGAGGTGCTGACACACTACTGATGCTTTTACACCCTGGCACCAGAAGTTTTTACCTGACCCCTAAGTACTCTTCCTATCGTTACTCTCAAAATACTCCACAGTAATAATACAAAAATGGTTTCTGCATACACAAGCATGGACACTTTGGGGTATTTCAGAAACTGTATTGCTACATTACAAATGCAAAACGTTTAACACTAAATGCAAAAGTCAGGAATTATTGGAACGTTTGACTTGTGGGAAAGGCAGAAAACTGGAAAAAAGGTTTTGGTTGCAACCATGTAAATTGGAGTATAAAGATACCACTATCTCTGCACACACACACACACACACATATATGCATTTTTCTCTCTGTAACCCAAGTGCACCAAGCAAGCTGTTGCCTTCCCAACCAGTCCTGCCTTTCATAATATGTCTTTTTATTCTTCTCAAAGCTCTTCTCCTGAAAAAAGTATGAAAAGACGAGCTTGACTTCTTACTTGCTCTGTAACCGAGATGTTAGCATGCTGGTTAGCGAGACAGAAAGGTGGGCCATGGGATGATTGCGAAACCCCCCCCACGCAATCCATTCACACTCAGCTGACAGGGACGAGTCACTGCATGCAGGCAGACAGGCAAAAACCCATTCCCCACAGCAGTCAGTACCTAATTAAAAAGCTAACTGAAACAGTCAAATGAAGGTTTTGTAAGATAATACGTTTTTGCTTACTTCAATATAAACTACTTTGGTACCTCTCTCGCCCCCAGCTGCCAAAGACTTGGAGGTAAGACAGTCTGGGGATGCTGCTCTCAAAGGGGCTATGGTCCTTTGATTAAGAGTTTGAGAATCACTGCCCTCCCCAGCGTAACACAGCAATTAACACAGTTCTCAATCAGCTATCAGTGTCGAAAGACTCTAGTAGCTGTGCAGCTTTATTCATCACAAATGAGGTACTTTGCAGATTCAAGAAGTCTTCTAGCCACATGACAGTAACTAACACACCAGGAATCGCATGCTAGAAAGCAAATATCTGCATCGAGTGCTTTGAAGTGTTCACAGGGAATTCCCAATGAGTGCAATGAATTAGATCTAATTAATAAACCATGCTAGCAAGACATGGTCTGGGTCTATTTGTGCTCACAGTCACTTCCAGGCACAAATGTGGTGGTAGGCAAACACCAGGCATGTGCACATTATACACAAGGACATCACATATAAAGAGTTAGGTAGCCAAAGGCATCTAAAAATACCACCCAGTATTTTTACAGAAAACACTATTTGAGAGGAAAGCTCTCATGTTCCATTTTCTCACCTGCACTGTTCACAAGGTGACATATATAAGAAGCATCCCTGATGGCATGGATTAATAGAGCAACTTCACAGGATGAGTTTCTAGCCAGGTATTTATATCACCTCCCATTGTGAGTGAGCTGACTGTACTTATATAAGAAACTGTAACCCAAAAAAGGCAGAAGTGTCAATGCATCAAAAAATGAAATCAAATAGGAAAAAAATTCCTAATTTGTCTGGTTTGTATGTATACATGCTGGATACGGAATAGCCTTCTAAATGAAAGGTGATTTGACCAGCATATTTCCCTAAGGCATAATTTGCCCCTCTAATAAAACAATAACTTCCCACTGTGTAGTCATGAATAACATCACCTGAAATAACGCATATTTCTTTAATCCAGGGATATATGGAAGGATGAAAAACTCCATATATCCCCAAACTTTTCCTATGTATAACAAACGAACAACAAAACAGCAGGGCTGTCATCAAAAACTCCCTTTTCTTTAGTACTTCAGAATTATTCTTGTCAGAGACTAATAGTGAAAAACTAAAATCTTTCAGCTCCAGGTGTGAACGAGAGTTTTGAAACGTGTATTGCACAGAGAGACAATTTTCAGAGCTGAACATGAAACAGTCACAGAAGTCTACAGGCACTGAAGGGGTTACTATAACTCAGATCCACCAGAAGATTTAGGTGCCCAGCTCTTGCAGTACCTTGTGCTTTTGCACGCTGATACCATTTTAACTTGTAGCTATGTGTTATGTTTTGCATGAGACCTCCCTTCATGCAGCGAGAAGGACAGACTTCTTCAGAGATGAATCAGAGGTTTGCAGTGAAGGAGACAGCGCCCCACAGGACCACATCCCATCTGGAGCAAAATGCAGAGAGCCAAACGAGCAAGACTTGTAGTTAAATTAGCTGAACGCTGACCTGAGAAATCAATTCTACTTTGGGCTTGGCCACAGAGCACACCGATAAAAAGTCATACCCTTCATCTCTGTTTCTCTTTTTATAAGTATCTGTCAAAACGCTCAATCTGAAAATCATTTGGAGCTTTCCTTAAGTCAAGAGTAGTAGTACTGTGAATACATGCAACTCTGATTTGAAGCTTTATGAAAACAAAAAAAGCTGAAGGTTCAGATATCTCCAACGTGCAAGCCTAAAATCAGTAGACATCTATACTGCATTGTACAAAACAGGGTGCCTGCACCCGAATTACTTCCTAAGAAGAGATCCTGGTATGTGGCAGTTTCCTAAAACAGGCCAGGGCACCAGATGCAACTACCATGGGGCCAGGGACTGTGCTTCCACTTCAATAGCATGGAGAACTGGAGGCCAGTAAACAGGCTGGCACCCTTCCCCTTTAAATTTACTATTAAAAAAGAAATAGAGATTTTGAGCTTCATTGTCCATCAAAAGGTTGGGATTGTATCCTCTCCATCTCAGAGCAACATTGTGAGGACTGGGACAGGTGAGGAAGGAATGCTCGTTGCTCAGCAGACTCCTCCAGATTTTGACTCATTCTGCTTCAGGATGTAACAAACTGTCCTCTATGAGTACCTGATCTCTTCCCCAGACCACAGAGGAAAGGCTGTAAAGAAAGGTGTAGATACTAATACAGCAACCAGCATAGAAAGGCAGCTTAATTCTGTCCTCTGAGCAGCATTTGAATTGTATGTAGCAAATAAAGACCAAGGCCACACCCTAAATGAAAACAAAATACTGAACTGTTGTTCATTATGGGAGCACTATTTCCAGAGAAATTAATAGTACATAATTATGTAATTAACAACTATGATTGTCTAAATAATCTCACTGTAGAATTAGAGCAAGTCAAGCATTTCCAGTTCTTGCAGTACTTACACAAATTAGTATTTGAATTCGGTTCAGTATAACACACTCTGTATTCAGAAATGATATTATATAGTGCAGAAAAAGGCTGAAATAAACACTAAACTACTAATTGTACAAGAAGTACATGACATAAAAGGTCTCTAGGAGACACAGCCCAATCCACTTCAACCCACACAGGCTGCAGCATGGCCAACTCACATCCACACTCAGCAGCCAGCCCAAAAACTCTCTTTGAGACTACGCAATCCCAACGTGTGGAAGTACAAGCATGAAATCTGGTTGACGGCTTAAACATTCCTTGTGTAACATTCACATGTGTCTTATCTATGGGGAAAAAAAAATAAAATTTGATGGATTTTTTTTTTTCCCCTTAATTCAAGTACTGTCAGGACAACCTAATGAAGTACATCTAAACTTTTTACAGAGAAACTTCTTTCAGAACCTTGCCATAAAAAAAAAAAACCCCAAAAACAAACCAAGAGCAACACCCTCTCCCCCAAACAAATAAATTTCAACTACAGCGTTTATGATGCCAGACAGCAATTGTGAAACATTCTAGAATTTTGAGTACAACCAAAACTCAAAGTACACTTTAGAAAAAGTAATTGGAAGAGAATTTACACTGGAATATTCAACTCTTTCCACTTCCATAAGTGAAGCTCACTTATTTCAAATATACAGAAGAGTGCTCTGTTAAATATCAACACAGTATTTGCACTAAGATTTAGGAAGCTGCCCTGTATATGTTATGTTAAAGCAGTAATGGTTTTTACAAGGAAATATTTCACTGTTTTCCTCATGAATGGATTCTTTTTGTTGAATGCCCCTTCACGAACCTTCCGAAGGCAGTGAAATTTTTAGCCTTGTGGTTTCCACTTCAGAATGGACAAACCCCAACTTCTCTTTCAAATAAAGCCAGCTATTCCTCCGGGCGATGACATTACCTCTGAACCATCCAGACAGGTGCTGAAATCAGTGTTGCAGGGCTTGCAAAACAGAAAGTCACTTCCCACTCAGATGGTTAAAACCTGTCTGTAGCCTGTTGGACTCCTTGGAGCAACTGGATGCTCCGATAATTTTGGCAATACATCTTCCCATTTTCACCGAGGTTAGCCAGAACAAGATTAGACCACATTCTTGCCAGCAGACTCTGGCCGTGGCAATCTGATCAGGCTTGTGTAACCTCAGGTACAAAGGCAGAAGTTTATCTCCACATCTGAATGCAGCTAGCTCGCTTTGCAAAACCACCTGCAACGGACAGATCTCCAAAGAACAAAATATATCAGACAAGCATTCTAGAGGTAATTTCCACTATCAAACATTCGTGGTAGTTCAACTCTGCTGCAGCAGGGAAACTCCTGGCTGGCAGATGGAAGCTTCTGTGAGACAAGGTCTTTATTGCAGTAAGACCCTGGCGATGGAATCCATCCCTCCAAGAAAATGCAGCTGGCTGCAGTTGCAAGAAAACCACTTACGCCTTCAAACAGCTCATCGGTTTGTTCACACGTCATCAGGTAAAACAGGAGAAGCAGGAGAATAAGTTATTCCTTTTCATTTAATGAGAAAGAATTAAAACGGTATTAAAATGCTTTAAAAGTGTTCAGGAATAGTTTTAACAAGAACAATGGGGAGCCCTCCGACTTCTGGAAGTTGATCTGTCCTCCAACCAGAGAAGAGGTGCCTGGGAGATATCAACCCTAGTAATCTCTTGAATAGAAAGTTAGCTAATAGTATTAGAATAAGAGCTAGCAAACCCTATTAATGCTTTTAAATGTGCCTTTGTATTTGAAAGATGATTGAAGAGCTTGGGTCCTTCCCAGTGGGTTAGGGGGTGGGGGTACACTATACAGCTCTACTCATCACAAACCTTTCTCTCCAGCAAGTTTAAAAAATAATATAGAAAAGATACGCTGGTTCCAGTTAATGTTAGAACTACCATCCTCTAAAACAATTACTTTAAAGAGGCTTTTCTTCGTTTAGAAGCCACAGTATCATGTTATGAACTCTGAATCAGTCCCATCTATATTCTCTCAAACGCCAAACACAGCCTTGGGAAGCTCAGGCAATTAAACCACCATGCCTCAGTTTCCCTGAGTGGAAAGAACTAGCAAATATATTACAGGGATACGAAAGAGTTAATTAGGTAGTGCTTCGTGCATCACAGCTTCACTGTTTCAGCAAGTCTCCAGTAACACCTAATTAACAAATCTCTGATGAGCTGTTTCTTAGAGCTCAGCATTGGTGCTCCATGAAAATCTCCTTTAACACGCCAGCCATGCAGCTGTGATGCCCCTGCTGCCCCTCAGTGAGGGTATATCGTGATTCTTCTGGCTGCCTGTAAGCTGTTATTCATCCCTCCTCTCCCCCCGCCCCTTATTTACTAAACTTTGGAACATTTGGTACAAAGCAAAAACCAGCAAGCTACATCAAAGCCTCCCTATTATCACTCCCTAGTGAACTGTGAAAATATAAATTCAAAGCTGACAAGCTAGTTAGATTTTTAACTAAAATCTGAGTGCAATTAACTTTAACCACGCCACTCTGCTACTGTACTTCTGGCATCAACTTTGAGAAGTGGCCCAAATTCTTCTGAGGAACAGAAAGACCATTTATCTACTATATTTATTCAGGGCAAACCTCCTCCTTCGTGTCAAGCAGGGAATGTAGCGTTGCTGACTGTGACTGGCAGTGATAAAGGAGCTGGTACGATTTTCAAATGAGTAGCATGTCCCCCTTTCCCAAATGTTAGAGAAAAGTGAATAATATGCCCTCCCAGGTAAGAACCAGGTACCAATTCAGAGATGCACAGTGGGGAAAAAGCACCTATAAATTACTGGACATATAAAGCTACTGTCTTAAAGGCGGGTTTCTGCTTGGGTTGCCTACATAAAGGTATTTTTATTTACAGAAGTTGGTTAAGGAAAGTGATTCAGAAAGAGGGAGAGGAGGATCAGTTGTCTATGGTAAAGTTAGAAAATGGCATTCATTTGCAGAATAATTTGTATACACATGGTCCCTTTCAAGGTTCCTTGAGGTCCTATGCACATTTGGTGTACTGAATCATTTTAGTAATACTAAATTTGTAAGGTAGAAACTGTCACAAACATAATGCCTTACCTAAGCATCCATACGGAAAAGAAAATAATACAAAGCTTTCACATATTTGCAACATACGTATATACACCAATCAAGAGCTTTGAGCCCAAAGCTCAAACCACTCCAGATATTTATATTTAGTGAAAGCTTTAAATCTGGAAGCCAAAATCATCATATTCAATGGAGAGAGGTGACCCTCAAATGCACAGGTCATACCTTAAGTGGGTTAAATGGCCCTTCACTGGTGCTTTTCTCTTCCCCTGCTTCTTAGATGTTACATCACTATATTTAACCTCTCAGCTAGGATTAATCTCTCTCTACTTTAGGCATCTAGCTTAACTCTGAAACAATTGGAGAATATTGTCTTGCATCCATCATTATCAGCAAATCTCCACAGCAACAAGATATCCTGAAGGACAAAACAAGAAAGCTAAGTGGGTACCTCTTGCATGACACCCTGAAGATGATTGTGTGTCTGGGCCCTTAAGTGGTATTAAACCCCATGACTTTCCCTTGAGAGCAATCTCATGTTTTCTTTCAAGGACTTCAGACCCAAGAAGACAGAGAATTCTCCCACCAGTCTGACAATACAGGATCCAGAAAAACTGATTACTAATTAGGACAAAAGTGTTTTGCAGTTATTGGTTCAAAAATTCTAATCAGAGAAGAAAAGCCTATTGGAAAAATAGGTATTATAAAAAGCACTTTACATATGTGGCAAAATTCTAATATTTGGTTGCCTGACATCAACTCAAGATAATTTTTCCTAGTTACCAAGCTTGCAAGCTTCCTCTGAGAGTGCTACTAGTTCCCATCCCCTTCAGCCAGCCTTGCCATGCCCCCACGCTCGCTCTTTCAAGTATTTTTTGACTTTGCCCCACAATGGACTAGCACTGAGACCAGACCAAGGGCTTTGACTGGCAAATCTTGCAGCTGAAGGTGTCAGCAAACCCAGTTCTGCACATCTCTCTGCTGAAGGTTACTGTCATCCCTATATAACAAAATCAGCACTGAAGAACATCTGCCTCTAAATCAGTCACCTTACTGCAAAGCCACCTTGCTGATACGTTAAGCCAAGAAGCCACACTATATACTGGGGTGGCTGAGGCATACACAGGCTGTTTTTTTTTCAGCTGACTACAGCAGGGCAGGTTCCTGGGCAGAGAAATATCTTACATCCTCATAAATTTACCCAAATTCTTTTTTGCTTGGGTGAAGAGAATTTTGTTCCACTAATACAGGAAGGAAAGAAGCTAAATGACTTTATTTCTGTGATTTGAATAGTATCTGCAATAGCCCTGCAAGGCTTCAGATATTATCAAGCCTGTGGAGGTGCTAGACCTTGAGGTACAGAAGGCACCTGGGACCAGACAGGCTCTCCAAACCACGTTGTGAGTTCTGCCATCCAGGAACAGCTCTGTGGGCTAAAGCAGAGGGGCAGTATCACCACCACGCTGGAAGACTCCCAGAAAGCAAGCACAAGCCAGCACTGGGCATGAAGCCCTTTATTGTTATCAGTGTTTTTCTAAAGACAGTTGCCAGGAGTGACAAACCTCTGTTTTTTAGTAGCAAGTGTTAAAATCAGAACACCCAGACTTTTGCTGCTGAAGAGCAAGGGTTGTACTGATGGGCGTCTCTTGGAGACACCCATTTCCCTACGACAATGGAGGAAAAAGGAACAGGCCATATTTTGTGCCTTTGGATGCGATCCATTGCAGTTGCTACACACAGCATTCCTTTGCCATTTGGTAACTGAGAAACACTAGGCTTATTAAAAAGAAAAAAAAAAAAACAACAAAAAAACAAAAAAACAACCAACCCTGCAGTGCTCTGGTTGGTAAGCACTGGTCAGAGGAGGTCTGCTGTAATGAATGGATGTCAGAGAATCAGCAGCCCAAATGATACATTAAGTACTAGCTGTCAAAACAAGGGCTGCTACTTCACTTGACCAGAAGCAACCGTTTATACAAACACTCCTGCAGGTAGATACTTCTTCACTTCTTGCCTGACCTCAGCTTTCCAAGATTCACAAGTCGGCAGGGCTACATACCCTCGCCCTCAGTGGTGCAAGAAACGTGGTGCTCTGGAACACACTCCCCCCTCCCATTCTGATTTTATGTAAACAGCTTTTACCAGGGTTTCAGAAAAGCTGGAGACAGTCACGCTTCAGGAATCTCTGAAAGTTTAATTAAGTTACAATGTCCTAAAACCACAATATAGCTTTTATAGGCATTATAGCTGTAAAGTTCAAAAGGTAAACAGGTAAGCGCATACAGTACATTCAAACAGCTCTTCTACTTCTCCAGAAATAACCATCAGGAGAAACTGAACATGTATGGATGTACTTTGCACTGACACATTTTGACTTTTCATTAAATATTTCAATGCACTTCATGAAGAACTACACACGTTAACACAAATTAGGTTAATACCACCTACATGGGGGTATGTGACTCATCCCCAGATTTAGTGATTGTGAAATTGGGATGCAGAGAAGTAACCTGACCCAAGGCTGCATAGCCTGCGAGTAGGACATCGGTGAAAGCAAATCAAAGAGCCCTGACTACAGGCTGGCTGTGCCTCACCTGAGCCACATTCCTGGGATCCACTGCGGGGTGATGTCCTCTGCAGACAAATCACATGCTCAAATCCAAAGGGGCTCAGAGAGAGGAGTTTAAAAGCAGCAATTAATAGAAGGCTTAACAAGGCGTAAGTTAAAATAGGGATATTTTGCCTTCTAACTTCTTAGTGTGCAAGTTACAACAAAAAACTTCCTCTTCCAGTCGCTTGCTGACGTGTAAGATTACACAATTTTCTCTCATCACCTCAAAGTTTGGCCCAGCGTTCTCCCTGCTTTTAAGATGAAATGTAAATGAATGCCTAAGCTTTCAGCATTAGCACAGTCACAGATATTAAGAGGCTGAAATTAGGTCACTTCGGCCAACACTGAATTGCTCCCCACAGAACATTCATTCTTCAATTCAGGAGGAGAAACATTTTTAGGTAGAAGCAAACTTGAGAACTGGATAACCCGACAGTCATGTGTTTCATTATATCACTGCCCCAGATTCAAGCTGAGTAGCACCAAAAGGTTTATATAAGCAGACTATTATGGTGGTCTTCATGGAACAATTTGAGTTTTGAACTGATGCCATTACTGGACAGATTGAGAACATAGAAGAGGAAGGTATTTAGAAAACTTAATAACCCACTGGGCTAAACGTGTTGTTTACTGATTAAGGACCTGATACTGGGACAAGCTGAGCCAGGCAAGTAAATAAAGACTTGAAGCTCTGAGATAATTTGAGAATTGTTGGAGGAAACAGCTTTTGCTTGAATGTGACAGAAATGGTGTATAGTTAGTAGTCCCTGATATGCTGTGCATCAAAACAGGATTCAAGAAGCTGTCTTTGCTGCTGGCTGTAACACTTTTCATACCAAACATCTCCGTGTCTTAATACATTAGTAGTTGCAGTCAAATTCCACATCTACTGCTACCCAGAGGACTTTACAGCTATTTTACTGAATAACAGCTAAACCTAGGAGGAATTCCAGGTACCTTGAAGTGTCTGGTACAGACTAAGGATGCTTTCTGAACACTGTTAAGAGTTAAAGGTCAGCGAGAGGTAGGAGGATCAACGAAACCCTCCTGTTTAATTACTTACACTGCTCCCCTTTTTCTCTTAGAAATACATGAACCATATTCATATGAGACATCAAACAAATATATACACACAAAGGGTTACCTGAACTAATAACTAAAATTGGATGATTTTTTCCTTCATCTAAGATTTTTACTCCATTACGAGATATAGTGATCTAATGAATAAAAGGCACATTCAAGCTTGCACTTGACCACAAGACGTTTGTAGTAATTCCTACTTCTTTAACTGCAAATATTAATTGCAAGACACAGACACTGTTTTGAAGTGAAATAATTTTTTTAGAAATTTTCCCAAGAAATTTGATCATATTTTCCGTGAACTAGAAAGCATTTCCTAATTAGCATTAGCCTTTGACTAACTCGCTGTACTACAGCGACTTTCTTCTACTCCCAAGCTTACAGAAATTTCTTTGTAAAAAAGTATTGAGAATAAGTAATTTTCTTTCAAGTATTGAAGTACTGAGTGACATTTAAATTCTTCAATATTCTGGAAAATAGGATTTTTAGGGCAGACAATATTTTTGATCTTCTCTTCATTCGTTCAAAAACAACCGGTAACACAGGATCTAGTTAGCCTCAGCTGGGTTCGATTCTGCTGCTGTCAACATGTCCCAGCACTCAGAAGAAATCAGTTCATGGTGAGAATAGAGCAGATTTGAAATAAACCCCAACAAAATAGAAATAGTAAGAAAGAACCAAATTATCAGAACTCTTCAATTCTGTGGACAGTCACACTTCTTACCCTCTGTCCCCTCTACTATCCATGGTTAAACCATCCCTGGTCTTGCCCTTTTCATGGGTGCTTAAAGTCTGGCGTAAGGGCCATCCAACGAAGCATCAGTGCTTAACTTCAGCTGAGGCAAGTGCGAGCTGGTCACTAAAACAGTCCTGGTGATTCCGGATCCTGAAGCACACAAGCATTTTCTACCAGCAGGTTAAAACTCATCTATGCAGAACCTTCTGGAGGTCCATCACAAACTTACAACAAACTTCCACAGAAATTAATTGTCACAGACAGCATCATCTTCTGCTCCAAAGCCAGAGCACACTTCAACTTGTCTTCACTAATACCCACTGGGTTCGTATTACTGAGAGTCTGCCAAATCAAAACACTTGAACGCACAACCAATTTCCCCCAAGGAGACAAAGAACGAACTACACACAACAGACAGACGTCACATCCCTTAATCCAGTGCAGGGAAGAGCTCAGACACTGTTACGTGCACGGAAATTTCAGAATCTGTACGGTACAGTACCCAAACACTTTCTAACTCAGCAAAACTCAGGTTTGTTTGAGCTCCCCTCCATTCCCTTTTCTGTTGCTTACTTCAGCTGTTAGATGCTCGACGCTCACTTCCTTGCTCTCTCCTCTCAAAAACAGATAACCTGGTTTAGCAATCAAAAGTGGACAATATTCATCCTTAACACCAAATCTAGGGTTCCTTCTCCCAAAGTATTCTGTGACAGAGAACACACATCATCAAGATACTGGCAGCTTATATATGATTTTAAAGATGATGCTAAAGCAAACAGAGTGGAAGGTACCTACTATCCCACTGCATGATCACCTTCTCCATCATACTCATCCTCTTTTCTTAACTGAAGGATACATGCAGTTATTGGCAGATGGTAAAATTGGCGACATTCATCAGCAGTTCACATTTGCCAATATATATATACGGCAACACCACAGTTATTCGAAGGAAACACACTGGGATTGCTGACAGTTTGTAAAAGTGAGGCTGTAGATACGTGGAAAAACATAGACAATGGATTTCTTAACCTTGAGAAAACTCAAATGAGCCCAAATTAACTTCAAATTGCCAAACTTTTCAAACATGTCAGGTAGCTGAAGTGAGGTCAGAGAGAGGAGGGAGTACGTCATATTCACAACATTACCCTGATGGGGAAGTTTATCATTAAGTCACACTCCAGCACTAGGTATTTCTCCTGACTAGAGAGGAAAAAAAGAAAACACTCACAGCTGAAGAAAGAACAATTCAGCAGAGAAGTCGAAATATTGGACTGAAAGTAGAAAAGCTTGTTTCTTTGATTTTAAGCACTTTCTCAGGCTGAATCATTTTGCTCCAACTTCTGGTTTGCTTAACCCATCTGAACCAACTAGCAGTTTCATCACCAGTTTGATGAGCCAAACTCAGAAGACACACTTGGAGGAAGGTTAGACACCCTTTAATAACTAAAGGCAGAAAAAATAAGACTTATGAACATCCAGTCCTTATGCAGGCTATTTGAGTGGATCCAGCAGCCTTCTCAGTGGGTAACAAAATGTATTCTATTCCCTGATTTCTGAGGGAGAACACATGCTGCTATTTTCCTCTCATTCCCACAGCAGTATTATTCCCAGATACCAACCCCAAATGCCATCTCACACAACCCCTGCCCCTCGCACACCGAGGAATACGCTTTTTTTTTTTTCTTTTCCAAAGGACCATCATCTTGGCTCTGTGCTACACCAGCAGAAGGAAAGAGCAGGCAACATACTGTTGCACCAGGACACCAGGGCAGGTAGCAGACTCTGAGATCAACTCATTTTCAAGAATTTGCCCACCTGGCTTTAAAATCAACAGGAAGCCACCTGCTTAGTTCACACTTCCATATACAAATCCTGTTATGATAGGATCAAAAACCATACTTTTCCTTGTTTTGAACTACTGCACTGGAATTTTAATTTTTTTTTTTTTTTTAAGAAAGCTCTTTGATCAGACAAATATTTTTAAAAGGAAAAACAAAACAAAGCTGTCCTATAAAGTACAGGCCCATGACAAGGGCTGTTTGGAAGGAAGGGATTACACATGACAAAAATAAGGTTAACTTTATTCCCTACTAGCCAGGTCCATATTCTTAGGTATTGGTATATTATTTTCTCACAGTATACACACAGTCAAAGGAAAAAAAAAAAGAAAAAAAAGAAAAAAAGCACACTTAGGACATGTTTTGTGCACCCAGTTAAGCAGCTATGCCAAACATTACTGTTTTATGGTTCCTTACATGATTATACTGCTTTAACCCTGTTTAACACATCCCATGTATAAGAGTAGTTCTGGATCACTTTTATGCAATTTTGTTTAGAGCTGGATCCCCCCTCCCTTTTTTTTTTTTTTTAAATAAATTCTCAGTGAGGAATCCCACAGGGGAACTATCTTTTCAGGATAAGGGGTTATAAAGTATACAGATGATAAGATTCAGTATATAGATGCCAAAACCCAGTACTAACTAAATTGGGTAAGATGAAGTCTTTTACCAACACAGATCTGAATCTTACTTTATATAATTTTCCACCATTATTTCTTTAGACCCATTTACGGATGTTGGCTTTGTTCATGCAGTGCCCGAGGACTGGATACGACCCACTGAGCAGTCTCAGTATATTTAAATGACAAAAAGCTATGAGCCTTTCTGATTAGAGACCCACTCAATCTCAGTACAAAGCCGACAATGATTTCTTCCCCCTCCCATCTTGGGGGGGGGGGGGGGG
>NW_020799097.1:2956226-2997707 GCF_003259725.1 Athene cunicularia
GGGGGGGGGGGGGGAGAAAAAACCCTTGAGGGTTTCTTTTCCAATTCAGAAAACAGAAGAACGACAGTCCTAACAAAGTTCTGTTTGGCCTTTTCCTCTTGATAACTTTCACAACCTAAAAATTCCCACAATGCAAAAAGCAAAGGCAGCAAAAATACACCTCCAAAAATGCAGTGCAGCTTTCACACAAAGTGTAGTTAAAAAATGACTAAGTTTTCTTGATATATGAATTTGTGGGTAAACCATTTATCAATGACCTGTTTACCTGTGCAGCAGAGTCCCTCAAGCCGAGGGCCATGTCATTCCCCTTTGACTGATTAATTAGCCAATCAAGGGATATTTTTCACTGTGAGGCATGATGGTTTATTCCAGCTAATGCATGGTCTCTAATGGTAACACATTAAAGCCAACTCGGCTCTTTAAGCCTATCGAAGTGACCAAAAGGGAAGGAGAGAAGATAAATCAAAAGAGCTCCCCCCAGTTTTGTTTCTGTTCCTAACAACCCCCCGAAGGAACTAACACTAGAGGCAAGACTCTTCTCCAATGAAGAGAGAAGAAAAAGCACCATTTCTTCCAGATCAGGAGATGTCTCCTCCTCTCCCTCTCTGCTGATATCTGAACAGCAATAATTTATCCTCAGTTGATTAACAAGGTGCTTATAGAATAGGCAACAAAACATCAATACTCTGCTCTTCCTCCTTTTATCAAAAGCACTACTAGGACACCATGCTGGGTAAAGTAATTTTTACCAGTGCTCCTGGAACAACTCATCTGCGTGAAGAAGTATTAAAAATACGGCCCAAATTAACACCTTGAGCTAATTTGTTGTTTTTCTGACTTGTTATATATGGCATTACAAGTTACCAGCTCGAAGCAACAGGGTTTTAGATCCACTTTAAGCTGTTCTGTGCTGCCAGAATTGCTCTATACCACTGATGTACACTAAAGATGCATTTAGCCCTTCAGCTGTATTGTCATGCTGTCCACCTTATGAATTTCTGGCACCAACCTATCCTGGTTGCTCATCAAGCATGGGCAAAGGCCTTGTATTGCTAACTGCTGGCAGAATCATGGTTTGGGGCTTTTTTTCCCTTTTTTTTTTTTGGAAATGATCCTTATGGCTGTTAAGACTCCATGGTATGATGCAGAGCAAAACAGAGGAGGCTGAGGAAGTAACTGCAGTACTACAAACATCATAAAAAGCCCTTGCTGATGGTAATTTTAATGCATTTTACTCAAATGGTCAGAAAAAAACCCCAAAGCAGATGAACACACAAACCTTATACCTAATGATACTCTTAACAGTGATGCTGCAAAACACAGCGAGCTCCCATCGAAGTCAAGGAGAACTAATCCGCTGTCAGCTGAGCATCACCATTTCTTAGATCACAATTCTAAAAACCTGTATGATTAGGACATGTTGGTTAAAGAAGCAGTAAACTAGAGGCTGACAGAAACCTTTCCAATCAGAAGCAGGTTCCTGGGGATACTCAATGTGTAAAAGCACCCTTATAGTCTTGCAGACTCTGCCACTAGGTCACCCACCCTCTCCCACTAACCAACATTAAAATAAAAGTTTAAAAGACAGAGGCTTCACAAGAACTGAATAGGTCAAGAGGGTTGAGCAGTAACACAGCTTTTGCACTGAAATAGAATATATTCAGAATATAACTTCTTGGATAGCATGCGCCTCACTGTTAGATGTCCCCTACGATCAGTGAAGAGGCACGTATCTCTAGGAAGGGTTCAGCTTCATACATCTTTACCATCTTTGAACACAATGAACGCATCTGTTTGGGCACCTGTGCCTCATCACTAGTGATGGGAGTCTGGAGAAGATGCCTAGATCTTCTACCAATAAAGCTGAGTGGGATTAAATCTCACCTTTTGTTTTCATTTGCCTTGATTCTTGGTAAAACGTTACATTCATTTTTCCCAATGACACACATCACATTACATATTTCCGTGATAAAATGGTCAAGTCATATGTAGGAATAAGCACTGTGTTTTAAATTTTAACCCCAAATCTGACAAATTCTGTAGCCTGGGGATAATTCTAATAACTAGGCGCCAAGATACTCAGTTCCTCTAAAAATGCAATTATTCTGACAATAAATGTATAATAAAAAAAGAAGGAAATATGTTAAAGACACTATCTCAATGTTTTCCTACTGTCTTCCTCCGGAACACACTGACAGCAATTACATTTTTACTCTGATTTCTTAAGGAAGCAAAGGTTCCATAATCATTCTGCCCAGACGTTTGTGTACATCATACACTCCTTTCTCTCCAGCAACTTTTAAATTCAACCTAGTAGAAGCTTAGAGATTTCAAAGACATTAAGACTAAAATATTTCATGAAAACAGGCAGCTGGACAGAGAAGGCCAACAGATCAGTGTGCACATGGACAGGGATTTCAGCATGAGCTCATCTCCTTTAGTCACACAGAATCCAAGCACAACACAACCACAGGAAACAAGCTTCAGTACTAGAGCTGCTCACAGAATGACTTGTTGGGAGTTGTTCTATTTAAACCAGTTCAGCTTTGCCCATTCCAATGGGTCTAAAAGTGTTATTTTTATTTTTTTTTTTCTTGGCGTCACTTACTAAGGAGCTGGGATTTCCCTTAGGAGACTCTTCCACTGCCCCGCTGACATCACTGCAAAGAAGCCTGCTGAAGAGTAAGCTTGTGTCTTCCTTTTTCTAACTGAAGTTCTCACTCCCAGTACCATTCTTGGCTTTTGCCTACCCTGATTACTATCCCTTCCCTTCCTCTGCTCCTCCCTCCCCCCGACCCTCAGATATTTATAGGCAGAGAGGTCATCTTTTTTCTGCCTCTCTTCTGAGATGAACGTATCCAGTTCCTCCACTCTCTCCTTCTAGGACATGCCCTCTAACCCCGTCGCCCCTTTTACTAAATCCTTTTGGACTCTCTCCAGGTTTTTGATGTCTTTTTTCTGTTCTGCTTCTCAGTCCCAAATACTTCAGGCTAGCTGTGGTCTCCAGTGAAAAACCCAAGTTAATTTTTAACTAATTTTTCTCTTCTGCAGTTTTCTGTTCCCTGACATTGCTGAAAAAAAAAAACCTCAAAACAAAACACTCAGCAAATTAATTTATATGCTACCGCTGCAACAGAGATCGTCACAGGTAAAAAAATCCAACAGACTAAACTTGCAACTTTCCCAATGGTGAAACCCCACAAATACCAGTATCATGACTGGTATTTTGCAGAGAGAAAGTTGAGGTGTAGGTAATTCTATCAGTTTACCCATAGCTTCAGTGAGCCCATGGCAGAGCCAGACTTTAATGGATTTTCAGTTATGTCCCTTAAGATTAGTCAACATGCTTTGCTGATAAGTGCTGGGAAATGTAAGTCAGTTGAGGAAGTTCTGCAAAATGTGTCAGAAGACAATTTCCTGATTTAAAAGAAAAAAAAAAAAGTGAAAAAGCAACAGGGTGGATAGTTACATTTCTAATGACTAACACGGAAGAAATCACCACTAACTTGAGACTTTCAGGCTACCTGGATTAGGTGGTTTAAGGGAACTTACGCAGGTTTACATCCAAGTTACAGAAATTTGGAGGAAGCTGATTACTCATCAAATGGCCTGAGACATGGAAGTGAGATGGATGCAAAACATTCAGTTTTCTACGTATCTCAGAGTTATTACAAATGTGCCAGCAAATCACAACTACTCCCCCAGCCCCCAAAGAGAAATCAGTGCCAGAATCATGTTGTTCAGCAACCAAGTTGGGACTGTCTGTAACTCATTCCCAAATCCTCAGTCTCACTCAGGAGCATTTTCTCCAGTGATAAGGCTTCATCAGGAAACACAGCTGGATGGAGGAAGGAAATTCTGAGAAGCAAAAAAAAATAGTGGGGGTTCCAGGAAGTTCAACCAGATAGGAACTAATGGAATTTGTTTTTCTGTCTCCCCAGCTCCCAGTGTTCCTAAGCAAGTGAGAAAATCAGAGGGAATGTGGGGGCAAAAAAAGTCTGGCAAATCTTACCCTGCAAAACAGGTCCTCACTGCAGGTCTCCAGAGAGCATCATAATTGCAATTCAATATTTTCGATCACTTACTCTCCCTGGGAAAAAAACTGCAGACGTTTTCAATTTAGGTCCACTCTGAAGCCCAGCCATTGTTTTCTTCCCCCCGTTTTTCTGACTTATATTTTTCTTTTTAAACAAAGGTCCCTGTGTAGTTTATTATGGAGGTTTTAGCTACGCACACGATTTATCAAAAATAATATTTTTTTTTTTAAAAAGTACCATTATGTTTAACGTTCGGGAGAATTCAAGGTTGCAAGTGCCTATGATTAGTAACATATCCCAGAATCATCAAAACAACAGCTTAAACTAAGATCTCAGTCTTATTACTTCTAGAGAAACTCCTTTAGACCCTTAGAGACAAAAGCATTTCCTTCCATATCCTTTGCAATTCCACTCTTTTGCAATCTTTACAATCCTGTAGCCAACTCCCTCTTCCTTTGATAAGGTAGATAATCCAAATTTCAACATCCCCACTTACTGCAGTAGTGTCAGTCTGAAACAAGAGAAAAGATCCATTAGCCAGATCAGTCCTAGGCTACTGACAGAGTTAAAAAGTAAGTCTCCACAGTTAAGACAGCCCAGACGGAGCTAGCACAAAACATCTTCTGCCAAAGACTACTCCACAGGTCAAGATCATAAAATGACTGCTAATGGCCATACTACAAAAGACTGAACACGACTAACTGGAACAGCGTCTCTGTGATTTGTTGAGCCAGGACTTATCACAGCAGCAGTTCAGAGGCGACATATTTTTTTACAAGCACTTCAGAAGAGCCAAGATTATCTTGCTGGTCCAGAGATCATGTCACTTAGCCTTGAGCCCTTCCACTAGTTTCCATTCGACCATAAACACGGATGGAGTTTCCTGGGTTTCGCTTTCCTCTTTCCCTTTTTCCTAATCTTTAAGAACACAGTTAGGTGTGACACCAACTAACCAAACCTAGTACGACGGTGCCAATGAGCATCAATGTAATACCACTGCCAGGATCTACTGTTAGGCCCCTTGTAGAAAGAGAACAGCTCAAAGGCCACGAGTACATCAGCTCTTAGGAATAAAAGAAGCTCTACAACTCACTCAGATGAAAAACCTGGCCACAATGCCATCAGTGGCATACATCCTTTAAATGTCTCCTTAACTTCCACGGTGTCTCTGATGCCTACAGAACTGCAAATGATCACCCAACTGAGTCCATTTACAGTGTAAGCGTTTTGTTATTCCAAAATGTTCTCCACCTTCTGCTCCTTAAGTGATCTTTTTCATCCATTCACTGAATTTTGCCAGAGGCTTAAGTTGGAGGCTTTAAGACAGGGAGACAGTCAAAACTCAGCTGGACAATGTTCTGAGCAACCTGCTGTAGCTGACCCCGCTTTGAGCAGGGTGACTGGTCCAGCAACCTCCAGGTCTCCTCCAATCTCAGTAATTCTGTGATTCTATAAAAAGCAGCTCCTGCACCTCCTCTCCATGAAGGTGTATCCAAGATAGTTCTGATCCTGGATGGAAACAACCAGAAATATGGGAAAAAGAATTATGCTGAATATCTTTGTCAAAAGATTAAGAGTGAAATGACAACTCTATCTGAGCTGAGGATAGGTCATTCAGCCCAAATCAAATCTGTACTGAATGCTTCTCAAACTGCACCTCCCAAAAAAGAGCAGGAATCTAGTATTTCAGAAAGAACCTTAAAGATAGGACTTCAAGCTACACGATAACTAGTGCTTCCATATATCAGCTCAGGTGCAACTACAGCTGGGAACATGCAATCAGATGAATTGAGAGTAGCAGTTCTGGCACCTATGTGAGTATGGAAGGTGTCCTCATCTACTCTCAACAGGGACAGCAGCATACCAGAGCCGGAAGGCATATCCCAGGGCTCTGATGGACACCAGGACTCTTCCTACATTATCTCTACACGGGAGCAGATACAAACAACTCGCTTCCAGGACAATGACAGCACTTTCCTGCTCCCGTGGTGCACTCTCTGCCACATCAGGGAAATGTCCTGAGCCTAGGAATTTCAAAACAGAATGCAAACACACACAGAGAAGAGCACTGCAAATCCTCACAAGGCAGTTCCATTTGTGCCACCTTAAGGACCAGGCTGTGGAACATGATGGAAAGGGATCATGAGAGTTCATGGGTGCAATGAAATGAAATTGCTTAGAGCTGGAGGGCCTGTGCAAACTCCACAGATCTCTGATCCATGAAGAAAAGAAGAGGGGGGGTGGGGAAAAAAAAAAAAAAGAAATTGTGCTGCCTCTGGCTTTCTCTCCCTGTGGCTGCTTAGCAGCAGACGGTAGCCAGAAGACAACAATGCAACTCCAAATTACATTACCTCCTGCCTGTATTTGCATGTGGAAATCTGGGTGCTTAACAGGGAACAGTCTGTGACTTTTTGCCAGAACCTTGACCCATTAGCTTAGTGTTCAGTGAGGGGAAAAAGGAAATCTGCCCAGTAGTCATCAGCCAACCACTGTGTCGGTCAAGGAATTAGCAAAAGCATGCAAAAACATATACCCTTCACAAGCAGCCATAAATGCACGTGATCTGCAGTGTGTATCAACAGCAGAACAAGTGCTCTGCAGGGATAAACCCCAGAAGAAGCAACAGCACTTTCCAAACTTACCTTTAGTTTCAAAAGATGCGGGATACACTGATAAAACAAAACCAACTATTTGGGACAACTCGGGTTTGCCCACGGGTGGGCAAATTCTACACCCTTTACCACAGCACTGTTGGTTTGCATTAAATCCCAGTTTGTCTGGCTTCATATTGATCTGGCACCAAGGGAGCCAAGAAGCAGATCCATGGCATATTTAGGCCATCAGAAGTGTTAATCAAGGGGACTCTGATGGTGCAGGCTTACCTACAGCATTCGAGACCTCTAACAGCTTTCACAGACATGAAGTCCCCAAATGCTTATTTCAAGACAGTAATAAGTTCAGATGGGTTCTGTTGTGGCTGATGGCCTCCTCCCAAGCTCTTACCTTTCAAGCCAAACCATGTGACTTGTAACAAAGGTTCATACTGTTTTTCACAGTGGCAGACAAGACAGGACAGTTCTTAATTTGTTTACATTTCTTCTAACCTCGCAGGTTAATTAACTGTAACTGTATTTTTTGTAGCTTAGAGAACAGTACTCAGAAAACAGGCGACATTTTTCTCTGTCTTACCACTAACTTTAAAAGCTACAGCACATTCACTGAAATTGTAACACTATATGGGATAATGGCAAGACCAGATCCTTCAAACTGTTCAAGACACCCTACCAAAGTGTTCTTTATCTTACAGTAAGATTTTTTTCCAGCAAAGAATCCCCAGTGGATCACTATGTGTCTTCACAAGCTCCCTTGTCATTCTGCCTTGCATTCACAAAGCTACAAGCTTACTTTCACTACTATCCAGTGTCTCTTAGCACATTCTTCTCCCTGTCCCTCTTCTCCCAAAGTTCACAGTGGCCTACGGTGAAGTTACAGAACAATTTTCAAGAGTATTGCACAATGAGCAAGGTGTCAAACACACATATGGTATTTCAGAAATTTCCATCGAAGTTCAGGCCCCATCCTTCCCTCTAGACAAGAGACTTCAAAGACCTCCAAACCAACAGGGCAATTCTTGCAACACATTCATTCGTACTTTTCTAGATGTTATTTTTCCAAAGAATTTTTCTGGATACATTACTCATGTCGCAGTGTAAGTCTGTTATTTTATATACTGATATAGCAGGTCTATTCTCTGCAGTACAAAATGCTAATGAATACATAAATAAGTGCTAGTACGAACCTTGATCTCCTTACACAAAGTTGGGGAAAAGTCTCCTCATTAAATATTTATCAGTGTTCAAGCCATCTTTGAATCCTTTGTTCAAAGATGAGCAAGACTTTGCAGCTGCTCAGCCTTTCCCAATTCTTGTGAAAATAAGGGCAGTTTGCAGAAATCGGCCAGTTGCTACTGAATGTCAAATTTTATTTTGGATATTTATTCAACTTTCACATCAAGCAAAACTGATCTACTTTGCAATGTATATTGCTTAACAACTGTAAAATTAAAATAATGAAGATTCCTAACTCCAAAGAAGTTATGTCACAATGATTCATAAAAATATGTATGAAATTCACTCTTATTTCCTGATGGTTCAGAGCACAGCCATCCACCTGCAGCCTTCACATAGAAACAACAGTAATTTCACAGGCAGAAGACCCTCTGCTTTTGATGGGCATGTGGTAATCTCATTAGCATAAAGACATTTAAATGTTTTTGATGTAAGGGAAAAATACGCAAGGAAATGAGAAAAAGGTGAAGCCTCTTGTTTACCTGTGTCTTCATACTCTTCTGTCGCTTCCCAAATATGCAGGACAGGTCATCTTCACTGCGTGAAGAGAGATCCTTACCTGAAAGGGGCAAGGGGAAGAAAAAAAAAAAAAAAATCCCACAACCTTCATACCTGGTGATGACAGGTGCGTTTTGATAACACAAACCGTGACCCACAGAGGTAGAGAAATTGTTTTTGGAGGTGAACAAAAATCAGGAGGATGTTAAATATGCTATATGAAGGCTGACCACGACTCCCACGTACAATAGGAAATGTGTGGCTGTGGAGGGAGAAAGGCTGGTGAGGAGACAACCACAGCCGGCTGGTGTATGCCCACAGGGAAACAGAACAGCAGCTTGGTTCCCCTGACTTGATGCTGCAATTGGTATAGCAACATGAGGGGAGCAGCCTGCACTATGCTAAAGGGAAAGAAGAGTTGTATCCTCCTACACACAAGAAAAGTTCAAGGAGAAACTGCACATCTCTGGATTCTCATGAGAATTTCCTGTCTCTGACAGAGTTAGGGACTTATCGCTCCTCCATACAGTGAAAAAAAAAATAAAAATAAAATCCATCTTTACTCAGTGGGGACTTTTCTTTGATTCATGAAATTGCTTCTGAAAAGCAAAACCTCCATCTCTGCAACACACTGGATTATTCTAACTTAAAACAATTTCAAGGGTGAAGCAAAGATTTCTCTGAGTTCCAGCAGGACTATTACTCCCATCTGACTGTTGTGTGGCTGCCTGAGTATCAGACACAGAGCAGGGAGGGGGAAGCAAAAGGGCGTGATGTAATATTCTGAGATACTGGCAAAAGTTTAGCTGATTCCACAGTGCAGAAGCCTTTACATTGCATTGTCCACAGCTTGTCTCAGAAAATTTTTTTGAAAGAAGTCAGCAAAAGTTAAAGAAAGAAAATTAGCCCAGATAGGTCAACTTATTAGGAGCCTCCTGGGGTCTCACTCCACTTGGTTTCCTGATTCCAAAATCACTGACCTCAAAATGAATCTAAGTACTTGCAACGGCCAGAAAAAAAAAAAAAAAAAATCAGACTATTCCACCTGTTTCTTCTTCTCAGGATCCTTAACTGCCCGCAGAGGGTAATCAGACACACCAACCTAGAGGAGAAAATGTTACCCAGCTTTCTGGTGTCTCACTCACTGTGCAGCCCTTACCCAAGCAAGCTGGGTGAGACTGTGGTGGCTGTTTTCAATTTTATCTTGGCCAAAGCTTGGAACATGACACTTAGAATCCTGCTGCTCCTTCTCCCACCCTATGCTTTCTTTCTAGGCCTTTCCCCTCCAAATACATCCCCTCTCTTTTTGCATTCTCTAACAGAAAACCAACTTAGGTGACAGACCAAATCTTTTGCAGCTTCACAGTGGAACAGCTACTAGAAAAGCAACTGAAATCACTGTCTCTATCTCCTAATGGTGTGTTTCCCAGACCCAAACGTGGCTCCTAAGCCTATGTGGTGCCCATGTTCCTCCAGCAGTGAGGCTACAAAACAGCACCAGAAACGGAAACTGCATTTTCTATCGTTGCTGCTCCCTTCTCCCGCTTTTGTGTGAGCTCGTCTTGTTTAGTCTAAAAGGAAGCAGGATCGGGGCCACAACATTAGCCTTTCTCAAATAACTTTTCCTCTTTCCCTGAAAAAGGACAATTTCCCTGTTTTAGACCACAGAATGTACAATCAAACAGGGGCCTACCTTATAGAAACACTGCAACCAAACAAATAAGCGATACTGTTAACATGAAAGCCTTGCTTCATATTTAACATGCTTAAAAGACACTTCTTTTTTTCTCTATATTTAGTAAAAGGTTAACTCCAAATCAAAATAAATCCTCTCTGCTACTACCTCAAACAGGCCACAGCCTCTGTATTTGCAAGCCCTGACCCAATTTCATTGTTTAACGTCGTAAAGCGGCAGGGTCATGTTAACATGTTTGACTTCAAGGCTGAATTATTTAATCAAAAATCCCAAACACCAGTATCAGAATTTGGCCTCCGTTCAGACATCAATTACCTCTGTTTTAGCAGAGGCATTTGCTATCAGAAAACACTACACAGAGCTTTATGTTTAATAAATTAGCCATTAGTGGAAACTGATCCTCTTCATACACTGAAACATATGTACGCACACACCACGTGTGCATGGGTGTGTGAAAGGGGAACACAGCCGACAGAGAAACAGAGCAAGGGACTGAACAACTGTCAAGAGCCAAAACCAGGGATGGTTGAAATAATGTCATGACTAAGAAATAAAGAAGTTACTAAACTCCGCAAGTTCTTGATATAGTTTTTCTGGCCACCAATCACTATCCTAATTTATCTAACAAAGTAACTGGTAGATGTAAGAGGGCTTTCCTCTTCCTGCACTCAGGTCTAATCTGATCACTGATCTTACCCACATGATCTCTCCACAGGAGTTACTGGAGACTGCAGAGGATAGTGTCATGCAGATGCCCAAGTGACTCTATTCTCACCTTTGCCTCTCCCTCCCATCCTCTGCTCACTAACAAACCACTCAGAATATTCATCATTCCTTTATCCAGCTGATGGTTATTTCAGATAGAAATTGTTTTATTTAACAATATCATCCTAAAGCCATCCAATATTGTCCAAATAAAGAGGAAGAGCATATTATAGCTTTAAGTTGGTGCAGGGTGTATTTCTAAACCAAGATTTACGTGCCAAATTTAGACCCCAGAAGGCAACAGATCACCTTGACACATGTGGTTTTCTCTAATCCTGGCTAGAGCTTATGAAACGACAAAACTCCTCTTACCTTTTGCAAACTTCATATAATGGACACGTTTCCTGGAAGATTTGGATTTTTCTTCAAGACTGAATGTCTTCTTCTGATTATTCACTGAGGACTCTAGAAAAAACAAACCAAACAGGTTGCAACCCTATTAGAGGCGCTCTAACCACCAAATTCAAATATCAGTGTATTTAACTTTCTCTCTCAAAACCAAGTCTCACTACATATCATAATATATTACTGAAGGAAGCACTGTAAGTTTTGTCCGAGACATGTTAGTGCTTGGGGTTTTTTTTGCCACATCCCCTTCCCTTCCCATTTCCAGTCTAACGTAACTTGAAAAAGCAGATACAGGTACTTCAGGTCAAAGGCGAAGTCTAATTTAACACCGTTTCTAAGGTAAGAAAAGAAAAATATGTCAGGGTTTATTGTGTTGTTTGTTACAAATTACCTCCAGTGTCAGATCCTGAGAAAGATGTAAGAAATAGTACAAAATTAAATACTGAACCTGACTGAGTAGAAAGAAAAAGGGAAAAAAAAAACAAACAGAAAGGCTTTCCACTTCTAACACTTCTCATGAAGTGCTTCTATCTGGACATAGTCTGATACATCTGTGTAAAGAAATCAATGGGTGGCAAAGCTTTACTGTCCCTGAGGCCAGCTAGAACAAATTGCCACATCCATATTATTTAATTTTCCTAGCTTCCAGAAGATGGGCTGCATCTAAACTGTCCACTGGGAATGGTCTCTGGGGTTGGCTAAGTCCCAAATTCACTCAGGAGTTGTTTGGGAGGATGTTGGCTTGTAGAGGTCAAAACCATGCGAAGGGTTAGTCTAACTATTGAACTATTGAGCTATCGAGATCCTGTGCTGTGGCAGGTTATTTTACAGGTACAGATGTCCTTTTTGCATCCACAGAGCCTGCTAATTTAAAAGAAATTCTCAGAAGGAGGTAACCTGCTGTCTGGTTAATAACTCCTTTATTAGTTCTAGCCTAACAATAAATAGGCACCACAGGATTCTCTAGAAAAGGCTACTCCGGTAAGACGGTTTTTTGTCTCCCAGTGGTGACTGGGATGGGTACGGAAATCAACCCATACCCCCAGGGCCAAGTTGAGTCACCTTTTTCATATGATCCCACCCCTGAAAGCTCTGCAGACCAAGCTTTTCTGACATTGGAATTACAGTACTTCACTGCTTGATAGGTGGTGTCACCTGACAATAAAGTCATTGACATAAAAATGAAATCTGCAGCCTGCAGTGGGAGAGCTGACTACCAAAAAGCAGTCTGAGATCTACTCTTTCATTTATACACTAAGCCCTAACGTGAAGAGGAAGGACTAACAAACCCAGTTTTAGACAAAGTTTGCAGTCAACTTGAAAATCCTCAATAAAAAGGGTCTATGGGCAAAGCAAGCATCACAACTCAAATATCCTGACCAGAGAGAGGCACTTTGAGCCTGCTCTCTGATCCACTTGTACCGAAGGCAACGTTACACAGCAAAGGATTTTCAGAGCTTCCTCTGCCACTTTATTCTTGCAGCGAAAGGGGCAGCAGCACCGCCTTGTGCCTTCAAGGAGGAATTTCACTACCGAAACGTGCTGGCACTTGCAGTGCACAGGTAGGTACATCCCTGCGTCTCCTAGTGACTGGTAAACCCTCTGACAAACTGAGCAAGCACTGCAGGAGTATTAATGTGCTTTTTAAAGCAATGTAGTCATAGCAGTAAAGCCACGTGTCATAACTATAGCAAATCTGATACAGATGAACATTTCAAAGCACGTTACAGACATGGCCAGAATGTTGTTGCCCCATTTTATGAAGAAAGGGGCAGAGTCATCATCTCTTAATATGTCAGCAAAAAAGCCAGAAATCAAAGCTCCTCACTAGGTGCTCAGCTAGGGGAAAAAAAAAAAAAAAAAAAAAAAAAAAAAAAAAAAAACTATGTACATCGAGGGTATCTGAATGTTGGCATACGAACCATCACGGGGCCCTTCCTTCCCGATTTCTAATTGCAATCCAACTCTGGCAACTACACCAGTTATTTAAGAACAATGAAGTTTTTCAGCTGACTTTTAATGCAATTTGAAACTGGATGATGGCCAATAATGTAACATTTGATCCTGTAGCACAGCTGCAGGCAGAGTTATCTGGATGAGTTTTGCCAGCTTAAACAATTGACAAAAAAATCCCCAAGTTTCAGAGCAATGCTTGCAGCCTGCAAATCGCCAAACGTGATTCTCACTGGGAATTTTCAACGTGCACCCAAATCTGTCCTCAGTGATTGAAAACTCTTGTCCCAGCTCCTAAAAAGACCAAGGGAAAATAACCGAGAAAAACAGGGAGGAATATGGTTTTCAGGGACCACTTTGCATCAAGTGCAGATGACCCAGGGAATACTGCACAGATTTAGGAACAAGACAGCCTTGCTCAACAAACCTGCCTCTGTGCTGACTCACTGTGTCCTTGGGCAAGTCACTTCAGCTCTCTGCTCACCAGTTTGCAGGTTTCCCACCAGTTACACCTAACTGATCTTCCCATGGCTCAAGTTGGAACTTGGGTAGGATTTAGTTATAAAGGTGGAAAGGAACTTTTGGAATTTCCCTACACTATGCTATTCTACTTCTTGAGGATTTCAGCTACAGCACCTAGCACTGTGTGGCCTCAGACCAGGATTAGGGCTCCAATGCACAGGGATAACTTATACAGCAATTTTTAAAAAGGTGATTTTAAAGCATCAGGTTCAGAATTTTAATCCTAGTTCTCTAGGATTTGACACCAAGTTTGATCCTTCTTAACTGATTTTTCTCCTGCTCTTTCTACCTTTCCTCTCCTAAAAAGCCTTCTGTGCTCAAATGTTAAGAATGAATGAATGGACAGTTGCTAAATTCACTGAGCTGGCAATTCTGCCACTAGCAGCACGTGGACAGGCAACCCTTGGTTTAACAACCCTCCAGAGAGTTGTTTAGCTATATGATCAGAGTTTAAACTTGAGTCTAACTGACAAAGAGATGTTAATCCCTTTGGTGTGTACAATTCTTTCTGTAAGCTCACACCCATCAGTTTTGCATAACTTCATTTTTACAAACCAAGGTCAAACTGTGTAAAGCTTTTCAAAATGAAGGGACTTTATAAATAGCTCTTTTGGGAAAGTTGTGCAGTTTCCCCACTTGTGTGCTCTACATCAGGGCTACAAAAATCACATTATACTGCACTCAAAACAGAGATGCATAACTCTGAGTCAAAAGCTAAGAAGCAGCTCTCTGAGGACAGGAAAAGTAGGTATTTAAGCAACCACTGGAGCATGAAAACCAGGTGTGACTGTTAGGAAAGCAAACGCATTGCAATGGTGAGAGACTGTGTTATGAGCCTTCATATTGGCTCTGGTTGCTTTATAAAGAAACAAGTGTTGCTGTAATAAACCCCACCAAAGGATCACCTGTGTTGTGGTCCTGGATAAAATAAACAAATTCAAAATTTTCCCCAGCAAAAAGCCTTTAATGAGAGCAAAACTGATCCACTGAGATCTACATATCCAGGCAGACCAACTTGAGCATGGTCACGGAGGGCAACATGTCCTGCTCCCAGAGATTTGGGGGGAGAAGGGGGAGTTGTCATTCTCAGCAAGGAGACTACTAGCAGCCTAAAGGACTGGGCCTCAGCTAGCCTTTTAAGACAGAGAATGGAAACTCTGCTAAGCTTCCAGCATCTGATTGAGCAAAGCATGAACCTACCTGTTTCACCCTGTCCATGGCAATTATTCAGTTCAGCCAGAAGCTGGTTGAAGTCATCCTGATGAGCAATCCAGTTGTCCTGTAAATATCACCAACATGAATACAAGGCAAAAGTCTTCAGAACTAACAGAAGTTTTGTTAAAACAGATATTAAGATTCTGCACTCTAAGAAGTAACTTAATTGTATGTACTCAATCCTTGTTGGTGGGAGGGGCCCTCAGAAGCTCCACAGGTGCCAACACTAACAACAGTTCACCACAGTCACGCCGAAGTGCAGAAATAAGCGTTAAACAATACTGAGTTGCTGTTGGCTCTGCGTGTCCCCCGTCTGCACAAGACGTTTTCAGAAGCAGGCAGGAAATACTAGTGTGATTTTTTTCAGCAGTTACTTAAGATGTTGATTATGAGATGAGCACCTTTAGGACCATGTTCTGCTCTGCCTGTGTACCTGAACTCCAGTCAGAAAGGTGACTTAGCATGAAGCTAAGCAAGGCAGAACGAATAGTATTTCAGTGATTTGCTTGGTAGGGAAAAAAAAAAAACAAAAAAAAAAAAACAACTCTGAACAGTTTGCTCCCAGAATGCACTGTAACCTTTCCAAGCAGGTATTTACTCCTAAAACACCCAACAAAGCAGAACTAAACTCCAAGTCAAGAGTTTCTACGGAGATGGTAGCACAGATACACGCTGTCCCCAGATGTGAGAGCGGATTTCACTAACATACCATTACAAAGATTGTGCTTTAGCTGAAACGGGAGCCATTTCCTTACCTGAGTCTAGCGCTCACCTCGTAATTGATGGTTGCTCCTAACCCCAGCGTGTTGTTTTTCACCTGAACCTTGATATGTTCTGTGTTTCCTTGTTCCTGAGCCCCAAGACCCTAAGGAGGATTTAAGTGTAAAAATTTAAGAACTTTACAGCAGTGACTAAGCAATCAGAGCTTCTGTACTGTCAGACAGTTTGCAATGAAATACAGCAAGAAATCACAATCTGCTATTTATTTGCTTGCCTGTAACTGAATTAATTCACAGGCATTAGCACACACGAGATATTAAGTTTTTTTTAATTTACTACTTAAGCCTCCAGCAAAGTATTATAAACACTAAAATAGCAACAACCTTAAGTAGTTGGGTGATTAATCAGGAAGCCACCTGACATTCCTAGGCAAGTCCAAAGTGTTTACAATTTTAAGACAAGACGCTACAGAAAAAAAACATGCCTCTCACCGAAAATATCTCCGTCACTGGGAAGGCAGCTGTGTAATGACTGTAAGACAGATGCCACGTAAAATGCACAATTCAGAACAAAGTTATATGGGGGGAAGCGGGAGGGGAAGGTTCAGACTGGTGCTAGTGACATTTAAGAACTTCTTCCACCTCATTCACATTAATAAGCTGATGAAATATTGGAGCAAACAAATGCCTGGTTTGTCTATCCTAAAAAACATAATTGTTGAATCTGGAAAGCAATCTTTAGGTCCAGTATTATCTTTTTCAGTTGTACAATCAAAGGAAAAAAAAAAACAAGCCACAAAGCATTTGGTTTAAAAATTTATTCCTGGTATTTACCTGCTTTTCCCCCCACCTGCCACCAGTAACAAATCACCAAAGTGTACAGCTATAATAAACATGTATGTGGTGGAGCAGTGGAGAGAAGCCCCGTGGATAGATCCTGGGCCCATCTAATATTTGAAGCAATGAGACATATTTGAAAAAGGCTGTTGCTATTACAAATCCAGTAGGATTTATTTGGTCAGTGGGTCAGAAAATTTATCTCGAAACTTCTGCTAACCAAAAAGTATGGAAGCAAACAGGACACTTGGCTACACATCCTGCCGTGACCCAATTGCAATATAACTAATGACAGGACTAGTGTAAGCAGCTTAATTTCACTGCACAGATGGGCTTTTGCCCATTAATTTGATCAAGCTAAAGTTCCATTTGTCTGAGTCTGTAGCAAAATGGAGAGATAAATCCTTCTTGTGCAGGTATAACTGTTGTAAATGAAAATCCAGTAGCTCACGTAGGAAAACGTTGTGGAGAAGATAAGGGGGGCTGTGACAGACAGAAAAACAACACGAGGCCTTCCCTTCACACCCTGACACAGTGTTCATAACAGAAAAGGTGTTATCTATGGCCAGAGAATCTGGCTGCCTAAAATAGAATCAAGACACTTAACGGCATTTTTGCTACTAATTGACATATCTATTTTAATATTATACACATAACGCAATGAATACAATTTACATAAAGAGACAGTACTCAAGCTCCATACTTTTAACAGTCTGATGGTCTAAACTCTAGTGAAACCAATTCCTTGAGTTCAGCAGCCTCTGAATCAGGTACCCCTGCTTGTTCTGGAAATAAGAGGCAGTTAGAAGCCAGATTTATGTGCTAGCTGTAAGACAACCGAGGCAACAGCAGGCTACACTGAGAAATCCAAGAGTAGGGCTATTTTTCCAACTTTAAATGCATTCACAGAACTGAGAATGATCCTAATATTATTTCTTTTTTAAAAAAAAGTCTGGGAGAGGAAATGTAGGAGAAGAATTAAATAAATATCATGAGGATTTTGTAAGCATTTGTTTTATTAGACACTCTGACGTGCAGGCCCAAATCTCAGCTTTGCTAAGGCACCTTTGTGGAAGTTAAACTGCTTTTAAGGAGCAGCTGAGAAATCTGCAGCGGTCTGCACTGACCTAGAGATTACTTAGCGTCAGGAACCAGTCACCTCACCCCACGGGCTGGAGCTGGGAAGGAATACAGCTCACATAATACTGCACTCTGGCCATTCAGGGAAGAAATCAGGAGCAACCTTTAAAAACAGGTGAAAGATTAAATAAAGCAGGTCCTAGAGCTGCTTTAAACAGCACCAAAAAGCCAGGGAGACAACTGAGGTTATAAAAGCAACTTAAAGCTTTTAACTGTCACCTGAATTGAGGTGCCAACTCCTGCTCTTACTTGGGGATGTCATACTCTCAAAGAGAGGGCAGAAAAAACTGGAAAGCAGGACAGGCACAAGGAAGAAAGTACTTTTCTAACAAACTGTAGAAATCTAATGCTGCTCAAATTCTCTGTGCACTGAAGAGAATAAATCAAATAGAAAGAACATGGCTGTTTTGAACCCTGAGATGAAGAGGTCCCTAGCAGTCTTGGACCTTTCAGCCAGACAACGCTCCTTTAGATCATACCTTTCCTTTGGACCAGCCCATCTTTTCCAGCATCTTCTGGCCAAATTTAGATTCATCTTTACTCCAAGCGCTGTTTCGTGGATCCACAGACCACTTCTGCTTTCTACGGGCTAGAGTTGGAAGGAAAAATTCAAACAGGCTTTATTTACGTGTCCACAGCTTCCTCAGTATTTTATCATAGAATCATGCAATAGAATCAAAGACTGGTTTGGGTTGAAGGGACCTTAAAGATCATCCAGTTCCACCCCCTGCCCCGGGCAGGGCCACCTTCCACCAGCCCAGGTTGCCCAAAGCCCCGTCCAACCTGGCCTTGAACCCTTCCAGGGAGGGGGCAGCCACAGCTTCTCTGGGCAGCCTGTGCCAGGGCCTCACCCCCCTCACAGGGAAGAATTTCTTCCTTACATCTAATCTAAATCTGCCCTCTTTCAGTTTAAAAGAATTTGTCAATTCAAGAAAAGCTCTTCATTGCAAAAAAATAGAACCTGTGCCAGACCAAACACACTCTGGGAGTTTAATTTTACTAAACTTTATACTGCAAATAAAGACCAATGAAAATTTTAATTATTAATGTGAAGAATGCCGAAGTAAAATTGCTATGGAAGTTGTCATCCCTAAGGATGGGCTGCAATTCACGGAAGGCTTTAAGGATTACCACTTAGGTGTACAGGTCTAAATTCCATATTTGTTCCAACTTTGTTTTACATCTGGTTTCAGAATGAAATCTATAGGGGATGAGACTTCTGTGCTGGCTTTCCCAGTTCTGGACAATATCCACTGGGCAGTCTTCCTTTTAACCAGAAGACAGAAGTTTTAATATTTGCCTTCATAACAAAAGCCAAGTCAAAAATCAAACATAAGTGACCAGAGAAATTGAATTACAGAAAACAAACCAGTGGGATTTCAGCTTTTGGATTTCCCACAAAATGTTGTGGGTTGTTTTTTTTTTTTTTTTTTTGGAAAAAATAAGAATCAAGGCTCCTTTGTCCTATGCAGACTACTAAAGAAACTACAGTCCCCCAGGCCCACATGCGTGCACTTGCCTCTATCACCAGGAATAACTTTACTGAAATCAAGGAAGAAAAGCTAGCACAGCTAACCAGCCACTTCCAAGTGTGCACCTAAACATATGCAGGAAGACAACCTAAATAAACAAGACAAACCAAGAATGGGAGACAGGAAGATTACAAACTTCATTAAACACGATGGGAAATGGTGGATCAAAACTGACCGATTCACACAAGGCCGTACAAAGCCAGTGAGAAGCCAAGTCCACTGAGGTGCTTTCAACATAATCAGGAAGTCATCTTTCCCTAAAATGCAATACTTAGGATTTGGGCCAGAGGGACAAAATATTACAGGGATGTTTGATTCATTTTTTGGGCCCAGTTTCGTTCTTAAAGAAGAACTAATACTGACAGAATGCATGATGGTGGCTTTTTTTAACAGACTTCCGAGTGCTGTGAAAGGAACCGACACAGCCTTCTCCTGGTTCACCTCTCTACAGGAAAACAACAACTTATTTCCAACAGGCAGCCTTCAGAGAAGTATCTACAACAAGCCCTGCCTGTGCTGCCAACACAAGGTGGTAAAGTACCACTGTGCACTGTGAGTTTAAACATCCAAGTGAATTAAGGTTCCCTGCTGCCCCACTGAGAACAAAAATCTCTGGCTCCCTTAGTGACGTAGTTCACTCATTTATTGCAGTGTTTGAAATATCGAGCTAGAAATCTGGGACAATTAACATGCTTTGTCATCTCCCTTCACCAAAGATGCAAATCATCTCTAAGGACCCAGGTTTCCAGTGGTTTGTGGGGGGAATAAATGAAAAAGCTATCAAGCTGGCAGAAAAAGTTAAGTCCTATAAAAACAGGGAACACCTTGGCTTTTGTTCACAGCTGACTGAAAGAAACAACATTAAAAGACAAACAATGAAAAGAAGTAATCTAATAGAGGTTATGCTGCCCCGCTGAGCAGTAGCCCTCTTTTTCAATCATATTTCTTAATTTGCCCCTTGGTTTAAAAATCAAGGATTAACATCAACTTGCCCTCACTCAGTCACCAAAAACTAACTGTTCAACACCTTTTTTTTAAAAAAATCAAACTATAACAACATTTTAAGCATGCCCATATTCTGTTATGCTCTCTGTAACTAGTACCCCAGGTGGTGAATTTGCAAATTCCAAGAAATTCAATTCAATGCAATTCTTACACTTGCAAAGCCACGGTATGTATCTAAGGATTTGTCTACACAGTAGAGATAATCCATGTCAACTGAATGTGCGAATTTAAATTAACTTCCAAACCGAGTTGTTTGATATAATTCAACTAATCCACTTTAAACACTAATTTCTATTAATTTTCCTGAATATCTCTCTGTAGAAAAGCTCAAAGATGTTTTACTCCCAGGAGGACGCTGGTAACAAAACATGAGGACACCCAATACAGAGATTTCTCAAGCTTGAAATTTTAAGAGAGTGTCCTTTCCCAGCACTTGCAATCCAAGTATTTCAAACCTCTTAACTACCACTATAGGATTAATCCTCACATTTCTGCCAGGTTAACACACTCTTATTTTCAGATGTGGTAAGATAGACACAGGAAAATAAAGAAACTTGCTTACAACTTTAAAGAAGTATTTCAGAAAGCCAGGAACAACTTCATGCTATATACAGCAACTATAAAATCATCTCCTCTCTCCAAACAAACAACAAAAAAGACTGTTTAGTCAACAATTTATCAGACATGTTTGTTCACTGATGTTTTATGAGCAAGAAAGGAAACAACATACTATCTTCCAGCTAAAAACTTCAGCTCAGAAGTTAACTCCAATCTTCTGGGCTGCTCATGAAATGATGCAATGCAACTCTGGGCAAGCAGCACCATCCAGTGGAGAAAAGAGTCATTTCTTTGAATATTTCACTCAGATGCCCTACAATTTGAAAAAAAGATCAAACCCTTTAACCAAGATTAATTCTGTGCCTGGAGCATGTGTTTAACTATCATTTCCCATCCAAACCCCTGCTGTGTGCCCATTTATGGTGATAATACTGAAAACACTAAACAGGTTAAATTTCTCCAGGGAACAGAAAAAAAAAACATACTGCCCACAGAGTGATTTTATTTTTAATTGAATTTAGAAAGACCATCATTAACATATACTTCCCCCCCCTCCCCGCCCCGATAAGCGCCAATAAGATAGTCAATGAAAGTTTATTAAAAGTTATAAAGAGGTAAAAATAAGTTTAAAATAAAAGATAACTCTTTGGCCATTTCTGCAACTGCTACATTTTTAAAATTCTAACTACATAACCACAGAATGATCAAGTTTGTCCTTTCTCAGTTTAGTTCATAGCCTCACAAAAACTGGAAGGACCTCTTGAGATCATCTACTTTAGTCCCCTGCTTAAGCCAGTTGTCCAGGACCGTGTCCAGTCTGGTTCTGAACATCTTCCCAGACTGATACTCCACAGTCTTCCTGAGAAATCTGTTCCAGTGTTTGGTCACCCTCACAGTAAAAAAAAAAATTTAAAAAAATTAAAAAAAAAAAAAAAAAGAGAAAAAAGAAAAAAGTAGTAATTTCTTGTGTTTCTGTTTGCACTCACTGCTTCTTGTCCTGTCACTAGGTACCACTGAAGTTCCTTTAAACCCCTGAAATGCATGTATTTCCACAGCTGTAGTTAAACCAATTAACCTCTGCCCCCAACTATTTTTAGGATGAATATTGATAAGGGCATCAGAACCTGATCTGGAACTGCAAACAAAAACCCACGTAACTTGACTTCACAATTATAACCGCAGCTGAACATGATGAACAAATGTATAAAACTCTGCAAACGTGGATCTCAGCAACTAGATTCAGTTTCTAAGGCATTTGATTTTAGATTCCACTACATACAGATGCTATAGGAACACACTGGCACAGGTAGCCCAGAGAGGAGGTGGATGCCCCATTCCTGGAAACATTCAAGGCCAGGTTGGACGGGGCTCTGAGCAACCTGATGTAGGTGAAGATGTCCCTGCTCACTGCACGGGGGTTGGACTAGATGGCCTTTAAAGGTCCCTTCCAACCTAAACTACTCTATGATTATTGAGATGTGTGCTGTCCAATTAAAATAATGAATAAATTCTGAAAAAAAAATGGGACCAAAGTTTACATCTAAAATAATTAGAAAATTACACATGTAAATTCAATTGTGCTTTCCTCAATTCACGCCTCTATTTTCTACTGGAAACCACATTTTTTAATTTTTCATTATACTTAAGTCCATCTTTCCTGCAGTCAAGCAACCAAATTCATTAGACTCTGTCCTCTCATGTTAAGGGTGTCCTGACACCTGTGAGCTTACCAAAACCACTTAACGATATCTACAGTAGACAGACATAAGTGTATCAGTCATGTTACATAAAAACCTACAGTTGACAAGTTTAACTTTCCATTCACAGATATTTTAAATTTACTAGAAAAAAACTACTTTACAGGAATGCATCTTTAACTTGGAAGAGAAGGCAGCAAAAATGTTTAGTTCCCACTTTGGCCAGCCCTGAGAGAGTTCCGTTTCCTGAACCAAAGAGCTTTACCCAAGACAGAGTTATCAGTCTGGATATTCATCCAACGTCTTAATTCTTTTAGACATGGGGAGCCCAAGTCCTCAATCACCTCAGAGGTAATTTATTCGAAAAGGAAAAGGTTAAACAAAATTATCAGGCTGCATGTAATAAAACCTTCAACAATTATTGACTCAGCAAGACCCTTATATAAAAGGCATAAGACAATCACCTGGCCTTACCTTGAGCTCTCCCTGTGAGTTCAGTGGTTTTATTTCCCATTTCTGAACCACCTGCCTAAAATCCCCAACATCCCACTCACTTTTCTCAGCCCAGAATTTAGGTGATCTCCGAAGTACCCTGTACACACAAGAGGGCGAGCTAACCTCAAAAGCTAACCCTGAGTCCGATCGAACGCCCGATGTCTACAGACACGCGGCTCCGCTGAGCAGCCGGGACCCCAGCACAGCCCCGGCCCCGAGGCCTCCAGGGTACCCGCCCTCTAACCCACGGCCCCAGAGATGGCACCGAGGCGCTGAAAGGAAAAGCCTGCCCTACGACATCTAACAGACATCCCCACCGATCCTGCAGGCGTCCTCCCGCCAAGCCGGGAAGCGACAGAGCCCCGCAAACCCGTACCCAGCCGCCACGGGAGACCCGCCAGCGCTCAGCCCACCATGCCCGGGAGGGAGACGCCAGCCCCACCCCATCAGCGAGAGCGGTGGGGAGGGCCTGGGGTAGCGCCCAGGCCGCCCCCCAGGATACCGGCTCTGCCCGCGGCCCCGCCGCTCTCAGGAACCCCGCGGCGCGGTCCCTCCCCGCGGGAGGCAGCACTCACGCTCCGCCAGCATCGCCATCTTGGGGGCCTCCCTCCTTCCGCGGCGCGCGGCGAGACGACGCCGCAGCGCCCCCACCCCGGAGGGGACTTTTTAGTGACTACGGGCGCATAAAGAGGCGGCGAAAGAATTGCCTGATTAGAAAGTCTTGAAGCAAGTGAACATAGCGGTCACCCTAGCAGAAATAGAGGGTTCAAACCCACTAAATTTCTCAAAATATCTCAAAAGACGGGTTGGGTTCTATATCCGCTGATTTTGCGCGTTTCCCGGCGGATATTGAACAGGCGCTTTTTTCGGGCAGATGAAGAGCACGCGTGGCCAGAGGGGAACGAGTGACTTCTGCTTCCATAGCGAGGGCGAGCGGTTGTCGGGGTTTTGGGGGGTTGTTTTTGTTTTTCCGGGCTGTTTTGGGCTGCTGCGGAGCTGTTAAAGCCGCTAAAGCCTCTGCTAAAGCCGCTGCGAGCGTGTGGCGGGGCCCCTTAGGGTGTTTCGCCATCCCTGCAGGCGGAGTTCGGGAGTTTCGCGGTCTCCACAGGCGCTGTGGCCGCTGTGAGGGAACTCTTGAGGGGAGGAATGGGGTGATGCAGTGCTCGTTGTGGCCTTGAGGTGTGTGGTTAAAAATAACGGGACAAGGGCAGTCTGAATGCTCGTGGGGATGAATGTCTGAACTTAACCCAGGAGCGGTGGGCGGTGTTGGGACCTCCCATGCCTGGTGCACTATCCTCTGCCTGCCCTCTCCTAATAAAGGTGAACTTGGCATGAACGTGTCCCAGAGCAGCTCTTCATCAGCATCATAGAATGATGATGAAGATCATACAACGGGTTAGGTTGGAAGGGGCCTTGAAGTTCATCTAATTCCAGCACACCCCCTCTCTCAGTATATAACTGTTGAAGATGTCTAACAGCAGCAATTTGAAGCCTCCTCAGGCAAAAATTGCCTTATTCTACTTGTCAAGGTTTTTAAAGATTCTGTGATGAATCTAGATCTTCCTGTAGCAGCAACTCAGTGCTTCTTGTCTTACCCACCTTAGATGTGGAAAAAAGACACAACCCCTCCTTGATGTTTACTTGCTGAATCAAACTAACACTAATTAGTAGTCTTTTTCTTGCAGATCATGTTTTTAAGCCCTTGGACATTCATGTTTTCTGGTTTTTTTTAGACACACTTCAGTTTTTTCTTTTATTTGAAGTGTAGCACCCAAAACACGACACATATAATGGTGCTGAGTTTTTCAGAGGAGTTGTAGGCTGCTTCCTCTCTCCTCTGTGGCTACGCTTTGCATCTGAGCATAATATTTTGTTCTTTAACCTCCATATCCCTTTCAGGGGACAGTAACTCCTGCTATGTAGGAGTTCTGTATGCGATGTTTGTGGAGTGTGTTAATCCTGTCTTTTCCTCTTATTGAATCAATACTTCTGCCTTTCTGTTTTGTTGTACTGTTCTGAACTGCAGACCTTTGGGGTCTCTGCTGTCTCTTTCCCAGCTTAGAGTCATAGAATGAATCATAGAATGGTTTGGGTTGGAAGGGACCTTTAAAGACCATCTAGTTCCACACCCCTACCACAGGCAGGGCCACCTTCCACTAGCCCAGGTTGCCCAAAGCCCCGTCCAACCTGACCTTGAACCCTTCCAGGGAGGGGGCAGCCACAGCTTCTCTGGGCAGCCTGTGCCAGGGCCTCACCCCCCTCACAGGGAAGGATTTCTTCCTTAGATCGTATCTAAATCTCCCCTCTTTCCGTTTAAAACTGTTACCCCTCATCCTATCCTTACACCCATGACCAAGAGTCCCTCCCCCCTTTCCTGTAGCCCCTTTCAGCCCTGGGGGGCCGCTCTAAGGTCTCCCCGGAGCCTTCTCTTCTCCAGCTGAACCCCCCAACTCTCTCAGCCTGTCCTCACAGGGGTGCTCCAGCCCCCCGAGCATCTTCATGGCCTCCTCTGGACCCACCCGAGCAGGTCCGTGTCCTTCTGATTTTGGGGGCCCAGAGCTGGACGCAACACTGCAGAGGGGGGTCTCATGAGCGTGGAGTAGATGGCAAGGATTGCCTCCCTTGGCCTGGTGGCCACACTTCTGATGCTTGTTGATTTTTTTTAATAGTTTATATTCAGTTCCTATTAAACTGGCTACTCTGACTGCCCCACTTCCTCCTTTGAAGAAGGGTATCAAGCTGGGCCTTTCGTAGTTTTCTAAGCCCACACCCCGCTGTCAGAAATTCTCACAGTTTTTATTCTCACCAGACTTTTTTCACCAGTTCTCTGTACTTTCAGGTCACGTTCATCAGGCTTGACTGACATGAAAACAAATACTTTCCAGTCCTTCACTACCTGGGAGGGAGAGCTTTTACCTTTGCCGCTCTGGTTAATTGTGTTAGCCAGCTGATTGCATCTTGTCCATTCAGTGAAGACGGAATGGATGAATCACTCCCTGCTCCCTCTGCTGTGTAGTGAATCAGCCTTTGGTCTTTTTTGCCTGCTGCCCTATATAAAGCTTTGCAACTGTAGGTTGTATCTCATTCAGTGCCTTGATTTTGTTCATTCTGTCATTTATGCTCGTGCTGTATGTCTGTATGTGCTCTGCACAAGGTGGTCTTACATCTTCTTGTGCCCTGGTTTGCAGCTGGGTGTTATGTACTGATGTGCTTATTAGTGTTAGGTGAAGGAGTGACTGCCTTTAATTCATAAACCAGACTACTAAGAGACTGCCTGGTAATTCTCTGAGTTTACTGAGGTCAAGCTGAAATCTGACTGGGGTTTTTTTGGGGTTTTGTTTTTTGGGTTTTTTTGGGGTTTTTTTTGGCTCCTCTACTCTCCTGCCTTAGGAAGAGGAACCACCATTTGCACTTGGAAATAACCAGGTGTGTGGCAGCTTTCAAACTTTTACTGAATGTTTTCCTCCAGGAGGAGATCCCCGGAGATCAGAACCAACCCTAGAAGAGCCTTCTTTGTGTTGTTTTTGTTTTTTTTTTTTCCTGTCCTAACAAAATTCATACACAGCAGAGACCTGCTTGCACAGTCTAGGACAGGGTCCTCCTCAACTCCCTTAACTGTGTATAAAGCAGGCCTGAAACCTGAATTCCTGGTGTCCACCCTTCTGCTAATGCAGAAGGACTTTGGATACCCAGATGATTCCCTGGATATCTCTAGAAGAATCCCATCAGCCCTGCTTCCTTTCTAAGGGAGGACAGGCCAGATGAACTCTCATGTCACCACCAGTTCTGTGCTTCTGGTAGTTCTCAATCGTGACACCTTGCCTACTTTCTACCGCTCGCAGGTCACCTACCAGGATCTTCCTCCCCAGGGATTCTCAACAGCGGCCACTCTTTGCTGTCATCTGGATCTGAAATATAAGGTGATGTCTCCTCCCCTCCATCATCCTTCTACCCGTGTTTCCTGAACAGAGTAATCCTTCTGGCAGTAATAGCCATTTCTGTGAATTATCCCTCTGAGGTCTCTATTACATCAGCTAAATTGTAGTGCCATCCATGCAATAAGTGTTTGAATGGTCACTTGCGTGAGCCATTTCACACCAGCCAAATTCTGCTTCCATTTTTGATTCTGGGGAGGTGTAAGTCTTCTGGCTGAGAACTGAGTGTAATATTTGATCACTCCAATAGGTAGCAGCATTACACACAGTTTGAATCAGCTTCCCCGTGCTATAAAGACATCACCGAATGTGGAAGATTGGAAGTCATTTCTGTTAAAGAATGCCTTGAGGTTGAGATTTGTTTCTTGTTTGGTTTTGAAACCTAATATTCAACTGCATCAGAGTGCTTTTACTTCCAAAGCTGTCTTATCCCCCTGCTTGCAGAGAATCACAGCTCGAAACACAAATGAGATCATACCTGTTTTAATTATTACTGATTTATTTGTTTAACAGTAGGCCTGAGGTCAAGGTCCAAATTATTCTACGCAGACGTAGACACAGTTCTTGCAAATTAGTAGTTTAAAATGCTAATCCTGACAACGTTTAATTACGTGAATATGCACAGGGGCAGTGAAATTAGGTAATGCACACAAAAGGGGAAGGTTCCATCTGGGCCAATTATTGTATTTCACAATTACATACCTGAGGAAAAGCTGGTGTCACAGGAAAGAAAAATATAAGTATGTATATATATAAATATGTTTGTATATAGATTTTCTTCCAAGAGAAAGAACAGTTGATATGAGTGATTATTGCTCTCTAAGAATATAGCCTGAAATCCTATTTCTAGTGTGCTTGGAGTGGTTGAAATGTAGCTCTTCTCTGAAAAATAAAGCGATAAAGATGCCTGGCGGGCATTACGTTCAGAGTTCTCCAGAGATTCATCCCAAGGGTCTTACTTGAAAAGAGGTGTTTCCCGACAGCCAGCACTGCAAAGATCATTTAGGGCTCAGAGATTTGAGCAGGGTATTTTCCTCCTGGCACATCGTTATCGATCGCACGGTGGCTGCAGCCTGTGCTGTGCTGTCAGCATCAGCTCCAGAGTTCCCACAGGCTTTGGGGAATTCCTTTGAAGCCACTCGCAGGTTGAAGTGTCTGGGTCTTAGGGACTGTCTGGGTCTGGGTCATCCAACTGGGATGAATAGAGCCAACAATAAAGAGAAATTGAAACAGCAGGTAAATGGAGGAGGGCTGCAAGCATGTCTGAGCCTGATACCCACCTTGCCAGCCCCATTCCACCCAGGAGACCTGTGGAAGGGAGGAGAGAGTTCTATTTCCTGGCGAACAGGCAGCTCCTGTGCTCCACAGAAGGGCAGCTGTGAGTACCAGTGATGGGCTAATGCCACCGAGAGCTCTACACCAGTCACCTGCTACTTGAGGACACCAGGGTGGGACCTGTGAAGATGTTATCACCCTTGGAGTTGACGGGAGGGCAGGCATGAGCAGGTGGGGTTCAGCTCCCCTAACAGTAGATGCGAGATGTCTAGATCTGAATGCAGCGCCCTGAGTTTAAATGGAGAAGAAACAGCATCAGTCAAAACACCCATTTTTAAAATCCCCGTTCAAATGCCCCATCAACAAGGGAGAAGTGATGAGAGAGAGGAGAGGAGGCCAGGAAAAGAAAAGAGAAGTTCGGGGAAAAAAAAAAAAACAAAAAAAAAACCCGAGGAAAAAAAAGTAAAGAAATAGGATGTGAGTCCAGACTCTGCAACAGGTCATTTGTGAGGCAAATCAGCCTCTATGTTGTGTGATAAATGGCCTGAGGCGACTCGAAATGCTTATTGAGCGAGTCCTGGGAGAGGTGTGATGGAAACACTAGGGACAAGGACTGCCTGGAGACCTTAAAACGAAAAGACAGGTTTGATTTAGGACAATGATTCGAGAGAACATGCGGATTAGAGGTGAGCTCTGGGATAAAGCTGTATTAGTCAAGCAGAGAAGCCGCCCATCAAGTGCCAGGCAGGCAGCAAGAGATTAACAACGTCTGACCCATGGAGCAAAAGATGTCAAAACGAGTGCCCGCAGCCAGGAGATGAGGGGTTCAAAGAACAGCTACTGGGGCAGGCGAGGAGCAGAAACAGGCTCAAGGCAAGGGGTTGATGTTCCTAGAAATGCTGCCAGCAAAGAGTTCAGCAGCAGTGTGCAGCGCCTGGCAGGGAACGCTGGAGGGAGCGTGGGCAAAAGAGGCAGCAGACAGAAATCCAGATAATTTTCCTTCTGTTCCATGAGGAGAGTGCATTTTTATTATTATTGCTATTGTTATTTCATCAGCCTGGGCTTTATGAGATGCGAGACTGAAGTCCTGTTGTAAACAGTTTGTTATCCAAACAGAGAAAGGAGGTAGGGAGCAGATGAAAGAGCAGCAATGGTTTGTTGAGAGGAGAACTGAGGCACGGACATGATGTGAAAGTCAAGGAGCTAACAGCTTGAATTTTTGGGGAGATATTTTAAAATATAAAGGAGTTTGAAAAAGTTGGATGCTACTGAGAGATTAGCCTCACGTCAGTGGGCACAGAGTGGCTGGGTTTTTTTTGTCATGTCTGGTATATTGGTGATCAGATTTCCTGGCTGGGCTGTGCTGAACATGGGTTGGAAGCATTGCTCTGAGCTGCAGTTATGGCAGGGTGAGGCCAGGCACCAGAGTGTCCCAAATGGACCAGTCCAAAGAAGGTCAGGAAGCCAAAGAGTTGGAGCCAGCAGGCTTCAAGGGCAAGCCAGGGTGTAAACCATGGGTGGGGTGAAGATGAGGATCCCAAGAACGTGGATGCAGCTCAGGGCTTGGGAACAGCCTTGGGCAGGCTGATTTAAAAGGGGGGGGCGGGGGCAACATCAGAAACCATTAAGGACCAGGCTCACTTGAGAGGAGATGAGATTGAGGAGGGGGCTGGAAACCAAGACGTGGAGCAGAACTACAAGATTTATAAACTGACCAAGAATCTTTGCGCAGATGCACTCTCAGAAACCATCATCTACTGATAAAATCAAGAAGGCAAAGAGTGCAACTGTCAGCAGACAGAGGCTTTATAAATACACTGAAGGAGAGGTAAAAGGAAAATGGGCCCATCTGGGCCAGTTCTTAATGTAGACAAGATGGTAACAAGCCCCTAAGAAGCGTTGTCAGGAGACTGAAGCATTTGCATGTTTCTTGTTTTATTCTTCCCTCAAATCCTGAGCAAATACTCAGTGCAATTTAACAGTGCAGGTTGGAGCGTAGGAAGAGAGGGCTGACGTGTCTACCTGGAGGTTTGTAACTTGGGTAAAGCTCAGCCTGGAAATTTGGAGAAATGTCATGAAACAGTCTTTGAATCACTAATCATTATCGTGGGAGAAAGAGGACAGTGGTGGAGTCAGGGAATCACAGATGAGTTACCTTCACTCCAGGCCCTGGGAAAACACTGCAGAAGTTATTAGATAATTGGTTCAATATTTGGCCACTGGAGGACAACAGAGTGATGAAAAGCCAGCCACATGACTCACTGGGAACAATTCTCAACAAACCAACCTGATTTTTGTCTCTGACCAGGAAGCTGGCTTTGGTGACTAAGGTAGGAAGATATTTTCATCTAGCCACGAGCCACAGACTCATGCTCCACACCTCAGCGCTGAGGGTGTGGGGAACATCTGGGAGATGGCAGAGGACCGGAGCTCCTCATCACTCCATGCCCCATGGTGGAACGGGTTCAGGCTGAAGCCACAGACACGTGTCGATGTCCCAGGGTGACGTGGAGGTTCCAGATCCTAGCAGCTGACATCTTCCAACACCCAAGGACTCGGACAACCCAGCAGCCTCCACAGCAGCCCCAGCTTGCTGCTGATTGTGCAACCAAGCTCCCATATGGGATTTGCTCTTGGCTTTTCCACAGTCTATCTAAGAGCTCCACATTGAGCATCCCTAGGGCAAAAAATAGTCTTTAAAAAGACTTCCAGCACCATCCCACATGCAGACTTACATTCTAGACAGCTTCCCCATAGCATGGGCGCACACTGTGTCTAGTTGGTACTCTCTGAACAACCTGGGGCAGGACAGACCATCTGTTGATGTACCATGCACAGAAGGGCTGCAAGCAGTGTGAAAAGCAGGATCAAAACTCAACCCATCACTTTGGAGTGGGGGAATAGCCTGAAAAAAAGATGAGGTAGCAAGCAGTAGGATAAGACTTAAACCTGGGAAATATCACATGTAGGCAAACGGGGAATGACCCGAAGGCACCAATACTGGGGGAGGAAATAAAAAAGGAAGAAGGAGTAGATTTAAAAAATAATGAATGAAATGAGAACCTGTAGTAAAATGCTGGTTCAAAAGGACCAGTTTCTTCCTGGACCACATTATCTGGGATGAAAGAGGATAATTGCTCCCTGTCCCAGAGATGGAAAAGCCATAGCTGTGACACCATGCCCATATCATCTGGCCACTGTGCTTAAGGAATCAGGGATGAACCAGCTAAGGAGCAGAGAGGAGAGGAAGGGACACGCACAGATGAGTAGACAATCTGAGGAGAAGCTTGGAGGAACCAGACTCATTTGGGTCAGAAATAAAAAGCATACGGGAACTCCAGTGCAGGCTGCTAGGGATGAGGGCAGGCAATTGGCTTCCTTATCCACTGCCACCTGGAATAGCAGAAATCAACATAATTTAGCATGTTGGAGAATATGCAGGGTACCAGAACACCTGGGACTGGCTATGGGGCGGTGGGATGTCTTTTCTGATGGTCAAACTTGTCACAGATGGACTGTTTGACTTGACCACAGGAGGGGGAAAGGAGCTGGGTGGCTTCCCAAAGGCTTCTCCAGTTCATCCAGATCTCCATATCTATCACTTCAGGAATCAATTTAGGAAGCTGTCTCAGAATGCATATTTCCTCAGGTCCAAGGCAATGTCTTAACCACAAAACCAACGCTGTGCTATTTACTCTCCTGTAAAGTGCAGTTTACTCTTCTGCAAATTAAAGTGTCCTATTTAATCCCGTGAAACACTCACTTGCTTTGTTCAAACTGAGATAGGAAAGTAAAAAAACCAAACAAACAAAAAAGATTTCCTGAAGATGCTCATTCAGATTTCAAAATTAATTCCCTTCCACCATCATTGTATTCATTTTCTGAGAAGCAGCTAGGCAGCAAATTTCATTTACACAAGACATTTGTTTCCAGCCAGGTTCAAGTGTTATTTACCACACACAGGAGATAAGAAGCAAATTATACTTTTGTAGATACAAGAATTGCCCTTCTGGTCAGGAAGCAAGAAAAGGAGTAGGTGAGCAGCACATGAGCAATGCCAATGGCTCCGTTCAACAGGACCCCCAAAAAATATTCATGACGAAACTGCTGAAATAAAAAAAAAGCATTCCTGCCCCAGATATCAAATACTTTCAGATTTGCAAATGGTTGCGAGGGAAGTTCATTGCTTTCCATGAGGAGGAGAAAATGCCAGTCCCAGGAGAGCGTGTTTGATATATCAGTCATAAGAAATTATATTCTGAGGACTAGTTAAAATCCAGCAGCAGCAGAGGTCAGCAGTGAAAAAAAAAAAAAAAAAAAAATTTTAATGCATACGATTTACAGCCCGTTTTATTCATTAGCCCTGGTTGTCTGGGAACTTCTCATGACAGGATCGAGGTTACTTCTGATGATTTCAGAACCAACATTGCTCACAGTCTCAGCAGGGTTCAGCTTTGTAAACACAGCAAATTAGATTTAGGGCTTTTGAACAGAAATAAAGAGGGAAACCCACAAGGACATTGCTCACTTCTCAAAGTGTAGATGCACTTTCAAGGCTGACCCAGTACTGTCATTTTGGGGCTGCTTGAGCAACCACCGGAAAATAAAAAGAGCACTAAAAATAGTCAACGTGGGCTCATTAGCTCTTTAATTACACATTGGTTTTCCTTTCTCTCATCTACACTTGCAACTTTGTCCTGTGATCTCGGCGCTGACATTGACTGGGGAATGCCTGGAGCTGCCTTGGTCTGGTGGACACTGCTGTGATTCACTGGAGGTTCATCTTCCTAATCTTCCTTTTTCCACAGATTGGAAGAATGGGATTCCCCCATGAAGCCCATGATAAGGCAAGCATCAAGGAATGGAAAAAGCAGGGAAAACAGGGTGGGAAGTGAGAATAACAGCCTCTGAAGTGCTCAGAGCCTGTCTTGGTACATGAAGACGTTAAGAGGCACTGGCTGCAAGTTGTGCCAGGGCAGGGTCAGGCTGGCTCTGAGGAAGGATTTCTGTGCAGAAGGGGCTGTTGGGCGTTGGAATGGGCTGCCCAGGGCAGGGGGGAGTCCCCATCCCTGGAGGGGTTGAAGAGTCGGGCTGAGCCAGCGCTGAGGGATCTGGGGGAGTTGGGAATGGTCAGGGGGAGGGTCATGGTGGGGCTGGAGGAGCTTCAGGGGCTTTTCCAACCGAGGTGATTCTGTGAAATCCGGGTGCATCTTCAATAGGAGGCACGTGTTAAAGCAACAACCATGAGTCCAGCTGAACAGACAGCTGTAAAGGTTAGGTTAGAGCAGTGCCCACGTTACCAGGAACAACTCTAGTTTTAAACCAAATTCAACGCGTATGGCTTAATAACACATCCCTAACGTATTCCATAATACTGTGCCACAGAATGGTCTACAGGAAGGAGACTCTCTAGACTGGGCAAGGCAGAGGGTGTGTGTAGAATATGTCTGCTACATCATTTAGTCTTACTAACTGCATCAATGCTACTACACTAACCTGGGCTCAGGTTCTGGGATGCTTTTGTCCCCGCTGGTCAGTTGTCAGCATGGACCTTGGCCTGGTTTTGACCCAGACCAACCAGCGCTGATCTTCCCGACCACAGTCCAGGAGTCCGCAAAGGCCAGGATTTATTGCCAAGAGCGATGTGGATGCAGCCATCTTGTTTTGGACCAGTGTCCGACGGGAGTGGTGACGCACTAGATCTGATCTTGCTACAGGCCTTGCATCTGCTACTGGCGGGCTATGTCACGGGCAAGCTGAGCACCACGGCGGGTGCTCATGAGCTGCCTCTGGAGCACCAAGAGGGACAGGCAACTCCATACCACCATTTCTCAACGTCACAAGGATTGTCCCCAAGGTTTGCAGCCTGGGTTAGGCAGGTCAGAGGGAAGAGGAGAAGTGTGAGCTATACCCATCAACCGAAAGCAAAGGGGCAGTGCCTTCTTCTGCAGAGGGAGTTCTTCTCCTAAGAGTGTAGGAAGGCACCTTCAGGCTCAGCTGCCCAGGGACACTTAGCAAAGTCAGTCTGAATAAACCCAAGTGCTTCCCTGCATGGGGAGGTTAGACCCAGCCTCATCCATCCTGTGTTGGGGTATCACTGGAGTTGCCTGAATCAAGACCTCTGTCAACCTCCTGGCTTTTCTGTTTGCAGCGCTGACACAGGAGCTGATAATCTTAAAGGTCTTTTCCAACCTAAATGATGAATGGATTCTACGAAATGATTCCATGCTCCATTGTGGTACTCGTTGCAGCAGGATGCTGTGGAAGGATACAGGGGTTGAAAAGGGGTTGGACACGTTGCTGAAGAGTGCCATTAAACAGCCGTGACTTCCAGCTCAGGAAGTCCTTAATGACATGATTACAGCAGACAAAGAGATGTGCAAACCAGAAAGATCACTCCAGAATTGCCATACATCTTACACTTTTTCCTGCACATCAGCTTTTTGGCCAGTGTCTGAGGCCATGTGCTGGCCTAAGTAGACCTTCAATTTGATTTAACGGTCATTCTTCTTTTCAAATGTTACCGAATGCAGGTTAATGGTGGGGTTTTTTTGTGGAGCCCAAAGACAACAAACCCGTTGGTTTTCACAGCATAGTTGGCTGCTCGGGTCCACAACTCTACTCACTCCACCCACAGATACTTTGCCCCTGCTGTGTACCTCAGTGGGGTGACAAGCTGGGATATAACAGAATCTCAGAGCTACAACAGGACAAATAAAACAAACGACTGAGTAATCTCATGTTCTTGTGGCTTCCTGAGCAGCCAGGAAACAGTACACAGTGTTGTTCACGACATTTCTGTTTTGAACATTGCAAACTTTTTAATTTCCACGTGTTCCTTGTAAAACAGGAGCCGTGCTGGAGCTTTCATTTGTTCACTCATCATAGAGTCAATGAGCCAGGGAATGGATCATGGCACGCTTATCCCACGGATATGAATCCTCATCTAGTGGAAACGGCAGCTCTAATAGTGCATGGAAATATCATTGTTTGCTTAACGTTCTCTGAAGCACTTGGGGAAGTGCTCTGCTTGAAAAGAAAGCCTCTGCTTTAACTCAGCACTCGGGTCCCAGCTTGCTCTACAGAGAAAGAGAGATTTACTAACAGGTAGAATGCACATGCACATGTGATCAGATGTTTTGTTAAGCTGTAGGCAAGGAGTTGGAAAAATTAGTTTAATCTAATGAGGAGTACCTCTAATAAACCTTGGAATAGTGTCTACCTTCCCAGTGGTACTTAGAAAGTGGGCACTGCTGGAGGTCAGGACAGCATCAGTGCTACCTAAGCCAGTCCAACTGAAACATCTCTAACCCCTTCTTCATCTCCACTTGTGAGTGCTCGGCTCCCATCCAGATAACCTCTCTGGGGTCAACTTACCCTGCCAGGAGAAAGTTTCTCTTGGTGTCTCACCTCATGCTCCTTTTCAGCCTGAAGTCCATTTGTTCACTTTTTCCTTACATCTTTATTTTCTAGACTTGTTTATCTTACCACAGGAGGATTTCTAAGCCATTCTTGTGCCAGCCATTGTATAAACACAGTGGTCTTCAATTAAACAATGATTTCATGGCCTGGTACTCTTCTCTGTGAAGATGAAGATGCTGGTGTCTGATCCCTGTAACTCTGCTCTTATTTGCATGGTTTCAACCCAGACCATCTAGCCTTGCTTTCTAGACATGGTTTCAACCCAAGGCAACCACCAGTGAGCCAAACCATCCCCAGGTGCTACTGAGGAGTTAGCACAGGTCATAGGTCAGTCCCAACAGGTGATTTGGGTATGGCCATGTTGACCCTCTCCATGGGGGCATGGGTGTATGTGCCTTAGCTCCTGTGAAAGAAGCTACTTCCAAACCTTCCTACAGAACCAAAGACTGGGCAAGTCTCCAGAAAATTCACACTGAAAACCTGGTCTAGGTGGAGGCAACTGCTACCTACCTTGTGCTGTAACATGCCAGGAGTCCGCTCTGCAGGCAGATGAGGACCAGCACAAAAAGCAGTCAGGTTGTAGACTGAGCTGAAGTTGTCTTCTCCAGAAGTTGTTTGTTAGTAGCAAGCCAGGGAAAAGTATTAAGGAAATTGTTTAAAAGGACCTTGGCAGATTGTTGAAAGGGAAAAGGGAGTCTATTTTGTCGGAAGGATGTCCTGGAATGAGTATTAGGAGGAAAGATGTCATTTCAGTTGTTTTTTTTCCCCTCCCCGCTAGGTGGAGGATGGTTTTTCCAGGATTGCTGCTCTGCTCTGGCCCTGTTGTGGATTAAACCCCCCTTGGCATTTATTTCTGTCTTCCTTCCCACCCTCAAAGGTGTCGTGTCAGTTTTTTCTTTCCCCTAGTTCCCTTTACAGCTTCTCCCACTGTCCTGGGATCTCTGCAGCCTCATCCCTATATCCGACTCCTTTCCCTTCTCCACATCCCAGCCTCAAAACCCACATTGCTAAAGTGTTTGCCCGATGCTCGTGAGCCAGACTTGTCATTGTATGTGGAGAATTGATGGGATGGATCTCATTGCTTCTGACACATCTGGGGAGCTGAGAGTGTGGAGGGGCAAGAAGAGATGCTCTTTGCATCTCGGGGCTGATTACCCAAGCCTAAGAGAGCAGTTTGGTAGCTCCCGACACAACCCACAGCCTCATGCTGCAGCACACAGGCTGCACACATCCTTCTAGTCCTGGGGGTAAGAAAGGAAGGTCCATCTCCCTTCTGCTAGAAGTGTCTTTCTGCCCCTGAAAGAACAGGCGAGACCACAGTGAATGAGGTACAGGGTACAGCGGTCAGAGAGGCAGAAGTCCTCACACAAACTCTGGGCAATGGTGTGAAAGTTTGTGGTGGATACCATCCCCAACACGAGTCCTCTGGTGCTGAAAATCCCATCTCCCTCCTGCTGGGAAGCAGAGGAAGATGCCCCACAACAGCCAGCGTATGCTGCACTGAGTTACATCCACCCCAGAAGAAATGGTCTCCCTGTATGCCTCTCCTCAGAAGAAACCAGCTTCTCCTGGAACGTGGCTTTTCTGGCCATGACCTATTTCCTCTGACTCTAAAGGACTCCAGCCCACATAGCAAAGCCCTTCTGGGAGAGCGATGTGCAAAACTCATTCTTCTGTCTTAGAGACACGATGAGGATGGTCTCCAACTGAGCCACCTGATCTCGTTGAAGATGTCCCTGCTCACTGCAGGGGGGTTGGATTAGATGACCTTTAAAGGCCCCTTCCAACCCAAACTATTCTATGGTTCTGTGACTGCAAGGCTTCCCTCAATGCATGTCGTCTTTTCAGACGGCAGTTGCCCCATTCTTTGGGGAGGACTGGATGCAATGTAGAAAGTGCCGGTCCTTGACTGCTTCACAGAGATGTATGCATTACTTAGCTCACAGAGGATAAGTTGAGTCAAAATAAAAGAATCTATCTGCAGTGAGTGCCCATGCTCGTCTGTTTTTCTTCCAGACGGCTCTCAATAACCCATGTGCTCTCTTCTCTGATGTCCCTTCGGTGCAACATTGAGGTTGCACAGCCTCCCATCCCCTTCTCCTTCCTTTTCCATTCAATATCTCCCAGACCTGCCTTCCAGTCAAAGGTTGGCAATGTCCTAAAATTCAGATCCTGTCCAGAGCATCTGGGATGTGCAAGGACATTTGGTTTGAGCTACTGTTGTGTATGAGACACCTCTTTTCCTTCTAGGTATTCTTTGATACGCAATGAAATGCTGGACCTTCACAGCTGTGTAGGGCCAGGGCTAGCTCTGGAGTCCCCTCTGCTGCAAACTACGGCAGAGGCAGCAGAACGTGTTACTGTCTGTGTATTACAGGGAGTTTCTTAAGATGAAGCTGATAACTTCTGGAAAAAATCACCACGATTTTGGGACATCACCGTATGAGAAGTCCACTTTCCCCATCAGCTCTCAGGGGCCAGGTGTTGCACAGCAGAACTGGTACCGTGAAGCATTTTTGTTTTTAATGGCCTGAGCAAGTTTGATGAGGAACCTTCCTGGAGTCTGTCTGTCCTGAGTGTTTTTTCTGCTTTGAAATACAGGGGTGGGGACATCCCAGGTTCACATTCCCACTGCTACAAAAACCCTCTCCAGTGTGAAGAGGACAGTTGTTTCTTTCAGTCAAGGAGAATATTATCTGTTTTTCCTGATAATACCCAGAAGCTGTCACTGGAGATCAGCACCCCACTGGGCCTCTGCGATGAGTGTCCACCCTCCCTCATTGTTAATCTGCTGTTCAGTCCAGCAAATTGCCATGAGGATCCTCACTGGTTCTATCTATAGCAGTAAATTAAACAACTCCTGGACAGGTTTATGAGCACTCTCCCGAGTACAGTTTTGGACCAGGTCAGCTGGAAATGTCCCAAATAATCCTTGGACTTGGCTCAGAAGTCAGACTAGAGCACTCCCAGTGGGTGGTTTGGATGTGGTCACCCTACTCTGGAGGCTGAAGGTAGCACAGACCTGGATAGACGTTGCCTTAGAGCCAAGGATGGAGTCAGGATTCACCTTATGTCCACAAGCAGATCTGCTCTCCACACAATACCAACCTTCAGCACCAATTCAGAGGCCTCATGAGCAAGTTTCTCACAACTGACATATCCTTGGTGCCCGTAGGCAAGAGTGACCATTGCATGAAAGACCTGTGTCTGAGGAGGACAGCTTGCACAGCCCGCTTCAGAGTTGGGCTTTCTCTATGAACTGATGGATCAAGGGGTCAGTTATTAACTGGGCTAAACACATGTTTGGGTTCGGCAGGGGGTTGGGAGAGGGACTCAACAGGAGGCACAAACTGAAGCTGGAAAACTGGAGCAGAGAAGCCAAAGCACATCTCATCGGCAGCAATAGAGACATGTCTCTCCATGTCTGTGGTGGGTTTATGCACCATCCTGGGCAGGGGTGGGGAGGAGCAGGAGGTAACAAAGGAGGTAAATGAAGAAAATCAGGAATAGGAGTTGAATTTGGGGGGTTGGTGGAGGAGACAGTCAATCCTTACTCACAATTGAGCGAGTGGGGATGAGGAGGGACAGGATGGGTATCAGGCACTCGGTCCCTCTGTGAGTCGGCTCACCTGGGAGTCTCAGTGCAGGGACCACACCACTGCCAGAGAATGCAAACGGCTTCCCTTGCAGCGGGGCAGACAGGAGACATGGTGTGGTTGTGGCATCCCCTATCTGGGGACTCAACAGGGAGGTCGTGTCACCTAGAACCAGCAGCAGACAATGAGATTTCCAGCTGCATGGTAGTTCACCCTAACCCTGGACTATCCTTACGCCCAGGTCTCCTGCTCTTTCAGGCTTCCTCATCCTGTGGTTTGACCCAGTGCCCGTGTGGTTTTCCTGGAGCATCCTGCTAAAGGCACAATCTTGCTCTTGGTCAAAAGAATCTCAGGACTGCCAGGATCTGAAATGTTGCAGGTCTGCTTTTGGTTTTGTAGGCTCTGTGTCCAGTGCAGAGTAGAAAGGAAAGAACAAAAAGACACAGCACACTGCAAACATGTTATTAAAATGAACTGTTTATATTATCTCAGTTGAGTCAATACATTATAATGTATTAAAATGGAAAGGTACAAAATTGAAATAAATACTTTCTGATTCATGTATAAATCTTTTGTCAAGATGACATTTTGTTTGTGGTTTTTTTTTTTTTTTCATCAGTACATGTTTCAATAAAACATTTAAAATGACAAAGTATCATTTAAAATATGGTTCATGGAAGAAAAGGTTGAAATCAAACAACTTTTGGCTTGTTTTGGCATGAGATCTTGACACAATCTGGGTTCCCCAAAACCACGTAAATGGTGGTAAAATATAAATGCTCAAACTTATTTAAAAAAATAAACAGGCTTTACAAAACCCTCTGATCCTTGACTTAGCCACTTTTCTGTATAGTCTGCACTTACGATATATACATTCATTATTGTCCAAGGGAAGACAGCCACTGACGTTCATTTAAAGAGCTTGGTGGAGAGGCCTAACAAACATTATGCAGCTGACTACAATTAACACGGTTTAAAAAATTCCCGACAGTGCAAAAAACAGCTCAGAAATCAAAGCGTACAAATGGGACAGGGAAGAGGCAAGTGCACAAGCCCAGATCTGATGCAAAGCTCTAGGCATTTCGGCCAGGTCTAACTAAACAGCTTTGGCCAGGATGAGCCAGCTGGTCAGCTTCTCCCGCAAAGGTCTGCCAGCACGCGTCTAACGTCGGCGTGAAGATCAGCCCCTTTGCTGACACGGGTTGTTTCGAGCTCTCCTGCAGCTCCCAGGTGTATGCGTGCTCCTGGGAAAATCACCCCTTGGCACAGGGGGACCTTCTGCAGAGACTTTTCTCATTCGTGGTGAAGGCGAGAGCTGTGCTAAGCAGAATATACCGGTGTAAGCCTGGCCTGGGAGAGGGAGGTGATGTCTAGACAAGAAATTGCAGAGCAGGAAGGGAGGAGAAGGGAGTGAGAATGTGGGTTTGGGACCTTTGAGAAGAGGCAGTGGGGAATTCATTCCTAGGCAGCATTTTTTTATCAGGATCATGGAGCAGGCTTGTTTGTGTGCTTTAGTCTCAACAGTGTGCTTATTTCTTTGTCACCGTAGCCATGGGCTGTTGTGGTCCCTCTAACCTCTACCGTGTGCTTATCGTTCTGGGGCAATGGACAGGGTACTGCTTGGGGCAGGATGGGAGAACATGGACTTCCCTCTTGGATAATGGTGATTTTTTTTTTTCCAAATTTCAGTATTCCGGGAACTTTTCAAGTTTCACCCCAAAGGGGAACAGAAACATGGTTACGCTAAAAATGAAGCTAAGAGAATCTTCCTGCCAACCTCTAGATGAAACTTCTCCACACCTGGTACAGGTCCTGTGGGTTGTATTGCTGCCAGCAAGTTAAACTCCATAAACCGAAGCATCGATTTGCTTTGTTTGGTTGTTTTTTAAGGCAGTAGAAGATTTTATCACCTCAGAAAGGAAGTAGAGCCCCATCCTGGCTCTGTTAAAGGGCAGGCGGGACTTGAGGAGGTGCTGCCTGTGCTCTGGTTCTTGGTGCTCTGCAGGCTGATGGGGACTGACTCCTCTTGGGTACCCCGTTGTTCCCATCCTGCGAGGGAGGAGCTCACGGCACAAGCTGTTTGCAATGCTCTGGACCTTGCTGCAGGCGCAGGGCTCCCGTATCAAAGGTAATCCTGTTGCAAAGAGAGCCCTGTAAGGTTGTGCCCTGTGGGCTAGAGGGTCGAGGGATGGTGAGGGGTGTTGTTTGGAGAAACTGTTTTCTCTCCCTCCTCCAGTGCGTCACAGCAAGAACTTGCTGGAAAATGCCAGCATCAAGCTGTTTCCTGTTGAAAAATACCACAGCCATGGGGAAATGAAGGATGTGATTTGTGGCTCTTGGATGTCTTCTTTGACATTTTCATTCTTTTTTTTTTTTTTTTTTTTTTTT
>NW_020799097.1:2997757-3016611 GCF_003259725.1 Athene cunicularia
TTTTTTTTTTTTTTTTTTTTTTTTTTTTTTCCAGAACAGCTTTCCATTTTGAAATGCAGGGTAATTTTATATATATATATATATATATATATATAAAGGAGAATACAAACAAGAAAAGATCAAAACAACCTCCCTCCAAGATACGAAAACTGTTTTTATTGGCATATGCATTGTTTTGCATATTTTTGTTTCATGTTTGCTGTTAGCCTTGAGGTTTCCATGTCGGTTGGAAAAACAAATTCACAAGAATTCTTAAGGGATGGAACAGTTCTTCCTATCCAACTCCCCTGTGCAAAAAAAACTTGATTCACCTTATCTAAAGCTCTCCCCGTCTGTGTTTTTGAGTTTGTGACTCGGTTTTAAAGGCAAACGAAGCAGAAGTTCTCTGAGTGCTGCTTTCGGGTGTGAAAGATGCCATTGAAGCTGCTCCAAGAATTTTCATATACCACTGTGGGTGAGAAGAGATAATTCATCCTGCTGTTACCGAAATATCCACGTGGTGCACGAGAAGTGTCTTTTGTGGGTTCCTTTTCCACCTCTGGGAGGTTAATTTGCACCTTTTTTTTTTTTTCCCTAACCATTTTGTGTCCTAATCCAATTTTCTATCAGCTTTCAAAAGCCCATCTCAGTGTAGGACCTTAGATTACTGCCTTTCTTGAAGGAAGCAGCAGAAATTCCTGCACTTGGACAGAATGTGTTTCATTGTTAACCCTTCGTTCTGGTTAAAATGAAGTTTGGGGCAAAATGGCATCCTTTACTGGCTATGGGGTAGGCTAAGGATGTGACAATGTTTTCCTTTCCTCCAGGGCCAGTTGTTGAGATTCACGTCATAAATCCTGTCTGCTTGAGCCCAAATCCATTGATGGGAGTGTGTGGGGTTGAGGGTCTGTCTCTGTGCATCAAGATGCTAAATTCCTAGCAAAGCAGAGAAATGATTTAAAAAAAAAAAACTTTTCACTGCACGTCCTTTCAAATAGCAACCAGCAAACATTTCCCTGGATGTTCCTGTGGTGCTCTAGGACAGCCTGGACTGTGTCACAGAAAGCACCGGCATCTCATACGCAGTCAAAATATGCACTTGCGTGATTCTCTGGTGAGATTTTGCAATCCAAAGACATGGTGGCAAAGAGATTGATTAGGTGGTTGTTGGAGGCTTAGGATAGTAGGGCAAAAAAAATCCACGGTTGTGTTGGTAATTTCAGCTACCTCAGGAATAAGAGCAGAACTTCCCATATCTGATCTCCTCCGCATGTCACATCCAGCCTTGCCTGTGGGGAGTCTATGTAAATGCCCCAAATTTTGGCTTCAGATGAAAGCAATGAATAAAGCTCATTAATAACGTTGACTTTCGCCAACACTGATGTCTCAAGAAAGAGTTTGTACAGGGAATGCTGATGAGCTAGTCTATGAATGGTGGGCAGTTCTACCCCACCTTCCAGACAAGGGTCTCAGTAACAGAGCCTCACAACACTCCTGTGAGGTAGATATTATTATACCTGGATGGGTAAACTGAGGCACACATAGAAGAAGTAGAGAACAAGTGAGAAGAAAAGCCACGAAGAGGATCCAGGGATCCCAGCCTGTTGCTCTGAGTAGCATTTCCTCTCTGAAGAAGAAGAAGACACGTGGCTGTCTGCTGGAAGGTGGGAGAGACAGACCAATGAGCTCCTGGGACAACGTATCGACGTTCATTTTCCTGATGGAAGTCCAGGGTTCAGCTTTTTAAAGGACAAAAAAGGGACACTGGGCATAACACCAATGAAAGAGATAATCCAGAAGAGGTAAGAAATTAAGTCAGGAGGAGGACACGAACAAAAGCACAACCAAAAGGTAGCTCCAAAGGGACATCTGTGGGCTCTTCACAAGAACACCCTCAACTGGACTTTGAAACTGTGATGGAAAGACCAAAGGGATTTGCTTTTGCAGATCCAGTGGCTTCCAGCGAACCTTCTACCTCCTCATCTCACAAGAAACAAAGAGGGAAGGAAAGAAGGAAAGGGAGAAAGGGAGAAAGACAAAGGAAGAGAGAGAGGCTGAGAGAGGGAGAAACGGAAAATGAAAAAGGAAAAGAAAGAAAGCAGAAAAAAAAAGAAAGAAAAGAGAGGAAAGAGAAAAAAGAAGGAAGGAAAATAGAAAAAGATAACAAAGAAAAAAAGGAAGAAAAATTGAAGAGCAAAAGACAAAAGAAATTAAAAAACACATGTAAAGCCACATAGTTTTCCCCATTTGCAATCTGTCCCTGCTGGGACAGAGGCAAAGGGGGTGTTTTCCCTTCTAAACATTCTGCAAAGTGCTGCTAGGTGGAGAAAATACAGGGCAGACTGTCCCATGCAGAAGGTTTTGGGAGATAGCACCTAGCACAAGGTTTGCTACAATAAGTTGGTTATTCTTTATTGCGTTGGAAATACAACAGTCATGTAAAGTCCTGCATAAATCCACAGCTCTGGCCTGCAAAATCTCAGCCTCACCTTGACTTTGCTGAATATTTTAAGGGTTTAGGGCTTGAGGCTTTTTTTTTTTTTTTTTTTTTTTTTTTTTTGTTCTTCTTAGGGGCAGGAAAGGGCAAGTCTGTTTATATAGAGAGATTCTTCTAACGTGTTGCTTGTGAGGTTGAGGAGGGTGAGCGAAGCAGTGTGTCCAGCTTGTAAACCACTGTAATAATCTTTAAGAGTATTTTTATCGAACCCCAGAACATGCTCCCATTGAGCAAATGAAAGCTTGGTAGGCAACTAGAAGATGAACGTCTTTCTGGCATCTGGTGGAGAGCTGTGCCATGCCCTTGGCTGGTGCATGTTAAAATAGCTCCAGTTATTTCTGTGGGGCTCTGTAAAAGTCAGATGTATGGTTAATTGCTCAAATGAAAACACTTTCATGCTGGCCTTGAGACAGGGGAGGAGGACCGACCGTCGGAGGCTGACTCTCTGCAAGGATGCTGCTCTAAAAGGGCACAGTTCCCTCTCCCAGACATGCTGGAGATACAGAAAGCCAGCTTTGCAGAAAGCAATCTTGACTATTAGAAAAGGTTCTTGCAAGGGATTGAATACTGATGTCCTCCATCTGAGGATGCTCCACATACAACCCTGAGGGGTCTGAAGTAACGGATCTCACAGCCTTTGAAAGCAAAACTTGATTTCAGCAGGAGCTTCTCTATATAAAGATTTAGGACTCAGGATTGACTGAATCCCTCTTAAAGAGAAAGATCCACTGAGCATCGTGCCATGAAACGTCAACCAGGTGATCTCCTCTCGCCAGAGAGCCAGTGTTTGGGCATTTCCACTGTTCTACTGGAGAAACTCTGGATCTGGAACAAAGTAAGAATAAAGCTTACCAAGCTGGGGAGACGACCGCCACGAGCAGCTTTTTCAGAGATGCAGCCAATCCTGCAACAAATCACAGGATTTGTAGTCAGCATCAAGGCCACAAGCCGGCATCTATCAAGCTGTATGATTTGGCCACAGGACAGTGCATATATTTGCATGCCAAGCAAGGATTCCTGCCAGGGTCTAATGTCAGGCTGTTTATTTCTGTCCGGATTAAAACCAGTTAGAACATCAAGCAGCAAAATCAGAGTGTAACCATGGTTTAAAAGAAGTAGCGGAGATGAGAGAAGACTGAAAGTTAATTGGCCAGTAGCTTTACATAAAGAAAGGAGGCAAGGAAAGAGAGAGGGCTGGAGTTGTTTTAATTCTGGACCAAGGGAGGGGCAGATCTGTTCCCTATTCTCCTGTGTGCGAAGAATATTTTAAAAGCTTTTAGGACAGAAAAAAGTAATGAAAGCAAACTGGAAAAGTTTAGGTTACTTGGACAGTTCAATGCCCAACTTTGAGAACAGAAAAAAAGGAGGGGAATTGCCTAGAAAAGGAAAGTTAAATGACTCAACCTGTCCTCTCCAGTCAGTGTGGACTTAGCTGGGCTTTGTGCATGTTAGACTTTTGCTAAGCTCCCCCAAAGGTGCGATCCCCACCTCTTGCACTAGACTGTTGCATAGAGTTGCTGTGAGCTGGCCAACGCCAGGTTCACCCCAGAGGTGGCTGCAGGTTAGTAACAGTGCTCTGCCACTTTACAGGCTGCACGAGTAAGATCGTGTTATGCTGGAAAAGCCCTTTGAGACCTTCTGGGATGAAGAACACGAAGAAATTGGATAGCTCTATGTATCTAAGTCTAGCTCTGTCTTATTTCTGGGAAAGGCCACTGGAGATTTTTCAGGCATTGAGAGACAAGAACGTGTCTGCATTGACCAGCCCAGGGAGGTCAATCCCAGGAACCATTAATGGTCACTAAAGGCAGTGACTTTTGATGGTGTTGGTGCGGTTCCTGCTGGAGGTTTGGAAATGTCCCCATTCTGGTGGTTCAGCAGAAGCAAAGCTTGGAGAACACTGGTAAGAGTTGTGGTAAGGGCAGGAGATGTGAAAATGCACCACGCCCACTGCCCACGCAGTCCCCAAGTGGACGTCTGATCCTTGCTCTCATCACATCCATCGGCCAGACTCAGCTCTGCAGGGCGCAGAGCCAGCTCCTCTTGGACGCAGCGGGTTTGTGCTTCTGGAAGGGCGCGTGGAGCTTATTGCGAATGCGGAAGGTTCATTGTGTTTCTCGTGGTGGCAAGGGCTGGTTGTCCACACTTCGCTGCCCCGTTATTTCAGCAGTGTTGGATTGGCTGCCACTACAAGCCAAATTCATCCACGAGAGAGCTGTGAGAAACCCCAGGGGACGCCTGCTATGATCCTGATAAAGCACATGCTGCCAAGAGGAAAAACCCAGCCTTCGTTCATTAAGGAGGGACCAAATCCTGCCCTCATACCCCTCTGTTGTCAGAGACTGCCAGGCCTGATGCTGATGTCCTGGTGTCCGACTGGAGCAAGCCACTCGGGTCCTCCTTGTCCCAGTGGCACTCGCAACCTGGCCTCTAGCATCTCCCCGCTGGCAAGTAAGATCCCAAAAGAAAGTCCAACCTGGACTTCACAGCAAATTAAATGGAACGCAACTGAATCACAACTGTGATGCAAAACATCATTTTGCTGGACGAAACGCAGTTTCCACAACCTGGTTTTAAGGAACATTATTACATATAGATAGATATACTATGCTAGATCTTGAGGAAAAAAATAAATAAATATGCTAAATAAACTAAGACGTACAGTATAGGGGATATTCTGATCAACAAACCAATCACCATTAGAATCAAAAAGTAAACCAGCCTTTCACTTAGGACCCTAACAACATTTCTCAATGCACTAAGTACATTTTAAACCATGCAAGTTTACACAAACATCTTAACTAGGTTTTTTTTTTTTTTTACTTTTTAAAACACCAACATTATGCATTTCTTTGTTAATTATATTGGTTAAAGTTGCAGCTGTTCACTGCCAAATATCAGATACATCATATACATATTTTTATACAGAATCTGGACAACACAACATTACACAGCCTAAAGAGAGAAAAAAAAGATTATTTGTTCCTTTGTTTGTTTGTTTATTTTTTTTTTCAGTTTTGTAAAAAAGATGAAATGATGATAGGAAGGAGGGAGAAGGTGTGGGAAATCTTCTACCAAATTAAAGGATTATATCAAAATAATTCCCAAATCACAGTACAACAAGGAAAAAAAAATTGTTCAAACTCAGCTCCACATTTAAGATTCTCTTAGCTAAGAAACAAGACTTTACACACAGAATGTATCAGTATTTAAAAATAGAAAGAATTGCAACACCATGCTGTCTGATTCCAAATACATCTTATTTAAAAAAATATTTAAAAAGGGGAAGAAAAATAAACAAAACCCAATAAACTTAGTGATTGCAAAGTTGTCTCGTTGGTTTGGATTTCCTACCTACTCGCAATGCATTGCTGTGTGATGGAGCTGGACGGCCAACGTGGCCAGAACAACGCCAGAATAAAGAAATGACTTGGGAGTCGCTCGCTGGTTCTGTTGGTCGTACGATCGGGGGCAGCTGGAACTCTGAACGGGATCTGAAACCATCCAAGTGGTTTGGGGTCTTTGCTTTTCCTTCTACTCGGCTTGTTCGGGTGCACCTCTCTGAACAAGAGCGGGGTGACCTACACAGTTCCCATGGCCATACCCTGCCCACCAACATGTAGCAATGCATATGTTCGATTAGACAGAAAGGAAACAAGAATGCGGAAAATAACCATGGAGGATGCAATCATTGACATGGTAAGTATACAAAAATGCTAAAATTTCAGATATAATCAAAGATACAAAATCAGTTCTGACAAGAGGTTGTTTTTTTTTTTTTTTGTTTTGTTTTTTTTTGTATCTGGTTTTACAGTAACTGTATCACTGATTTTTGTTATGTATAGTAGGTCCCTGATGTAAAGTGTATGCACCAGTTTGAGAGAAAACCCCGCACAATAACGGCTCTTTAGCTTTAAATACTTTTTTTTTTTTTTTTAACAGATACAAAATAACACATCAATTTCACAATTTCACAAGCACGTACTTTTGCCTTAATAAAAAGCATGAAAACTGTGTCGATACCCCGACATTTAAAGAAATGTAAAAACCATTCAATGAGGGACGCAACTGTGTGTTTGAGTCATGGCATTCTGCCACCCCACTGAGCTCCTGGAGTCCACAGATGATTTTGTGTTGTCAAACTGCTGCTTCTCACTCACTCACTCACTCACTCACTCACTCACTCACTCACTCACTCACCAGTCTCTGGCCACGCAAACCGGTGTCCAGCTTCCTGCAGTTGGGATTTGAGTTTGTGCATTTAACAGGATAAATGATCTACATTTTGTGTGGATGAGTTCCCTAAAGAAGGATCATCCATACCAGCCCTGTGACTCCAAGCCACAGATGTATTTGGAGGGGGCTCGCTCTTTTTTTTTTTTTAAATCATCAAGATGAGGTGCAGATGACCGCAGCCCTGGCAATAACCCACTCTGTGGGACTAACTCAAGGAAGATGCTCAGCTCCTACCCCAAAAAGCCAACTTCACAGCTAAGCAAGCAGGCAGGTAGAACACACCAAAAGGGAAGCAATTCAGGAAATTCTGGGTGAAAACAAATTAAAATCCCTTGATTCAATGGAGTTCATGCAGAATTACCTCAGTATGACTGACTGCCCTGTCGCTGGGGGTTGGAGGAGCGCAGCTGAGTTCCCACAACTTTATACGTGCGTCTACTCTGAAAGTACAGCAAAATATCCCAGCCCTCGTAGGGGAACCATCACTGTGCTGCCTGTCTCTCATGGTACACCGCTGTTAGACATCTTCTCTGCCTTTGTACATCTCTCTAGCCCATCACATGTGACACACACATACGACTTAACGGCTTATTGCAACCAGCTTTGACTTTTCTGAAAGCTCTAAAGTTCTAAACTAGACTTCTCAAAGCTCTAAACCAGTAGAAGCGTGATGGTAACTTGGTAATTGAGTCAAACGCATTGATTTTACTCTGTAACCAGCTAGACTTTTATCTAAGCAAGAACACACAGTGATCAGAAAACAGTCAGGGAGATCTGAGGCTGCAGGTTAAATAGCAAAGAAGAGGTATCCAGTTGACTTCCTAACCACCTAAAATACAGGCTTACAGCAGAAATGTGCCTAATCCCTTGAAGAATATTTCAGGAATTTATTTAGTGCTTGATTCTGCACTTTCTACCTCCTCAAATTGACTTTACTCAGGTAAATAGGATGAGTTTCATCTGAGTTCAGGCTATTGACAGGCAGACCCAAAACCGTGGTGTGAGACGAATTCCTCTCCAAAGGTGCCTGTATCCTTCTGCTGATGATGGAGGAAGCAGATACAAAGAGGTTAGACTAGACACTTAAACTTTCAGAGAGTGAAAGTGAAGTGGGATTAATCCCTCTTTCAACTCCTCTCCCCACTCCAAATGTCTAGGTAAGTAAATAGACAGTACTCAGGTGGGGAAGGCTGCAGAATTACTTAGAAGGAATATTTTATACTAAAAGAAAAAAAAACCTCATCTTTTGAAAATTGCATCTGCATTCCTCAGCTAAATGAAGAGACTAGAGGAGGTTGGATGAACATTATGAGGTCAAGGGAGATAGATACAAATGTTTTTTTCAAAGGTCTTCCATCTCTGCCTCCCTTTAGATTTTATTCTAAGTACTTGTGAGACTAAGACACAGCACGAATCCAGCACAAGATGGGATGCTCTTGGTTGTGTCAGCTGCCGTGCCTTAGTTCTGTCAGACACTACATCCTCCCATCAGGCTTGACTCCTGCAGTCAGGTCCACCATTGCTTGCCATCGCAAAGCCTCTCAATGCAGGAATCCACACCCCTCTCACAGCATGCCTCGATCCTGGCCTGAGGAGTTATTCCCCATGGCTGACCTGCCACTACGCCTTGGTTATCTTATTTTTAAAAACTACCTGCTTTTTTTTGAGAAGACCCTGCCTTAGGGTCTTAGACCTTAGACCCTTCTTAGACCCTACCCCCTACCCCTGGGGTAGTCTACTGAACACCATGGGAGCTCTTAACAATCTGGCTCATAGAAAAGTAAAAAAAAACTGATAAATTTCCTGGTCAGGAAGAACGTTTATCCCTTTAAAGAGGAAAGGTTCAAGGTTTAGACACATTCTCATCACAGTTCTACTCTACCCTGGGCTTTCATTAAATGAGGCATTCCTCTCAAAGCTTGATGAGCCAGTAGAAAAGCAGTGAAAGGATGGAGGAACGTGCTAGGTGTGCTGCCTCACTGCAAGAGACATTCATTTAGCCATGATCGTTATTCCAAAAGCAAAAATCAATTTAAAAGACAAAGATAAATTCAACGACAACAAAAATCCTTGTAAAAGGAAAAGCACCACTTCCTCCCAAACTCTAAGCAGCAACAAGACAGTGAACCACAAGCCTAACCTGAAAAGGCTGAAAAGTCAGGATGTCCCCAAAGACTTCTTTACTGCTTACCCAGAAAATACTCAGATACTCTCAGCATATGCTCCCAAGCTAGAAAAGAAGTGGTCAAAATCTGGTAAGTCAACTTGTTTAAAATTAGACTGTGTAAAGCTTTGGGACGTGAGATTGTGAGGCTAGTTGAGAGGGGTAGGCTTTGTTATTCTAGGAAACAGTGAAGACCTCTACCTCTACAGTGATTTTGCCCCTTGGATGCTTATGTCTGAACTTCTGTAATGAATTGTGGATCAAAGAAGGACAGCAGGAATGTTGCCTCATTCCTATACAAAAGAATTTGCTGCATGACTCGTGAAAATGGCCTGTGATCTCCACATTGTGTTAGAAAATCACCCTTGGCTCCTTTTGTAGTCAGTGGAAAGAAAGAGGCATTTCCAGAGAGTGATTTATCTCTCATACTTTAGGTATCTCTGCTAGGAGAGGTGAGTATTATTTTCCAAGAATCAAAGAGAAAGTTGAGCAGCACTAGCCTGAGTTTGGAGAGTTAACTTTTAGTTATCTAAGTCAGATAAAGTGAATCTTACTGGCAATATTCATTCCGTCCAAGCTCGTAAAAATTTGTGGCGCTTCGGATCTTCTAAAGTACTGACACATTTCAGCTCTGGCTTATTCCATCTTGTACTTGTTAATCCATCTTGGAGTAACAGTTATCCTAATTCTGTGTTCCTTCATTTCATGCCAAGGCATCACAGCTTCTTTTCCTCAGCAGTTGACAGAAGAATTCTAAATGCACCTGTAGTTTGTTTTCCCAGTTGGGTCACCTGCGTGCAGCCTTTCACTGTAGCCTTAACCAGGGGCTTTGGGAACTGAACACATCTTGTTCATTGGGTCGTGCAAGGACACCGCTGGAGCAGCTCACAGCATCCAGATTCCAACAAGATGTTCACAAAGAGATCTGCAAGATCTGCGCTTTACCGAACACAGGTATGTCTCAGCACTGGATCCTTGACATTAGTCCACTAAAACCTCGTTGGAAGATGAGAACAAATGATGCCATTTGTTCTGCCAGGAAAAAAAAAAAAAAAAAAAAAAAAAAAAAAGTTTTGTGCAAGAGAGATGGGTATCCTGAGAGATTTCCTCTCCAATTGTAAGGTAGCAGACACTGCAGTTCAAGCCTTTGAATTGGTTTTATACATTGCAGTGGACGTCTGGAAGAGGTGCTGAAGGATGTTACATGGAGGGGCTTGCCCAAGCTGACCTTAGTTGTCAAGGCTGTGCTGCTTTGTGCTGCCAGCTTATCTGAATTCCCAAGCTAAGCACAATTGACTATGACCGAGTCAGGATGTAAGACTAAGGCTGGAAACAAATCTAGAGTTTTAGCTGAAATCCTGAGCTGAGGAAGATGAAAACTAGATTGGTTGGAAGTGCTCCTCTACAAACAAGGTATAAACTGGCCATTCAGGTTCCAATGAGATGTTTTGTAGAAACAGGTAATGTCACCAACTTGACTCCTAATGTTGAACATGAGAATTTCTTTCCCTTCCACACCCAGAAAAGTGTGTAAGAAACAGAAGATCACCCTGACAGGTAAGCAGTCTGCAGAGTACACTTTAAAAATTGATTTTGAGCTTGAGACACCGTGAGCCTCATTATCTGAACAGAGATTGATGCTTGTATTTGAGTTAGTATCTTGGACTTCTAAAGTCAAGGCAGACACAGACATTTTTAGGACACGATTCATCTGACAAAGTGCGGGCAGCTGCTTTACAATGACAGGAATTGCAACCCAGAAGCGCATATTCCTTCCTACAGGCTGTAAAAGCCGCCTCCATTCATTAATCTACTCGTGTGGTGCATCCACACTGTGGATGTCTAAAGTCAGGTGAGGGTGAATCTCACCTTAGATTGCAAAGTTATTAATTTCTGCATCTTTTTGCCTCCCAAAGCAGCCATGATGTTACAGAGCAAACAGCTCAAAGACCAAGAATCTCTTACATGAATGAGAACCTCTTTCTAGTGGAGATTCAGTCAAAAAATCTTAAAACTCCAGAGATTCCTACTAGAGCTCTGTGAGAGCCCTTTTCAGTTCTTGCTAAAGAGCAAGGGGAAGAAATAAAATTACCCTGGGAGAATGACAGAGTACCAATATCTTGCCTCACATGTACCCATGTAAGTTATAGGGGGGGTCACTAACTGTCACGGTGATCTAGGTGAAAGGTTCCTTAATAAAAAACAGTAAATAAGCCATGTGCTAAAGCTTGCATTATTGCTGCTAAGACAAATTTTCAAAGAACTAAAATGGCAGGGTATACTCATGGTGTTCTTGGTGCCTACAAAAGCAACCGAGCTAAGATCCTCCCATGATAACACAGCCTGGACATCTGACTGCACATGGGGCTGCTAAAGCTTGCAAGTTCAAGGGATGTATCTTCTGGAACTCCTCAAGGAGCTAAATAAGCTGTAGATGTAATCACGGGACATTGAAATAACTAGACTTTAATCATTGCTTCAGGCGTTTTTCAGACTAGAACAAGTGAGAAGTGAGAATAGTTTCTTCAGTGAGCTGGTACATCAAAAGTCTCTCAGATCAAGTAGGCTGGAAATGGCAGTGCCAACGGATGGAACAAGAGAGCTGAAGAATTTTTGTCCCATGTCCCAATATCCCATCACTAAGTCTGAAGCAGCAGCGAGCTCCGAAGAACATCTCTGTTGGTAATTACGGCCAAATAGTTTGATGCAGGGAAAGTCATGGCTGAAAGGGTTGTGTCAGAGTAGAGATGTTGTGCAGCAGCAGCGCGGAGGTAACTGCACTGATGTCATCTGCATTCAGCTGTATTCCTCACTGATGCCAACCTCTCTTCCCTGCATTGGCTTGGAGTTCACTGGTTTTAAAAATGACGCCATTTGGTGTAATTTGTAAGACCAGATTAATTTCAGCTGTCTCGTTGCTTCGGGTAAACCAGGCACTTCTTTTCCTGAGAAAGGAACTGTACTGCTGCATAAAGCGTTACGGGTGATCTCTGCTGTTTGAATTACCTATCCCAACCCATCTGGCTGGTGTGGATCGTGATAGAAGAAGAGGCAACTGCATTTTTTGAACCCAATAAAAAGGCTTCATATTTATAGAAAAAAAAAAAAAAAAAAAAAAAAGTAATAATGCAAAAGCATCTGATGCACTCAAAACAGGACCTGACGGAGCGAGCAAATACAGCTGACCCAGAAAGTTGTGCAGCCATCTGCTTTACCCAATCCGTGAACTCCGAGCCCGATCTCAGGTTGCCACGTCGAACACCTCCCCGGGGCTCACCTGGTGCACATTCTTTCAGTGGTTTTGGCTATGAGTTTTGAGGAAGCCCAAGGCTGAGTTCCTAGTGAGCACTGGAGCTGAGGAATTATTTTGGCAAGAAGGCAAAGAATTATATTTTACATCAATCTTGGACTGGGGGGAAGTGATCATTTCCCCAAGCCTCAAAATTAAGGGATTATTGCAGGAAAATGCAGACAGCTCTGAAGCTGCTGAATTCTGCTGAAATATCTTGCTTGTCAGAAGGAAATAGACATAAACAGTGCACATTTTACACCATTAAAACTCATGCAGCACTATGGAGTCTTTTTTTTCTTCTTTCTGTCTTTTTAAAAAAGCAAGTGTAACAAGGCCATATGCTGTCCTTGAGGCTCTGTTGGCAGCATAACAAAGGGAAGGCATGGAGGAAAAAAATTCTGGGCTCTTCCTGGAACATACTGATCCCCTCAGCTCCCACAGAAAGCAGGGATGGTATTTTTGGACTTAATAAGAAACCTTTGGCACCTTGCAAAGTTGAAGTCTCTTGCTTTGGTGTGTACCCTGGGAAAAGAACAGGGTGCCGGGCAGAAAGATTAAAAGGGCTACAAAAGTTTGTTAATGCTAGAATGACAGTGCTGAGACAAAATCCACTGTAAGACATTTCTAAACACTTCCTAGTCACGTTTTAGTAGCTGCACAGTCTAAGGTAATACAAGAGGCATGGTTTAAAGGGGGAGGTATTTTAATAATAAAATATATTTTTCTAGTAAAAGATATGATCTCTCCCTCAAACCTTGTCTCTCTTATTCAACAGGGACTCGGTTGCAGGTGTAGTGTAATATTACCTCCTCTTGACTATCACACCATAGCTTGTCGTCACATTTAACTAGCAGCTGGCAAGGTTCATGCTGACTATATCTATAACAAACAAAACGCTGCCAGGGCCCATTCTCACGGTGACAGTCTCCCTTAGACTCCAAGACAGGGTGCTTGCAACTGAAGTGCCTGTTCGTCTCTAGACCCCCTGCTAAATCCTCAAGAAAGGGACCGCTCGGGTCAACGCTAGCTGTCCCCAGCCAAAACCGTGCCAAGATCTTGTTTAAAATTGCAAACCACTGGCAACCCAATGGCCAGTGCCTGCAGACTGGTCCTGTTCTGTTTAATTTCTTAGTGCGGGCTTAGACAAGGAACTCAACAGGAATGGGATAATAATCTGTGGCTTTTATCAAGTCTAGAGCATTTGCATCCTCAGAGCACATCCAAACGTTATTCTACCCCTCACCCTGCATCTCAGTGGTATCTAAAGAACATGCTAGATCATGAGATGAGACCCCAAGCAGATCCACCAGCATGGAAGTTTGGTTGTTGATCTTGAAGACTGAAATTGGCTGGGCAGTAAAATGCTTATCTGGTGCCCAGGCAGATCTGTAAGAAATTCACTGCCAAGTGATGTCATCGGTGTTGAGCTAATGATCCAAAGGAGGACTGGCACCAAGAAGAGCTGAGTGTCCTCACAGCTATTGCCGTTATCACTTCAGAAAAGTAATTCAGGGTGCATGTTTGAGACCAGCCAGCCTCAGAAATGGGACAGGCCCACCGAATAAGGGGAAGATTATCCTTTCAGCATCTTACACCTCCTCCTTGTCTATCTAGTCAAGGTTATGGTCAGGCAGGACTGTGGGCTGGATGGCGTGACTGCTTTGATGATGCCAGGCTAATTCTCTCAGGGTTTAAGATGATCCACCACTCATTTGAGCAACCACCTTTCCTGTCAGTGGAACGGCTGTAACAACTACAGAATTAAGAGTTGCCACCTCAGGCATTACATCCTTATCCCCCTTTGCTAAGTGAGTCTATTTCAGAGAAAGATTTCAATATTCTAAAATTGCAGCACTTCTTCTACATATTTTAAACTCTGGTATTTTTTGTAGGATCCTCTGATGGTGCACTGGTCTCCCCTTTGGCGTATGAGCCTGGGCACATCCCAGTGCCCAACCGTACAGCCATTAAGAGACCCAGAAGCCCTCAAACCATCGTTTCACCATCGTACCTTGGACACAAGTCTGCTTCTTAACAGCATGGACATCTCCCTCACCTACTGCCAACCATCTTGACTTGACCTGAACAGTAGTGAGCCAACTCTGATTCTATGTCGGGCTCTGTGCCTCCAAATCTCAGGAGATAACCGAGAGAAAATAAAAGAGTCCTGCAGGTGAAGTCATCTGTCAATGCTCTGCTGCCTAAAGGATCTCGGAAGACCCCTGATGCAAAATCAAATGAGTCTTGATTTCTGTAAGGGCTCCATTGCCAGAACGTGATCAACTCTTTACCCAAGTCTTCTCTTTAGTAAGTGGGACAGTCATGCAACAGTCAACCGAGAGGCAACTCCTGCTCAAATAACACACCCTTCTCACCAGTGCATGCTGCTGCTCTATGCCAGGAAAAATGCTGAGTGAGCTCCACTGACGCTGGTAATGCTCTCCCACATTTACTGAGTTGGAATAAGGGTAAAATTTTGCTCATAATACAGCTGCTAAAATAAACGGGGCCTTTATATAAAAGAACAGTCTTAGGGCCTGGGAAAGAGCAGACAGCACAGCAGTGAGCATGAAGCTAGAAGAACCACTTTCCTCCACAGAGGTATTGCACATGATGGAAGAGACACACAGAGCTTCTCAGTAAAGCAGAGCCAATACTACAGAAGGACGTAAAACCCCGCAGTCAGAGTTAGCGAAATTGTCACGATGCCGCCACAGTAGCAAAGCAACAAGAAAGTGTGACATGAAAACGTTTTCCAAGACCAAAACCAAAGGCATCCCATCAGCACCAGTGGAAATACTTGTGAGATTAAGGGAAGAAAAACCAGGCTCCTTTCAGACAAAGAGTCAAAAAAAAAAAAAAAAGCTTAAGACTTTCCCATTTCATCAAACAACCCTCTGAACATCTGACGACACTGTTAACGCTACTTCAGACATTTTCTTCATCCAGCACCTCTGCCTACAGCTGCGGCGTGCAACAAGGATAAACCTGGCCCCTCATTAACATTTATCAGCATGACCAAATCAGATCCACAAGCAATTTACATAACCTAGTCCTTCAAAGACCGCGTTTCACTGAAAACGTGACAAAAATCAGGCTGTCTCTTCCATTTACTGGATAGACTCTTTGTCACTCAGTTAAAAGGAGACCTTTTTGACTTTACAGTAGATCTCAAAGAGAATAACCACCAAGTACAAAATTCCACCCTATTTTTAAAGCAAATAAAGAACAAGTAAGGCCAGGAATTCTGCATGATTTCCCAGCAGAAATGAAACAGCTGCATCTCTGCCTTTTGCCTAATGCAAGATGATTAATGAACAGATATAAAGGGTTATATATTTCATGTCAAAATTTTGGAATGATAATGTTCAGATAGGCAAAGAATGAAATAACGTAATGGAACCTCAATAAAATTATAACAGTTCGACAATAATTGTGCTTTTTGGTATCTCAAAACCCTCAACCTTCATAAAGTCTCATTATTTCAAAATAAACCTTTCAAAAAGCTCAGTAGAATGACAAAATGCTCCAATTCAAACACACACTTTGGAAGCATACTTTTCAAATAGATATTTTTCTCATTGTTAGATTATTTTTTTTTTTTTTTCAAATCAACTCCAACCTGTAATTCCATCCGCTATACAATTTCATGAACACATCTGTATTTCATTCAATATAGACAAAATACTACACCATAAAAATAGAAATAGCTGGGAACAGGCAACAAAAATAATAAAAACAAACCAAAAAAACAAGCCAGATTTGTACAGACACCAGATCAGAATGAGGGAAAAAAAAATGCCATTTGTACTGAACAGTTGTGCCAATTTTAGAGAGAAGATGATGCAGAAGGGGTCTTGTGAAACCGACTCTAAATATGTGTTTTGCAGTCCTGTCTTGTGCTTTAGGCGAAACCCAGTAACATTTTCTCTGCTGAGATTTATTCATGTTTGGGTTTCATTTCCTCATTTCCTGCATATTTCCTTTTTTTTTTTTTTTTTTTTTTTTTTTTCCTGATGGAATAGCTGGATTTAAGTTCAGTAGTTCTTTTTCTCCTTGCTTTAAAAAAAAAGAAAAAAAAAGTCATACTCCATTTGTGTCCAATTCTTTCTGGTCGCTAATTTTTTGTGTGCTTTGAGAAAGCCGTGGGGGAAAATGTTACTTTCCCCCACAGTCTGGTGGAAAAGAAATGGAGAGGATTCCCCTCATTCTGCTCCCAGTAAAGTCAATGCGTGAGATCCATGGAAATATTTTCTAATCAAGCAGAGTCCCAGGATTTGGGGGTCAATGCTTTTTTCTTAATTCCAGCCTGTGGTAGGAGCGTGGGGGTTGAAGAAAGATTGCACTGGGCAGCTGTGGGCTCTGTCCCCTCACATTTCTGGCAGTGGGATCAAGCTGTGAGGCTCTCAGAAAGGCTTTACTGGGAATAAACAGATGAGAGGTCCCGTCCACCTCAGCAGTGCTCCCTGATGCTCCTCCCCACACTGTCGGACTCAGCCAGCGTTTCCGTGCCGCGACGTTGACTATTACGATACTGCCGGCTAGTCACTGGGTCCAAGGACATTTCCCACCACATAAGCATAAAAGTAGTAGGCAAAGTCTTGCTCACTTTACCAGGAGCTCCCACCTTCCTCAGCCCTTCCGCTGACAGAGCACATGTGGTTCAGTGCGTGATCAAAAAACTTGAGAGAGCTTTCACTTGCCAGGATGGGATTTGCGCACTGATAATGGTGAGTCCTTGAATTTAGTTTTAGCTCCTACAATGTTGAGGTGTCCAATGTGAGCTCATCTTCTCAGTTCCACCCACAGAGATGGGGAAAGACAGCCATCCTGAAGGAGATGCATCCTACATGCCTTAGACAAGTGTCTTAGCATGGGGTGAATTGTCCCGCGGAACTTTTTGTCTCTGCATTCCCACAGAAAGGACCTGGATTAGTGATTCTGGGTCAGTGACTCACGTTAAATAAACAAATTTTCAGCAGCTGGAGTTCACTTCCACGAGTGAAGTCCCTATGCTCAGGGAAGAGCCACATTTCAATTATTTCAAAGAACGAATCCCCTCTTCACCCAAATGGAAACGGATGAACATATTTTTCCTTTATCAGTCCTAATAGCCGCTCTTTTTTTTTTTTTTTTTTTTTTTTTTTTCTCTACCCTCTGCCAAATTCAATATTAAGATCAGACAAACCAAAATTGAAAGATCAGGACTGCAAATCATTTTCTTACAATTTAGCTGTTTGATTGCAGTTACAAACAAGCTGTATTTGGCGGGGGGGAAGAAAAATAAAGTAAACCAATTCATGTTTGACAATTCTGGTGTCTATCTCGCATCTCAAAAGTATCACTTAAATGGAAAAGTAACAGAAACAATAACCATTCACTCATGAACACCATATCGATTCTAGTGTACAGGAAAATAGAATCCAGACAGGATTTTACAACTAAGAAGGGAACATTACAATAAAGATTATGACATTTTATGAATATTCGTGTTATAGCTTTGAGCTTTATTGCAAAGCAAAAAATATATATTTGTATATATATATATATATTTTTATCTACATATCACCTCTGACATTGTATACAACACTAAATCACAAGAAATCAAAGAAATCATAGTGAGGTAGATACAAAACAAAGGGATGTTGAAGAATCCAGCTGCTCAATTTGGCTTAACACAAATGTCATTAACATATGTATATCCAACACAGCAGTGAGCTTTGATTCACAGCTTAATCAATGGATCCTACTAACACTGATATTAGAGCCCATTTAGAGATAATGCCATTTGGAAAGGTGGGGGGAAGGACAAAGTAAATCAGAAGTGTTTACTACAAACCAGTCCTCTCCAAGGGAAAATTTTCCATTGATTTTCCGTGACTTTTAATGTTGATAAAACAGCTCTGAGAAAACAGCCTGTGTTCTAGGGGTACTAGTAGCAAATGGGTGCAGACGAAGAGGGAGGACTCTACACCAGGTGAATCTACTGGGGTTGAACATTAGTGAAAGAAAGATAAAGCCATTTCCCCTCCCTTTTTGACAGCCAAGAGGAGGCAGCACACCCTAGGAATGCTTGAGGCTACATTCACCAATGCTTGTGAATTATCACCTTGGACCTGTTGATGATGGCCAACAAAACAAGACTTCAGTAGAAGGGCAGCACCTTGATGGATTTTGTTGCTCTTTCCAGGCAACAGCAGATACGTGGCAAAAAACAAACGGCACCACTAAAGTGACCGGGCGTTGGTGTGACCGGTGTTGGTACCTGGTGGGATCTGGCTGCTTGGTCTGCACTCCCACAAAGAGACTTCTTAAGGCACCTGGTTGACTGGGGCTCTTCAGTTAATTCTTATCAGAATAGATTGGGAGGGATTTGGAATAGTCTTGGCCTTCCTGGTTTTTAAATTTAGTCCAGGACAATATATACCTGGTGCTTCCCCAGGTGAAAAGACATGAAGATGAGAAGCAGTGGGTTTAACTATAGCAATATATCTATCTATCTATATTTATATATGTATACATTAAAGTCTGTTACTGCAGCAGTATATATGTTTTAATATATATGAACACATTGTGAACTCCAAAGGGCTTTTTGAGGTGAGGAAGGTAGTTTCTGGTGCAAGGTGCTAGCAATTTGGGATTTGCAAGCAGAGTTGAGATAAATATCCCTTGTATGTTTTTTTTTC
>NW_020799097.1:3016661-3025186 GCF_003259725.1 Athene cunicularia
TATAAGAGACAGGATGGATACAGGGAAACCTTTCCAATAAGGTTGAGCATAGGGATGGTTGGTAAAACCTCTTTGGGCCATTGGACCATCCTCATCCATGAGGTGGCATGTGCAGCAAAGGAAGGGCATGGCACCCTCATATCCCAGGATGCAGGAGCCACATATTATCAGGGATGTGAGGAGCTCTCAGGTGCTTTATGTGAAACACAGACAAAAACAAGTTTGAAGCTCTGGATTAGGCAGTCCCTTTGCTGCTACTCAAACATCTCCCAGTCTTGCAAAGGTAGGAAGTGGTGCCCTGGAAGGAGTATGATCCCCCATCTGTTCTGCAAATGGTGACGGTCTCTGAGCTTTATTCTCATGTCATTTACAATGTCATGGGTGAATTAAAGAAAATGAGGAGGATTGACCAGAAGAGATTGCTAATGAGCACGAGAAGATGCCGATGCAATTGTTACCAGCTTGCTGCGTGAATCTACTAAACAAGTCACTCTTGTAGCTCTGATTTTACTTTTTGCTTTTTCACCTAGCCAAAGAATGACCTTAATCCTTTAGGAAAACACAGAGAAGGTTATTGCTTGTGCATTAATTTTCAAGGGTTTTTTTTGTGAACCCCTTGAGTGACCAGAAGACTGTCACAGAAAGTGTGTATCGCTTAAGAAAATCGTATTCCCCCCTTCTTGAGTGGGTCTCGTTCTGAATTGCAGCCCGATACCCTTTGTCCTGGGAGGGGAATGTCTGATGTGGATGTGCCACTTTGGCAGGGTCTGCTGGGCAAGCATGGAGCTATGATGGAGGAGATAACTTTAAAAGTTTGCTGACAGAGCAGAAAGAAGACAAGTCTCTTGGTAAGCCATGGTGGGAAATGTTTTGGAAGCGTGGTAAATCCTGTCCACTTCTGGTGGGATTCAACTTACCTAAATGTAACGAGCTAAAGGGCACACAAGAGATCTAAACTGGAAACCAGCTGAGATGAACCCCTACCTGGAGGTATCTTCCTGTCTCTCTTGAGTATGGAAGGAACCTTGGTAACTCACTGGAGACCCAGCTTTTCTGGCTAAGTTAGAGGATTTGATACCATGCGCATAGAGCCAGCAGGCAAAGTACCTTGGACAAATATCCCCAACCAGGGATGTGTGTCTGAGCATGTCAAGAAATAATGCTCTCTCTTAGGATCTGAAAGCTGCAAATGACTTTATACTTGTCCACAAAGTGAATCTCTCTCACTGTTTGCCAAACACGGTCTTAAAGATTTGGATTTTTTTTATGTCACAAAAAAAAAGCCATTTTGAACTGAGACATAGGTCTGCTTTTATTTTAACTCTGATGAATGCATTGCTTCGCTTTGAAGGGGCAGGGTAACCTGGAGAGGGAAAAAATATATTGCCAAGCAGCTTCCGTGTATTTCTTTCCCTTTAAAGATTTTTCTTGGTGAGTCATGGAAGAAATCAGCCTTCAAGAAATTGGGGTGTATGAACTTAAAAGATTTTAGCTGCAAGATTATGGATTGAGTCACACTTGCCCTCTAGGTTCCTCCATTCACTGAACCTAGCAATTAGAAAACTATCTTCATTTTTTTTCCTTAAGGCTTTAGTAGAAACTGCTAACTGGGGCAGAGGATGATTCCACTTGGCCTCCTTAGGTGGGGACCTCTCAGCACTACATTCTCCAGGGAAGGAAATCACGTGTTCTGCCTTCAAGTGAGCTGGTGGTGGTGGTGGGAATATAGGTTTTGATTTGTGTGTGAGATTAACCATTAACATAACCCACAGATACCAACATCCTAATGGCAAGTCCAAGGGACAGTTTAGCTCCTTGTAAACACCAGCCATAACCAGAGCCTAAAACCTGTCAGTGCAGGTAGATGGAAGAGCCCACGTTTGTGCAGGAAGAGCAGATCACAGACACTTGAGGCAGTAGAACTGTGTTACTTATTATACCATTAAACAGACAATGCGTAACATGTAAGGCTGGGTGAGGTGTCCTGATATCAATTATTTAGGTATGAATGCTGCTTTCTAGAGAACCGAGTTACATGAAGCACTCACGGGAGGTTTCTGAGCCCACCTGGACTTACAGATCAATCAACTGACTGCCACCAGCATCAACCATGAGGTTGTGCAAGACGGGAAGATTGCCCCCAGCTTTTCCACTACAGTTGCTTTCAGATAAATGTGGTTTTAACTTCAGTAGGAAGGCTGACATGAAGTTCTTAAGGACTCAAGAGCAAGAGACTGGCTAAAAGAAGTGCCCGTGCTGCCACAGACTGATGTGGACACTTGTGACACATGGAAGAGGTGCCACAAGTCCATTCCCCTCACTCTTCCCACGTGTACGGGCTTCAGTAAGGGCACCTTCTGTATCCACAGGTGTGTATGATACCCAGCCTAGCCATCCCTTGATCACTTGGAAGAGCTTCACTACATCAGTTGTCCAATGAGTCAGAAATGGGGATTCAACTGCCCTACCTCAAGAGACTTGAGGTCATAGAATCACAGAATATCTCAACTTGGAAGGAATTCATAAGGATCAAGACCATCAGGTCTGCAAGCTGTATGTAGGGCAAGAGTGGGCTGACGGCACCAACCCAGGGTTTTGCCCTTCGCAAAGTTGTTTTAGTGCCTGGAGGTACCATGGCTGAGAAGAGCCCGATAAAGGGGTTTGAAGAGTGTTAGGATGGTGGGCCACGGATCCCAAGGGTGGGGAAGCCTTGAGTGGAAGGAAGAAGTACAACTGTGATGCTCATTTAGAACATAATAGTGAGGGGATGAAGGTCAAAGCATGGCCCAATGAGGCAGCAGTGGGATTCCTGAACAGAAGAAAGATGGAGGACAAGGGGTAGGTTGGTGAAGATCTCACCGTAAACTGGCCCAAATCACCTCCCACTGCTATTGAGAGGGACCCTGCGGTATTTGCAGAGAGGGACCATGAGTGCAAAGTGCTTAAAGGCTTAGTAAGCGTTAGCAACCCCAGTTTGACAGGCACAGAGGAGTGGGAGTGATGCGCTCTAAGTTGCATGGGTGAGTCGGTGGTGGGCGGGGGGACACGGCAGCCACATCTTGTGGTCTCGTGGTTTCCTGAGCTCATCACTGGACGACCCTGTTTCCTCACCAACACTCTCTCCTCAGCACCCGTTGGTAAACTGGGGTGGGGAAAGAAAGGTTGTAAAAACTAAATCCCCCCAGGAATATGCAGTGTGAAAATTGTCACTGGGAGGACAATTTTCTACCTTTCATCTAAGGACAGGGAAGAAGTCTACCCAGTAGAGTCAGGCTATTTATTATAGCTTAAAAGAAATACAAACCCTCTAATGGTGTAGATGGACACGATCGTGTGTTTGGATGTGTGTATACATTATACACACCCTAAAGTGGACATATGCTATTATATATTTCTATAATATATAATATAGTATATAATACACACACACACATGCGTGCGCATGCGTGCGATACTCAAACAACTCCTCTTAATCAAAATGCTCTTCTTTGAAGGTTGGGTAACACTACATTTTCTATATAGACAACTTTGTACATACAAGTCGTAAAGTGCGTTAAAAAGCGCGTAAAATTTTCTATGTAGAAAACTATATACATATAGCACACACATGTTCTAAAACACTTGAAGTTAAGCCAAATTTCACCTTCATCTTCGCATCCCCAATACCTACAATACAAAACCAGAATTAAAAAATAAAATAAGGAAATAAATCAATCAATCAATCATAAAAGCCAAGAGAGACAAAAATAAATGAATCAAGAAACAAAATCAAATCTAAAAACAGTCAACAGAAGCCTGGCACATGTAGAAAACATCAATTCACTTAGAGAACATAAAGAGGGTCATGTCCGAACCTCCTTTTTTCTTAAAAACAAAACCAAACCAAACCCCTTTTGTTTATCTGTTTGTTTAGCTCTTATTGTTTGAGAAAAGTCACAGTAGCACTCTCACCTTGAACCAGAGTTTGGAATTTTTTTGTGTTTCTTTGTACAAAAGAAAAAACGGTTTAGGTTATGGAAAATAGTTGGGAAATTTGAGGTTGGAGAGAGGAGATAGAGAGAGAAACTGGAAGATTGCATAGTTGTGAACAGTGGCTTCTCATCAAGGTGAAAAAGTGCATCATCTGATAAAATAGCATTTGATTATTATTTTTTGTTCGGTTCCATATGTTTGTTTGTTTGTTTTTTTTTCCTCAGTCAACTGTACATGTCACACATGAAAAGGTATATACAGCACACACACATGCTAACATTAAACGTCTGACACTGAAACAGCCATTCTTTAAATGTTCCATCAGAGTTTTTTTCCATGCAAATTTGTATTCTTTTTAAATACATTTTTTGCTACATCCTAAGACCACAAACTTGTCTAAGCCCATCTCATGTGATTTTGATCATTAGCAACACAAAAAGGGGAAAAGCACCAGAATGGCTCGGTTTGATCACCAAACCTCTGCTTTGACTTCTTTCTGTTCTAATTTTCATTCCTTCGTTCACTGCTGGTTGTTTGCTTTTTCTTTTTCTTTTTTTTTTTTTAAATTATTTTTTAAAAATTTTTTGTTGTTGTCACTTGTTTGCTTTAATTTTCCAGAGATGGGAAAAAACAATTGACTTTTTCTTTTTTTTTTGTAAGCGTTCTTGAGGTAAGAGTTATGCTCAGCACCTGGGGCAGGCAACAAAGCTTTCAAAAGCATTTGAGAAGTGAAGTTGTGAGTCCAAACATTGTCACCAATGTCATAAACTAACAACAAAACAAAAAAATTAAAAAAAAAATCGAGATGAATATTCTAGCTTTCCATGCTAGCTAAACCTCCCACACTCTTTCCGTCCCTCTTTCCTTTTTCCAAAAATCACAAACAGAATTAAAAGGAAATAAAAGTGACTTGGCACATTCCCTCTTGCACCAGCCAAACAAAAAAAGACAGGTGTTGTGCATTAAAAAGGATACTTCAAAAGCTTTTCATGCTTGCTGCCTGCCTCAAGTGCATTTTAATATATGTCTGATCATTTACATTTATATAGGAAAGTCGTATTTGTTACACTTTATACAGGATCGCTTCATTTTTGTCCTTTTTTAACCTTTTCACTTTTTTTTTGTTTTTTGGATAAAGAGTTGGTTATAACAATCTACAGTAAGGCTGCACAGGAAGAATTCTGTGTTGGTTTGTTGTTTTTTTTTTTTTTTCTCTAAGAACCAAAGTATATAAAATGAGGTTTGATTCTAGCACCTTTTAGAATATTATTGGTGGTGTTCCCTTTAGTAGAAAATACCTTCACTCAACATCCGTTCTATCATCTATCTATAGTTTCAGCAATACTTCAAAGGTAACGATAAGGTGACGATTGACCCAACCCAGCAGTCCCTTGACAAAAAAAAAAAAAAATCCCTCTTGAAGTCAGGCAGAACTACTTGTGTGAGCAAAGCAAACTGCCTTCGCCAGCTTCCCTCCTCCCTGCCAGCGAGGGCTGAGACGCTCGGCTCACTCAGAGCAGCGTGGGAAACCGAGCATCCAAAGAGGAAAAAAAAAAAATAAAAATACACCAAGTTGCTGTCTCGCTGGAGAAGCTGAGATGGAGAGGCTCGCCAGCGGATGGTTTTGCTAGTGGGGGAATAACGCCGCTTGCCACCCAGCAGGTTGCATGGCCTTGGTGCAAAGCAAAGGCAAGGATGCTACCTGGGGATGCCGCCCCGCCGGCCCCACCGTCCTCCTGTCAGGGCAAGGGGAGACCTCCACGTGCCACGGCAGGACGAAGATGCTGCCTTGCGGCATGTGCTGGCGATGGGGAGAGCTATTTGGAGAAATGGCTGTGGTGCGAAACAGCAGCTTTCCAGGGGTGCGTTTCTGGGAGCGGGGAGGAGAGAGGCAGGAGGAGAGAAGGGAGCTGGAAAATGAATGCGGGAAAGAGAAGCTCTTTGCCAAGGTTGTAACGCTTTACAGGACGTTGAGCTGTTGGTTTCACTCGAGCAGTGTATAATCCTGCAGAGGAATGGTCCATTCCCCATACAGCGGCATCAGAACCTCAATTATATCTATATAATTATAACTATAGCAATATATCTATCTATCTATATTTATATATGTATACATTAAAGTCTGTTACTGCACTGGCACGTAATACAGAGGAAAAGTACTGGCGTTGTTATTTGATGCAAGTGGTTGCCTTGACTGAAGTCCTGTGAAGGGTAAGCACCACAAGAAAAGGCACCACAAGGTTTTTGAGAATTGAAATGTTGCTGCCCCTAACGTAGCTGTCGTCAACAAACATAAAAGGGCTTTTTGGAGTTAATGAGGGCAGGTGGGTCCGGGCCAAATTCTGACCTCACTGGTGGCAGAAAAAACAGGGCATTCCCAGAAAAAAATAGTGGGGTTTATGTAGGGTGGCTGGTGCCTTCGTGAAATCAAGACCAGAATTTGGTCTTTTAAGGGGCATGTTAATTTTGCGAGCTCTGATTTAGCACTCTGGACACTTTAACAGCCTTCCTCAATTAAAATGACCGCATCCTGTCACGTTCAGCATACTTGCACCAGTGTAAAGGAAGCAGAATTGAACTCTCAAAGCATAATCTAACACAAACAGGGCACAACCTCACACGGGCTGCCCCCTGGGATGTGCTGGATGCCTTCAGCTTCCACTAAACCAGGGGAAGTCAAAGGCACTCAGCAAGTCTGATCTCATCCCTCCATAGAGCCTGCCCTGAATACCTCAATCTGTCACTCCCTGGGAGCCCGGAGAAGAAATTGTCCTGAACACAGACAACAACCTTGATGGATTTACAGAAGTCCTGCTGGACTGAGATGGAGATCAAAATCTGCACATCTGGTTTTCCAAGGTCTTAGCCCGTGCTTCTCATTCACTCCTTACTCAGTCAAAACCTCCTTTGCATTAAGTATTTGGGTTGGCCCTTGCTCTATTTCTTTCGCTTGTAAATTCACACTCAAGCACACACATACACGCACACTTTGCCCTCCAAGGCATAGAAATTAGAGGAGGAGCTGGGGAATAAGACAGAGGACATACTCGGAGCTCTCTTGTGAAATGAGAAGTCACTACGGGCACTGACTATAAAAACCAGGCTTCCCATGCGTAAGGTAATTGGTCGGTGATCAAAAAAGAAAAAGAAGAGACTCGCAGGCACTCTATGCCAAGTTAATAGCACCAGTTTTGCATCGTGTTGACACCTGTCAGCCCATCCCATCTAAACCACCCTAGCTCTTCTGACAGCTGCTGACAAGCAGCCTGCCCCTGCTCTCAGCAGCACTGCACCAAACCAAGGGCAGTGCCACCGGGACCAGCAGAAAAAATGCACCCACTGGACATAAAGGAGGGTCAGGTTTGCCCTCGGCCACTTCTCTTGGCCAGCTCAGAGCAGGGATTGTTGGCGGTCCTCGCATCTCCCAAGCACCACGTGTGACTTGCTGGTAGGAGCTAGAAATGTTGTTAGGGTCCTAAGTGAAAGGCTGGTTTACTTTTTGATTCTAATGGTGATTGGTTTGTTGATCAGAATATCCCCTATACTGTACGTCTTAGTTTATTTAGCATATTTATTTATTTTTTTCCTCAAGATCTAGCATAGTATATCTATCTATATGTAATAATGTTCCTTAAAACCAGGTTGTGGAAACTGCGTTTCGTCCAGCAAAATGATGTTTTGCATCACAGTTGTGATTCAGTTGCGTTCCATTTAATTTGCTGTGAAGTCCAGGTTGGACTTTCTTTTGGGATCTTACTTGCCAGCGGGGAGATGCTAGAGGCCAGGTTGCGAGTGCCACTGGGACAAGGAGGACCCGAGTGGCTTGCTCCAGTCGGACACCAGGACATCAGCATCAGGCCTGGCAGTCTCTGACAACAGAGGGGTATGAGGGCAGGATTTGGTCCCTCCTTAATGAACGAAGGCTGGGTTTTTCCTCTTGGCAGCATGTGCTTTATCAGGATCATAGCAGGCGTCCCCTGGGGTTTCTCACAGCTCTCTCGTGGATGAATTTGGCTTGTAGTGGCAGCCAATCCAACACTGCTGAAATAACGGGGCAGCGAAGTGTGGACAACCAGCCCTTGCCACCACGAGAAACACAATGAACCTTCCGCATTCGCAATAAGCTCCACGCGCCCTTCCAGAAGCACAAACCCGCTGCGTCCAAGAGGAGCTGGCTCTGCGCCCTGCAGAGCTGAGTCTGGCCGATGGATGTGATGAGAGCAAGGATCAGACGTCCACTTGGGGACTGCGTGGGCAGTGGGCGTGGTGCATTTTCACATCTCCTGCCCTTACCACAACTCTTACCAGTGTTCTCCAAGCTTTGCTTCTGCTGAACCACCAGAATGGGGACATTTCCAAACCTCCAGCAGGAACCGCACCAACACCATCAAAAGTCACTGCCTTTAGTGACCATTAATGGTTCCTGGGATTGACCTCCCTGGGCTGGTCAATGCAGACACGTTCTTGTCTCTCAATGCCTGAAAAATCTCCAGTGGCCTTTCCCAGAAATAAGACAGAGCTAGACTTAGATACATAGAGCTATCCAATTTCTT
>NW_020799097.1:3025236-3057941 GCF_003259725.1 Athene cunicularia
GGGGGAGAAAAGGAGTTGCCTGTGCAAGACTTGAAGTAGTTTTCATTGCTCGTTCAGATCTACTTTTGGGGGTCTAATTTGGATCCCAGTCTCTCTAGACCCACAGTAAGGATGTCTCAGGTGCATAAGTGGCCTAGAAAGGAGCCAACGTCTCCCAGCTGAACTGGGAGATCCTTGATCCTAACTTGGATGGATGGGCATCTTCACCTGCAAGCCAAGCTGGGTCAGGACGGCACTGGAAGGACAACTTCAGATGAACGACCTGGGTCCAGAATGGGCTGAGTTCGGTTAATAAGGCAAGAATCAAGGCATGGGCATGACTGAGTTTCAAGCTTAGTTAACAAAAAATTTACTTCTTACTAGGAAAGCTCAGACCCTTATTTCTGTCTGATGTGCCTTATCGAGGGGTAAGCAGAGCCCTTCTTTGGAAGATTTCCAACCAGGCAGGATTTAAGGTGGGAGAATAAGACACAGGGATGCCGGTTGGCGTGAGCTCTTGGGAATACACCTGATGACCCACGTGCTCTTTCCATCTCTGCTTTTTCCACCTCCATGACCCAATGGGACTGTGCTAAATCCCTGGCTTCTCAGTTGACTTCCATGTATGCTTTCCAAAGGGAGAGTGGAGCATTTCAGGCGATGGAGAAAAGCGCTCCCCAAAAGCCTGACGTTGCCTCTTGAATGGGTTGTGCTAGTCCTCCTCAAGAAACCCAGTTTCAGCTCAGCCCGACTCTCTGCTGGGCTGCGTGGAGACAAGGGGAAAGGTGACAGGCTGCATCGCTCTGTCCTGCTCTGCCCAACACCACCGCAGTCCTGCAGCACTTCTGATGTTATGATCTTGAAGCACTTCACCAACGTTGACTACATAATCCTCACATCATCCCTGTGAGGTAGGCTTTACCCCTCTCATTTTACAGACAGGGAAACTGAGGCACTGAACAGTTACACCACTTGCCCCAGGTCACACAAACAACCACAGTGAAACTGAAGGTTATTTTGGGGCAGGTCCCTGTCTCTCTCTGCGCTTCAGTAAAGTGCTTAGCACAAGGGGGTCCTAAGACTGGCTGCAGTCCCAGTGTGCCTACTGCAAGGTAAGTGGACAATACTCAGTGGTTACAGTTTATCGCATTCAAAAACATTAGAAAAACCCAGGTGTCCTGCTTTAGTAGCTTCTTTTTACCATTTTGTAGTGATTGGGGAATTTGTTCTCCTTGATTAAGGTTTATCTGAAGATTGAAGTGCAAGAGTATTGTCCAGGTTTTGAATGTTAACAGCGATTTCCAGCAGCGATTAGTCAAATTTCAATGTTTATGGGAAAAGTGGCACTTCTGAAATACAAGTATTTAAATTGTGCTATTTTCTATGGCTGTGCCAATTTCCCAGCACTCTCAAAATTCACTAATCGAAAATGCTCCTAGGATGAAAGCTCATTTGAGAAGATACCGTGAACTTTCAGAATTCCTTTCGATTGGAAGGTGCTCAAGAGCTCTGCAAGTACGTAACTAGTCTGTTCTTCCAGCACTTTCACGGGGTGGACAAGGATTTTTAGACTCACGTTGCAACACCTGGGGCAAGTGTGGCAGGGCTGAAGGTGAGATCAGTAATGGAAGCCAGGCAACAAACAGCCTGAGAATTCCCATATCGTATGTGCTGGAGCACGGTCCAATGGTACTAGGGAACATATGACATGTGCCAACAGAGACAACCCTAAAATCCTCTTGGATTTCCCAACCAACAGCCCGTGGCAGAGATGGAGAGAGAACGAGTATCTCCAGGCACTATCATTTTACCTTCTGTATACAACAGTGCATCCAAAAATATATATATATATACAACAAAGGGAGGATATTTCCTTGCAATCAAAAAAGTCATTCAAAGCCTCCAAAATATATAGACTTTCTGTGCAAATCCTTGTTTTAGGGGAGCAACTTCACGATGGGGGTTGCTATGTCAGGTTCCCGAGCACATCACTGTAAGTCTGGGAACACAGCGGAGACCACACAAGGGCCTCACCCCAGCTGCACTCTCATACTGGTTTCAATCTGTAGGTAATCACATTTGCTTTAGTGGAACGGTCTGAACTTGGCCCGATGACGCGGAAGTCACCGGACCTAGATGTGAACTAGTCCTTCCCTGAGTAAGTCAAACACTTTTGAAACTACTTCCCATTCCTCATTGTAACAAAAGGCTGGAATGGTAAAACAGTTTGCAGAGCGAAAGCATTAGCCAAAACCATTTTTTTTTTTCCTGAAAGGAACATGTTTTCCACCAAAACAAAAAATTTTAGACTAATTTTTGGAGGGGGCATATTTTATAGTTCATGGCAAAATTTGATGTTCAATGTGAAAATCCTTTCCTTCTCACTCTCCCTACAGAGAGAACATGGAGGCCAAGGGATTTGGCTGTGATACCTATTTAGACACTTTTGTAGAAAACACGCATCACTGCTCTCCTCCAACTGGCTGCAATTACATCCAATTTAAGGCTTGTTTAATTGCTTGAGTAGTACTAGGGCATCTATGGATAAGTGCAAACCAGTCCACATCCCCTACTACTTATCCATCGAAAATTTGTTGACTTGATACCCAGGCTTCAGTAATTGTTGAAAAAAACCCCCCAGATTATATGGGAATGGTGTGAAACTGTAGGAATTTGAGGGGGGTTGCCTGGGGAATACTTAGTGTATAGTTCCTCTTGCAGCAGCATCAGCTCCGAGCAAGTCCCCTGAAGTCAAGCGGCTCCAACTTCAGGCTACTGAAATTTCTGCAGGTGCGCATCCCTGTGTGTACTCATATGCCCTCAGACACTGAAAAAAAATACCACGCTAAAGCGTACAGATTGCAGGTGTAATCATCTGGCATTTGTCCTGGAGTTTTGCTACTTGGGAAAGAACAGTTTGCTTTCAAGGTAGAGGAAAGGGGAGGAAAGACGGGGGCGGCATGCAGGTGGCGTTCAGCTGGGTGTGAGGGAAGGAGGCTCTGGCACCGGCAGCGTGTTTTATTGGTAAATACCTCTAGGAAGGAAAATACGAGCTGCTCGTCCTTGTGACTGATGAGCAGGAATGACATCTGGAGAGAAAACAATAATCATTCCCTTGGAGTGGCGTTTGGCATTAGAATTCTAAGGGCTGGAAATTAGATTTGGGGGGTTTAATGCCTGCAAAAGGAGGGCCCGGTTTGCTGCATGTAGTGACGGGGCTGTTCTCATTGCAGTGGTCATACTGGTAGACGGGGAAACCATCTCTTCCTCAGCTAAAAGCCAGAGACTACAAAGCCCCCATGTAGGTCAGGGGTATGCTAGACTCTGATGGCTCCACTTGGATAGAAATTCCTGATTCTGTTCAAGTTTTGCTTGGGTTTTGACAAAATCTGCAAGCTTCAACAGGAAAACTATTATCACAGGTTAAGAAAAAGAATGGTAGGGCCCAGTTTGGGCTCCCCTGGCACCAGCAGAAATTACTATTTTTAGCATAGGGAGCGTAAGGAGGCACCTGGACATCGATGGAGCTTTACCAGTTTATACTGACTCTGTGTTGGCCCTTCATATTTGGTCTGATTTTGGCTTCCACATTTCTTAAAAAGTGGAAGATCAAGTGGTACAGCATTTCCTCAGAAGGACCTTAAGCTTCTATGATCTTTTATCTCTGTTTTAACTTTTTTTTTTTTTTTTTTTTAAAAAAAAAAAAAAAAAAAAAAAAAAAAAAACATACAAGGGATATTTATCTCAACTCTGCTTGCAAATCCCAAATTGCTAGCACCTTGCACCAGAAACTACCTTCCTCACCTCAAAAAGCCCTTTGGAGTTCACAATGTGTTCATATATATTAAAACATATATACTGCTGCAGTAACATGGCATGTATGCTTCTCTATATTTTCACAGGACTGTGTATATAGACACAGACATACATGTTGATTAGTCCCTTTAATCCTGAAAATTCACAGACATCCACTTCACATCAGGCCTAATACAGAGTTAAGAGGAGTTCTTTCTCTTGATTTTTTACCTTTGCAGTTAAAGTAGCCATTGCTGCTGAAGTGGGTCAAAGCAACACGTCTGGGTGCAAACACAGCCAGGTGTATTTACTGGTGAACAGTACATTTTCAGGAAAATTAAAGGGGGATTTATTGATAAGGTGAACTTTTTGTCTTTTTTCTTTTTTAAATATATGTATATATATATATATATAATGCCCTCAATAATACCTTATAGGCTATATCCTATCCACTTCCACGAGGTGGGTGACAACTAGCTTCGAAAGCAGTCTGCGTTTACATCTTTTTTTTTTTTTTCTCTACTAGACACACATGAGACTTCAATCACTTTCAAAACCACACTTGCCCTCTCTCACCCCTCTCAGTCCATCCCTGTTCAAGACACAGATGTGTGGTGCTTCTTCGGACAAAGAGGGAAATTCTATATGTTGGCCAGCATTTGGTTGGGTTGAACACAGCAGTTAGCATAGCACCGAATGAGTTACATTGCTGTTTGTTTGTTTTTCCCAGCTTCAATCTTTTCGGAACAGAAACAGTAAAAAGAACCCAGAAGCACTGAGCTGAGTGCTGAAAACAGGGCAAAGAAATGGCTGGGGATGAGAAGAGGGAAGGAGCAGACCCAAAGCCAATGTAGATGAGCAGTGGCCCATCTGCAAGCGTAGGGCTTCTGAATTTGCTTTGCCCCAGAGGGAAGATATGCAGCTGCCTGGTTAGTCATGTGGAAGAGCCTGGCCCACGCAGCCAGAAGATTCCGAACTACCTCCCCATGGTGGAGACAGAAAAGGGGCAGGGAAGGTACATGGCAGACCAAGACAGAGCTAGAGGAGGAGGGTTTCCTAGCTTCGTTCTTGCTTCACGCAAGGCAAGTCTTGGGTTAGAGAAGAAAACGGCTGCCTGAAACACCACCCGGTTATCCAGAACAGGCCAGATTTCACAGTCCTTACTCAGGGGAGAAAGTAAGACCCAACAACAAAACCCAGGAGTTTTGCCTGAGCAAGGAGTGCATGAGTAGACTTCAAAAAGCTTTTCTAAAAGGGAACAGGGAGTCTTGCCTCTCATTGCATTTCCAAAAGAGACATTATATAATGGTCAGGACACTTAGACAATAAAAACACTTGGCTCAAAAACACAAAAAAACAAAGGCTTTCTATCACATGCTTGTTTTCCCTTCCAAATTATCTGACCAGTGGAGAAATTTTGAGCAATGAACTGGATCCCTTTTCTCATTCTAAAGAAAGTTATCCTGGGTTACACCCAAGTGCCTTGGGGTTCAACCAGGGATGAATCCACCTCGATGGACACAAAATCAACAGTCAAAACTCCCGTGACGGCAAGGGAAGTTTTGCCTGTGGGAGGATGGTGAAGGCAGGCCTGGTCTAGTCTCTCTGGACGTGGCACAGATTTCTCTCCAGGAAAGCAGATACTTTGAGAAGAGTTGCACGTGAGCAGCGTTGAGTCTAGCTTATCCTTTCACAACCCACCTTCACCCTTTGTGTAAGGAAACAGTTGGGAAAAAAAAAAAAAAAAAAGAGCTACTGTACAACCAAGTAAACTGCAATTATTGTGCTGTCCTAGGCAGTCAAGAAACTTAAAAGGCAAAACGGAAAAAAAAAAGATTTTTCACGTGTTTATCAGTTGACACTCTAGTTTTCCCATGACTACAAGAGTCCTCAGCAAACAGTATACCAGCCTCCCAAATAAAGTCCAGGCTATTCCAAAACAGCGTGAGCAAATGTTTCACTGTATTCAGATGGAAGCTGATGACGGAAAGATTAGTGCACATTGACCGTGGCTGATGAGAGCAACTTTTAAAGCAATTCAAGTATTCATCAGTAATCTGTTCGGTTCAGAAATACTTTTGAGATCTTTAGTTTCAAGTTTCCAGAAACACAAAGGAAAAGGGAAAGGTCACCTGTTGTGTAAGAAAATAATATTGCAAACAGCGCTATTACATTTGACCGGGAAAGCAAGGCTATTCAGTTGGTGCACAACAATTTTCTCCATTCCTTGCTTTTGGGGAAGAGAAAAGACTTAAGATCACTTTCTTGACACATATGCACGCACCAACAGGTTTTCCTTCTGCGTATTGCAACAAACCCCTTTACTCCTCATTCCCGATAACAGCGCAAACCCAGCAAGAACGAAATTTTTTACAGCGCACTTCCAGCACCTCTCACACGCTTTTCCTTAAGCCTCACAACACCCCTGTGAGGTAGGTAAATATTATTATACCCATATACAGATGGGTAAACTAGGCACAGAAAGGTTAAATCACTTGCCCAAGGTTACACAGCAACTTCGTGGCAGAGCTGGGGGTCGAAACCCAGGAGTACTGTCACCCAGAAATCTGCAATGAGTTTTAGACTGTGGCCGCTTTCTACACTCACTGTAAGAGACCATCTGAACAAACACAGCATTGCACAAATCCAAATAACTCCGCGTTGTACAAAGTGCCTGGTTTTCAAACAGTTGCCTCGCTGCATGTGTCCCAAAGGCCAGGGCTGGGGGGGTTGGGGTGGGGAAGTAAAGTTTATGCTCTCAAATAATTTTTGTCTGCTCGCGATGCTTTGTTTTGTTGTGGTTTTTGGTTTTTTTTTTAGGTTTTGGGTATACAGCAGGAAATGATAGTCCACATTATTTTACCAACAGCATCACTTTCCAGTTGGGTTGTGTGTATGTCTGAATATACATCGAGGTCCAGATGGTTTATGCAGATTTATTTTAATTGCCACCAATTGCTTCCCTCCTCATCAGTGAAGAGCCAGTGGAACATATGCAGCTACCTGTCATCTCATTTTCTCATTTTTCTCATTAACCCACCATCTGAGCTTCAAGTAAGAAACAAGGGTTGAACACAGGCAATATCTAGCACAGCAGGAAGGCTCCTACCGTTCTTCACATCACACCTCCACAGAAAAGAATCACCACACCATTATTCCCAAGTTCAAACACAACAGAACAATGAAGCGATTCTGGACGTGCTCATGGAGAAATAAGCGGATTGCAACAATCGCTAGCGGTTACCCAAAGGTCTGGAAATGCGTTCTGCACACAGTGAAAGGTTTGCCCACGTCTATTTGGGATAGCCTCAAATCTTGTCATTCAAACCAGGCTGAGATTCTCTGCACCAGAATACACCTGAGCTCCGAGGAAAAAAATAAAGACAGCAATCATAACCCTGGGAAACTACCATCCCCAAAGCCCCAGGGCTTTAGACTACTGCCAAAATAACAACATGCAAGCTTCAGCAAGCAAAGGGTACACAACGAAGTTCACATCATCCCTATCATCTCACATCAAGTACCTCAGCTTCTACGGGGATTGGCATAGACCTTGTTTTGTTGTGGTTGTTTGGGTTTTTGTTTTCTGGGTTTTGTTTTGGTTGGTTTTTTTGGGTGTTGGTTTTTTTTTTTTTTCCTTTTTTGCATGACCACATTCGATCTGAACAGAATCCAGAGAAAAGCTAACCCAGTAAAAGAAGAAAATCCAGAGAAAAGCCTGTCTCCACAAATTTCCGCTGACTCTGGCAGCTTCCAAATTGTCTCTTGCCCAAGCTGCCCAGCGATCAGGCACTAAAAGGTTTTGCAAATGCACAGTAGTAAGTTTTCCTTTTCAAAGCACCTCTGAGCTTCAATGAAATCATGCTGGACAAACCTCAGACCACATTTTCTTCAGGAGGTTTAGTCATGCTGCAGGTATGTGGGTGACAGGTGTGTCATGCATTTCTGTGTAGGGATGAGGAGTAGGGATAAATTGTGAAGTGAGTCTTGTGTGGACAGAAATATATCTGGAGAGCACAGGATGACTGCTCTCTGAAAGTCAACAGCAACGCTCCTCTTAGGAGCAGCATCGGCCAGGTTTTAGCAGACCACTGACTAAAGCTTGAAATTAATTTTGTCCTGTTTCATCTAGTCAGCTTTAAATAAAAATACATGCAAATGACTACTGAGTTTTGGCAGGTGCAGAGAAGGACAGGATAAAGCAGACAATTAGCTCCAATCCAAAACACTGAAAATATATGTATTTACACTTGAAATTGGTGGCTGGCTTGCACTTTCCTCTGGTAATTATATGACACTGGCTCCTCTTCTGCAGTTCAGGTTGGAGACGCTGCCGATGAAAAATGCCTCGTGTGGGTGGCAAAGCGTGACAAGGGCATGGGCAGGGACCTTGTAATTCCTGTATTTCCATTGTTGATTTGATCTGGTCTGAATCATCCTGTCTCCAAATTAGCTGCCTACGGATGTATAACGCTATCACACTAAGCATGCCAGCCATATGACATGGATGGAGGGATGGATGGATGGGTTGACATCAGCACGATAAAAGGGACGCTGTTTGCAAAACAACCTCAGCAAAAAAAAGAACAAAGTGAACTGAAAAAATACTTTGTCCATTGAATCAGGCAGAAAATAGAAAAAAAAATGCCAGATCAGAGCTGATGTACTCCACCAAATCCTGAATCCTGGTCTGTGGCATATAGTTATATCTTTATTAGTAAATCAAGCACTGACATGATCCATTCTGGCCACAAAGCCAACTGATAAGTGCTGGCCGCATCCACACTACTAAACTCTATCACCCCCGATACAGAGCAGCTGCATCCAAACTGTTGATTGGGGATGGTCTCTGGCCAGTGTCAATGCCCGTGCAAGCTGTGGTCAAGCCCAGGGCTCATTGGAGTGGGGCAAAACCTTGCCAGGGAAGCTTTAAAAAATATAACAACGGGGATGGTGGAGCCCTCATGTCCTGGATTTTCCCTGGCATGGCATAGTTGACTGGTTTAGATGATCCCAGGGTGAATCCAGCAGCACAAACGTGCCAGAGAAGTTGCGCACTGATCTTGTGATGTGAATAAAGATGGACTCAACCTTCTCCATGACAGTTTGAAAAACCCCTCATGTGGTATCTTCTGGCAAGAAGGTGGGACGTGGTATAACTAAGCTACCAGGGAGAAGCTGAGGAGTTAAAAACCAAGTGAAACCAAAACAAGTCACTGACTGTCCTGCCAAAGTGCACACCAAAACCCAAAGGGACCCTGGGTGAAAACTAAACAAAACAAAACAAAACAAAAAACCCAGGAGGCAAGGACTAGGCTCTTAGCTTTGAGATTAGTAACAATAAAGAGATGGAGATAATTTTGCTCCCCATGCTTTTGGCTTGGCAAAAGGCGCTGTTTGGCAACGAGATCACAGATAATCCCAAGAGGAAACTGGTCACCACACCAAACTATCCACCATGAACTTGTTGGGTGTAGTGGCAGAGCACGTGCTTTATGTTAAGGCTGTAATGGACTCCTTCAAAGAGACATAGCTCTTCAGGGCTGACACAGGCTCTCCCTGGAAAGCTTTTGCTAAATCAAGATGCCAGTGGATATCGTTCAAAGAAAGGACTAATAGCGGAGGCAGAAAGTTTATGCAACGAAGTGTAACGGTAGAGTCTTGACATGCAGCGGAGGCACCTGCCTTCGTTGTTATCCATACTACGAGCCACGAAGAAGGAGGACTTTGGAGCAGGAGTGTGTCAAGCCCTTAGTCAAGCTGGTTTGGTTGTGAGTAGTTAGCACTGCACTGAGAGGTAAGGTCACTTCTAGAGTGTTTTGTCCCTCTGTTCCCATAACGGGATGGAGAGGACGGCTGTTGGTGTGGTGGTCTGGAGCAAGGGTCCCGTTCCTGAGGGAAGGCAGGCTGCAGATGCTCATGAGAGGCAACACTGAAGGGTCTCCTCCTCAACTCCTGATGAGTTTGCCTCGGCTTGTTGACTCATTTCACTGTCCTGGTGCGAAGTGGCAGGGTCCGGCTGTTCAGTTGGGCCAGGGAGTGAGGTCACATCTCCAAATCAGAGCCCAGGGTGGACAGGTTTGGGGAGGGGGACCTTCTCATGGTGTTTCTGAAAACAAGGATGCTATCTCCTGGAGGAAAGGTCCCAGAGGAACATCAGGGTTGTTGGTCATCCATTCCTTCCTCATGCTTATGCCGATGAAATGCGGATTTGTAGAGTAGAGCTCTTCACAGAAGGACCAAGGAGAGTTTTTACACAAGGCATGAGTCTCAGGGAACTGGATCAGAGTAAATGTACACTAGGAATAAAGGTAAGTCAAAAGAAAGTCCTGGGAGGAGAAATGCAGGCCTGTTGCTGGAGGATGGACACCTCTGTGTTTTTATGACTCAGTAGCTGGGGACAGCAAGTTCACTTCACAAATTACCTCTTTTTATGGAGACAGCATACTGATTAGGGAGCAGGGTGAAATGTTAGCAGGACACTTGCAAAGGGACTGGTTATGGGATACAGACAATGGAGAAGGGAAATGAAAGCTTTTCACAAATATATATATGTGTGTGTGTATATATATATATATTTATGTGCACAGTAAACAAGGGACTGGGAATTCAGATAGGGGATGACAAGGCAAAATCCCTCCCTTTGCATGAAAATGTGACCATCATATTGGTTGTAATCAGAGCCCAGAAACATTTGCCTGAAATGGAGTTTGACTGGGAATTACAGTACCAGTGACAATTTGGCTTCTTATAAACTTTGCCGTGTGTCTATAGTTTGGCTTGAATGAGTCCCTCCCTCCTTAAAAGGGACAAGACACCAGTTAAAAGTTTTCTTTACAAAACAAAATGAAACAACTGAAGAAACCCCAATGTTTTCTCAGAACACTGCAAAGGACCACTGACTGAAAAAAATGTTTCTCTTCAGGTATATTCAGGCGAAGAAAGCATTCAGCTTCTTTAAACTGTTATATAAAATTGGTACTAGTTTCTTTAAATACTATTATAATTAAAAAAACCAAACGATTCATCAAATTAAAAAAAAAATCATAATCATAATTAAAAAATATTCCCCCCCATGCTGATCTTCTCTTCAGAACAGGTCAGCATGGGAGTTTTGCACCCTAGACAGTTACAGTATTTCTGGAATAAAAAATTGCAATTACACACAGAAAATACTACAGCATTCACTTAAAAATATCTCATTTTGTTGTTGTTGTTTTTCCCCTCCCAAGTAGAGGGATGGTGGGATTGAAAAGATGCCCTGAAACAGGAATATTCCTTTAAAGGAGCAATACTCTCGAAACGGAAAAAGGGTGTTGGATAGACGCAAACCCGTGATTTAACTCGAAACAAGAGATCCCAGCACAGAAACAGAATTCAAGAGATGTGAATGTTCAGACACCGAGCGGGTTATTTGGAAATGTCAAGACAACCACACAACCCTCAGCAGGTGACCGTCTAGGCTTTGCCATCAGCGGAGGTGGCAGCATCTCCTTGCGGTGAGAAGGCTAAGCTAAACCACGACGCTAAACCACGATGCTCTTGCTACGCTCTTGAATCTCCTCTGGTGTTGTTTCTCACCATGTACTTACAGTAGAGGGTGACACGAGACAGTTTTTATCAGCAGTTCCCCACATGTACCGAGTTGAAGAATTCTCAGCTAAATCACAACAACAACATCAACGAAAATACAAAGCACCAAATCATCTCGAGACGTGAGTCAGTTTACAGGTTATTACCGTTTGAAGAAGTTTGTTGGTTGTTTTGTTGTTGTTTGTTTGTTTGTTTGTTTTTAATCCCGATTTTCATGTTTTGTTTTCCTTAAAAACAAAACAAAACAAAACAAAAAATCAAAACCCAAAAACCCCAAAATGGAACGAAGGATGCTTTACAATCACTTTAAGGCTCGCACTGAATGAGACATGACAGGTCTTACACGAGATTACAAATAATACATGTATGCCTTTCACAGCCTTAAAATGATACAGTAGGTCAAATTATTTTGCCAGTCACTGATCAAGTATTGTGCCTTTAAATTGACTCGCTTTTTGCTACTATGCTGAGTTTTATTATTACTGAAATAGTTATTCGATATGTGTAAATGTACTTTAGTATAACGTTTTTGGTATATAATTTCAATGTTTGGAGATTTCTTATTTTCCAGAAATCAGGGTGGCAGGCCTTATTCTGGGCTCAAACGGTTGTTATTTACTCCACTGAAGACAGTGGTGCTTTAGTGCGTGCAATTGTTCGAAACAAGATCAGATACTGTGTTATCATATCAATCTGGTGCAAACTGACCATTAAGCACGGCCCATTTACACGAGGAAAACGGTTACGTGGTGGGATCACGTTGACAACGTGACTCGGTCAAGGCTCACAGGAGTGGCCAAATGGTGTTATAAATGCATTGCCAAATTGAGGTACAGGCCTGATTTTGTCTTTCAGTTTTTGGAAAAAATCAAACTCCATTGGGGGTGTCTTGGCTTTGCTTTCTTATCTTTAGACATTTGGGGATTTTTTTTTCTGCTAAATCCAATAAGAGCAACAAGATTTAGTTTTTTTTTTTCCCATATATTTCTCTCTTTTTGTTTGTTGTTCTTTTTTTTATTTTATTTTTTTTTTAATTTTAAGGTTTGTATCTCAGTTGGTTGGTTGGTTGTTTTGTTGTTTTGTTTTTTTTCCTGGCATATAATCATCAAAGAGTTTTGCATGAGAAAGGTGACAGTACTTAATGAAACTCAGCACCTAAGGGCATAAGGCAGTTGTAGGTTTGTTTGTTTGTTTTTTTTATTTTTCAATCAGCACCAATCCCATAAATAATGTTCTACACTTGGTGTACGGTATAAAACTGATGTGGAGATGCCTCCTTCTCCACCTGTGAATCCTAGGTGTGGAAGTTGAAATACTGTTTCTTGTGTGTAAAAAACAAAAGAAAAGTTTTTCTTTTTGTTTTTACTTACAAAACATAGAGAATATCTTTTTTTTTTATACATACAGCAACCAGAAAGAAAGCTTATCTGAAGGTTTGTGTTTGTTTCATGATCTGTGTTTACCGTAAACAAAAATAAGGTCCCCTCTTTTACTTTTGCTTTAAGGAGCTTTAAAGTGAAGATTCGTATTGTAGCAACTCATATAAGAGAGGTCCATCTCTATACCTAATACCTACAGCTGTGGGGGTGACATATTGGAGGATGTTGATAGTTCTTCTTAACCTCCTGTCTACAAAATGAGCATCCCATGCAGGGTATCTTTTTCTTGGGATGTCAATCTTAATGAGAGGCCCCTCGGGGGGGTAGGGTCGCCCAGATGGAGTAGATGGTACCATTGCTCTCACCTGGAAAACGGGCAAGCAAGTGTCAGCTGTGAGTTCCTCCTGTTGCTCCGTGACCGCTCTGGTGGGCGTAGCCTGGGCCCCCCGGTACCCAGGGGTTTGGGGTGCCATGGGCTCAACATCGGGGGGCAAAGGAATGCCCCAGAGCAGCTCGGCGCAACAGGAGCTGGCAAAGATCTTAGCTCTTGGCCCCATGGGATGCAGCACACCATAATATAACAGCATCAAAGCTATCCCAGCAGCAAAGCTAAGAAAGACACAACACAGTGCTGGCACGGCATATGAGTCAGTAGTGTCAGGATCTCTGTAAAAATACCAAAGGAGCGTCAAGGTAGCGTTCTCCGTCAGGACTACCGTGTAATACGCAAACATTCTGTATCGAGTCCGCCCTTCCTTGACATTAAACCAGCAGAAAATGTACACAATCCCTACCACCATGTTGAAGAGGATCTCCTCCCACTTAGACATGCAGAAATCTGTCCCACCATGGATGATCCAGAAAGCCATGGCACACCAATGGACCACTACAAAGATCCCAAAGTAGAGCTGGAAGATGGAAGCAAAGAGAGCAAAAGAAATAACTCGGGATGAGATGGTGAAGAGGCGCCAGAAGAGATGGATGAGGGCCCCTCTGTAGCTCATACTCTTCTTGTCGTCCCTAGAGTCCCGAAGAAGCTTGTGATAGGAGGCTAGCACCCAAGCCAGGGACATCAGGGAGGCCACAGAGGACACACCTGCCGGAAGACACACAGATCCACTGAGTTAGACAGGAGCTTTGGTTGAAAACATCATCTGCTCACTAAATTATTGCATCTGGGGCAGGCTCAGCAGCCCAAAGGTTCAACTCATGTCAGGTTGTCCTTACAGTCTGGAGGAGAGAAATACAGAAATATCAGCGTGGGTATTGGAAACGATGCTGTAATCTGGAGTTCTCTGACACAGCACATTATGCTTATCTTCATGAGCTGCTGGATCTGTCACCCCACCCCAGCTCTTCTCTTCTCACAGGCAACAGCCTCTGTCCTTGTCCTGATTAGATCAACATTGGAGAATCTGAAATCCGGATCCCACCTAAATGCTACAGCCCAAGTATGAAGGTTACTTGCTGTAGAAACGGGTCTATCTTGGAGTGCACCATCACAAGAGCAGGCGTCTATACTCCTTCTAACTGCACGGATCTTTTTTATTCTAAAATACTTTCATACAAGCAACATCCACACTCACTTATGTGTGTTTCTGCCTTAATCAGGAATCCCCATTTGCATTTGCCTTTGGGAAAAATGGGCACTTGGTCAGTTTTTTTGTCACCCTGTGGTCCCATGGAGATGAATATATAAATGTAGGAAACATCAAGACTCATCAATACCCTCCAAACGGTCCCAAAACAAAGAATCTGATCCCTCCAGCAACTCCCCTGCCCTGTTTCCAGGATGGACTGAAGACCTATATTGGAGGTAGTTTAACTCCAGCCTGGTCTCCCTGGCTGGACCACAGATCCAAGTCACAGTCACGTCGCCAGCTCTGTCTCACTCTGCTCCAGGTGGGACCCCCTGAAGAGACCCTGGATCTGGTCCTTGCCTTGTCTGGGACTGCTGAGGGAAGCATTACCAGCATGCAGCTCTGCCCAGTGCACTCAGACCCTTGGTACTGCTCCCATCAGTGAGGGCATTGCCTGTGCTGGGATCACCCTCAGTTCCCAACTCGTCTCCCTGTACCCTGGCTTGGGCAGTCATGCCATGATATTCCAAAAGGGCCTGATCTTATTCCCCATCACAACCAACACTTAAATTAGCTCCAAGGATAAAATAGTGCCCCATCACACTTCAGGAGCTTTAAAAAATATAATACCATTGATTTTTCTCAAGGTTAAATTGAATAACTCATTGAGCAAAACATGGTAATAAAAATTAATTGAAAGATTCTTGGGAAAAGAAAAGGCTTCTTATTCCTTTGCTTCCACTGCTGCTCACTGGACAACTGCTCTGCAGGTGAGGGAGCAGATGATGGACTATGTTTGGGAAGCTCAATGATTTGGTAGCTGTAGTTCAATTGTTCCTCGGCCAAAGATTCGTCTGGGAGCATCAGCTATAAAATCTAAAGGAAAAATTATAACGGTTTCAAGCAAATCAAGCAATAACCAATACCCCTCCATCTCTGATCTGTAACGTACTGGAAGAAACCTCCAGCTCTTTTTTCCTTCTACTACTTTAAGAAAACCCAAGGAGCAGCTTGCTCAGAGTTGAAAAGCTAAAATGTCTCAAAAATCTGAATTTCTTCTCCTGTTTTCTTCTCACTTTTCCCTCTACCTACAAGGACCTGGCTCCTACAGGGATGGAAAGAAGATCTGCTGGCTCTTCAGACCTCACTCTAGAGAATTTATGTTTTTCTTTTTGAGAACCCTGCCCACAGTGCAGTGGGGGTTAGACTTCCCCCCTTCTAGCCCAGCTATGTCTGGAGGAGAGGTGATGGAGAAGGTGGCCAGGAAGGAGGGTGGACCTCCACCTCTGCTCCTCATTGAAATTCTCCCAGCCTGTAGGTCCACCAAAACTCTGCCTTTCCATCAGCTCTCAAATCTCTGAATAACTCGCCTTTGGGCTCACATGTGAACATTTCAGACTGAATTTAAAAAAAAACAACAAACCACAAACCATTAAGATAGGTGGCCTGATCAAAGAGGGAAGCTTTAGGCCACCATCTTTGCAAAAACCACAATTTTCCCCAAGTTCTAAGTCCTCAATAAGAAACACTTGCTATACTTATACTAAGACTTGGGGACTCTAATGGATGAAAACTTCTGAAAGTGAATAGCCTCAGCCCCAAACAGATGTAGATAATATTTATTTTTAACCTACCAGATGTGTTGCATTTTTGATAGACATAATAACCGCCTTGGAAGGCTAAGCAGTGTCACACAATTTTTAAGTGATGCTGTGTGTATAAGTACTGTTAGTTGCAGTATCTTCTAGCTATTCAGTTTAAAAACTTTCCACGATTAGCAGAAAAAAATTCGTAATGTGTTGACTTATTTTAGTACTGTTACACTAGAAACTTGTAAGGCATTAGATGTACCTGAGTACTCAAACTTAAGCAGAGCCAACCCACAAGAGACAGATGTGTCACACTGGCTTAAAAATGTTTCTGTTGGGTTCATTTATTCTGGAATAGAGAGAGGAATAAAATACACCAGAAACAAAACCCCAGTATACACATAAAGGCTTTTCCCGCTGTAACGTTTTCAGTGCAGAAACCTACACTAATCACAGCCTTCGCCGTAAACTCCACAGAGCTGGCTGGGAGTATGTGTGTTGAGTCACTCACATTGCGTGCTGATAGTCATCTGAACATCTCCTCGAGTCAACAGAGAGAGGCAAACACCCCCAGAAAGTGATTCACCCTGTCCTAAGATCCGTGTGTGGGACAGGGAGGGGTTGACTCATGCTCCCAAGGTGTCTGACTCCATCCCTTGACAGGGGAGTGCAGGGACATGCGAACACCAGCCGTCAGGTGGGATGAGTCCTACCCTTACAAAACAGTTCGTTGCCTCCTCGTTTGTACTAAGATCTGAGGGAGGGAACGAAGTATCTCTAGACAGTTTGACATATTCCTGCCGCTGTTTAAAGATTCACAGCTCTGTGCCGAATGTGAAGTTTGGCATCCTAGTGATGAGCAGGATCTGCACCTGAGAGTCAGGGGAGTGCGATCAGTAGGTGGGCGTCAACGGGAACCATGGAGTGATACAAAAACTTCTCCAGTACTTTTTATCGAGTTGTTACAGAAATTATTCCCTGGCTATTTCATACAGACTTAAATGACAAAGCACACCTTGGCCTTTGTCATCTTTCCCATCTCTCCCCGGTACTTCTGGTCTGTGACACCTTCATACAATGTACAACTCTCACAGACTGTGGGATAAACTGTTGCTTTGCTTTTCCACTTCTCCAGGCCTTATTTCTAAGCAAGTATAGAGATCTCTCCTGTTATAACTAAAACAAAAAAAAGTCCTGATTAAGTTGGATCACATGTGAAGTAATTTTTTATTTTGATTTTGACTATTGCACGTGGTGACTGACGCACCTTCATCTAGCACGAGTGGGTTTCAACTCCCTTCCAAGTTTGTTTGTCAAAGGGTTGGGGTTGGTTTAAAACTGAAGTAACTTCAAAAAACCCACTCCCACTCCTCCCACTCTGTGCTTCATCTTGGGAGTGCAAAATACATGCCAGGCACTGCCACATCTCTGTGGGCATTCTCAAGCCAGGGGGACATCAGGTACCATGGGGCTGGAAGCCCTGTGGCTGCATCTGTGGGATCTGTATCCCACCTGCCTGTAACAAGTCAGACTGGCATAGACTGGGGTTATCTTCAAACTCTCTGCACCGGCCTGTACAACAGCCCTTGGACTCCTCCTGTTACCTGCTAGGAAGCAATGAGTGACTCACAGGCTGTAGTCAGCACCACTGAGGAGTCAAGCCCATGTGTCTGGAATGACACATCACAAGAATTAATCCCTTGCATCCTTTTAGTAAGGTGCCCTGAAGTTCTTACAGTGAGACATCTCCTCACCTACATCTGGCACAGTGAGGTAGATCTCTATAGTGTCCCCATTGGACAGATGAAGCACTAAGATTTGAAGGATTTACCCAAGATATCACCAAAAAATCCCTGCTAGAGCAGGGAATAGATCTCCTTCACATCACAGGGCACCTTACGAAGGCATTTCAGACAGGATTCATCTCCTACTGTAGAGACTCACCTCAGAGTGTCCATGGGTAAGCAATATCTCTTAATTTACTCAACGGAGAAGTAAGGCTTAGTGAAACCATCCCAGATGGGAATCCAGCAACATTTGAGATGGTCTCGGATATTCCAGACCTCCCTGTGGAGCTGGCAGATGTGACAAACTTGCACACAGAAGACAAGAACATTTTTCAGCTGGGAGCTGGAGCGAGGCAGGGTACTCAGCACATCTCAAATGACACCAGGCAAAAGTCAAACAAATTGTTTCCTTTGTCATTACGGGCAGTGGAGCCAGATCTGTATGAAGGTTGTTTTTCAGTCCCTGTGGCTTTATTTCCTATGTGTCCACTGAACAGAAGGGATGCTTGGACACCCCCATCATGTGGAGACACCTCCATCGGAGACACCTTTGTTTAGGTGTCTGAATCTGGAGCTGAACTCACTCAACACCTTGAACTGCCTTGATGCTGATTTGTCGCCTTAGTAATTTTACCTTTCTCAGGGGGAGTTAATGAACAGTCCTCAGAGATAAACACACGTGGCACGGAGACTAAGCAACAGCAAACGGTGAAGAGAAATGAGAGAGCAGTGGGAAATAAGGCGGCTGTATAAAAGGCTGAACTTCCTGAGAAGAGTGTCGGACCAAGGAGTAGAGCTATTGCTTGGGATCGTGAAAACATGAGTGGACTGGAGTACAATGCAGGTAATGATCTGATACCAGGGGAGAGGAGCATGAACCACTCCCAGTTCAAGGGAAGTTCCTGGAGCCTTTCTGAAGCTCACAGGGACAGGTTGGATTTCAGCCTGTTTCAGTTTGCGTCCTCTAGTTCCTGCTGATGGCCCAGAAAAAGAAAAGGCCATGTCAGAAATGTAATGAGGGCCTTTGAAAAATCCACATCCACAAGAGAGACTCAAAACAACGACTCCCCTTAAATTGCCATTGCTGTTTTTAAAGCCCATCTACGTGCAGAAATAAAAACAGCACATGGAAGCCATCCCAGTCTATCTGGCTTATTCATGCTATGCAATTACACATGGTTTTACAACTCGTCTAATAAAAGCTGTAGACAAATCACACGCACACACACACAAATGAATATTTCAAGTGAACAATATATCCATTTTTCCCTCACTCGCAGTGTTGTTTGTACAGTTTTCATCAAGAATCCAGCTGCAGGTTATTGGCTCTAAGTAATGTGAATGCACTTACTGTAGCGTATTCCCTAAGTGTTCACTGCAGTGCCTGTCCCTTTAAAGCTGAAAACGATGCCTAAATGGTGCTCTGTTTCTTTTTTTTTTTTTTTTTTTTTTTTTTTTGACTCTACTAAAACAAGATGGGAAGATACCAACATTTCTCCTGGGTGAGCCGGACAGCAAATATGTGGTGAGACATGAAACCCTCCATCAACCCCTGCGTGAAGGCAATGGTTGCTTAATGCCAAGTGCCACATCTCGCTTCCTCCCCATCGCTCGCTGCCTGCTCAGGCCTCTGTGCTGTGAACCCTGTTATCGTGTTTTCCCCTTTGGGTGGCACGTTCCTCCCTGAAGCTCAGTATGAATCAAGGAACAGGTTTTCATTTTGATGCACACAGAGTGAAAATGCATTTATATCCAAAACGGATCGAGGCAGATTCTGCTTTTGTAACAACGCTGCCTGAAAGTCTCTCCCCCTTACTTTTAAATCTGTTTTTATTTATTTGCACCAAAGTAAAAGGGGTCAGAATCAGACTCCCAGGTCTGATTTTAATTTGTTCCTGCTGGAGTTTGATGCTTGATCTTTCTTTTTTCTTTCCTTTCAGAGGAGGGAATGACTTTTGTCTTCTTTCCTTCATTTTCCCTCTTTGTTGTTCACTTTGATCATAGAAAAATATGGACCATTACCAGTATATAAATAATGAAGGGCTGCATAGACCATTTTGCCATTAGTTGTCCTCACAGAATTTCAGGACACTTTCTTAAGCAGTTTCTCCTGTGTGCCACCAGTCCATTATGGCAGATGAGCACTGTTCCACTTATGGTGAACATCACTCCTAAGTCTGACCCAGGAATGTCCCTCCTCTTCTATGGGACACTTCTGTACTCTACTCAGAGCTGGAGTGACCAGGGATGAAAAACCAGAGCCTTACACTGGGAAGGGATGTTACATTGGTGTCCTGTCCTTCTCTCATGAAAAATGTTGTGGTTTAATTGGGAAAGGAGCGAGTTTCAAACCCTCGGCATCTGCTCCCTTGCTAGGGAGATCTTCTGAGCCCTGCCTCCAAGGAGCATGCACAGCCCCATTCTCTGCAGGACCCGACACCCACAGGACACAGCCTCACCAGTCCGTAAGAAATGGAAAAACTACTGGTGACTGGGAAAGGCAGAAAGCAAAGGTAAGTAACTCAGTTCAGGAACCAGTCTCCAAGTAGATCTGGACAACACAAAGAGGGTCTTCTACCATTCAGTCCCACTGGGACTTGTCAGGACCTGAGGCTTGCTTTGAGTTTCTATACAGGACAGTCCATGTCCAAGCTAGCACTAGAAAGGCTCTTCCACGTTAGACCAGAGGAACAGCCATGTTCCCAAACCTTTTACTGTGAGATTGCAAAAGTCCATCGCAAGGCAACTTCAGACCTGCTTGCTCTCCCACCCCTTGGAAGTTAAAGGCTGGCTCATGTCCTGAAATGTGAATGCGTCCTAAACCCCTTTCTTTTTGCTAAATGAAGATGTCCTCACTGACCCTAGAAACATTGGATCTCTTTTTAGTTTCCCCCCAGCCTTCGCCTGAGCACTGCCTGGAGGAACTGAGGTCCACAGGTTCACTACGGATTGTATTTCAAAAGGACTTGCTTTTTTCCCCTTTCATCCTGCTGCCTTTCAGTTCTCCCGAATGCCCCTTTCTCTCTGCTGCTAGAAGAGGTGACTGGCCACATTCGTCTGATCTGTGCTCTCATTATCTTGGCTGCTTCTGTCACGTCTCCTCCTATTCATCTCCTCTGTGAACTCGGGAGCTGCCAAACCGACTCAGGCCCTGGGGCCATCTAGTCTGGTGTCTTCTCCTGGATGCAAGCCAGCGACTGATCCTTCTGCAGGAGGCACAAGCACCCCAGGCCAAGCAGAAATGGGATAATCTGCCCTCTGTTTTGGATTGTCCTTGAATAACCTCAGAGAAGTGACAAATCTCCTGTTGAAAATGTTGGCTATCACCCACCACATAAGGACTGGCAAAGCTTCCCTCCTGTTTTAAAACACTCTTAATGAAGACCTTCCTTGCATCATGCACGTGCGTCAGTGTTTATCCCACCCAAGGGGAGCTGTCCAAGGCATGGGATGAGCCGTCCTCTGGAAATGCCTCTCTGTCTCTCCGTTGACTCTACCTGAAGCGTGGATGATCAAACTGCAATGACCAAACAAGAAATGGGTAAGATGGATCTTTAGGAGCGGTGGTTTTGTATCCACCAACTCCCCACAAGAGCTCAGAGGGGAGCCCTGAGTCTCAGCAAGGTGAGGAGAGCAGAAAGGAGAGTTGGGGAAACCTGCTCTTGGCTTCAAGATAATCAGCTCTTGCAGAGCAGAAGTCGACAGGCCCAATATAAGGTGGACAAATTCAAGTGACGCAACAAAATACTCTATACCACCGAAAGCCAAGCAGGCAAAACACCCCCCCAGCACCCTCGTGATGAGAGAAGGGTGCTGTGATCAGTCAGAGGACATATTCAAGCTGCATTTCCTTGAACAGCCAGACAGAGTTATCACCATCCTCAAGACAGGGGTAACAGAAAGACAATATCCCTCTGCTACATCGGTGAGAAAGCGGCTGATCTCAACAGCTGTGATCTATGAACACAGTCCTCATAGGCATGTAACTCCGCTATTTGCTTTCCATAATAGCCTTGCTCCTTTCCTAGGATGCTGACCACAGGTATCTCAGTTTTTACCTCTTTATGTCAGCAAAAATGCCACTGTCATCCACGCCATAGCTAAAACATTTCTGGCAGCACCTCGCTGAAATCTCAATCCTTATATATGCACAGATCTTCAAACAAGCCGCATCTCCTTTAGCTAACTCAGATCTTTGATCTTGTATAATGGCTCACCACCAGATAATGGCTCATAAAACAACAGTAGAGAGGGGAAAGGCATACGGGAACCCAGGCCTTGAGAGAACCTGGGTCACTGTGGTGACATCTAAACTAGCAAACAAAAACCAGAGCCAGGACTATGTGTTGACCCTGAGCCCAGTTGGCAGAGTCTGCCATGTCCTTACTATTAAACTCTCTCAGTAGCTGTACCCAATCTGCCTTCTGGGAATCATTCCTGGGCTATGTGAACTCATTTTCTCACGCCTGGGAAAGCTCTGGGGAAGGGCTAACTGGCCAGAACTGTACCAGAGACCATGTTAACAGAATCACTTGAGTGCCAGTGCCTGGGCTCCAGCACTGCTTTCATTACAGGTACAGACATAATCTGTGCACAGTCCTCTGCCTACCACAAACATGGTCATATAATCCCCCTCATCACTTTAAAAATAATGTGGGAGACCTGTGGTTCCACCCCTGGACATGGAGCCTCTCTTATTATCAGGTTTTTCCAGACTGGGCTTTGTGATAAGAGTAAATCAGCCCAGGTGGCTGCTGCGTCCAGACAGCTCTGGGGAGCCCAGGCATGGCAGCTAGAGCTTAGATAAGGGGTAACACAGACATGTGGACAGCTTTACACCAGCAAAGTGTTATTTTGGCAGTATAGGTTAATCCTTCTAGGAATCTGGTCTCAGCTGTGCTCTCAAATTTAGGTCTGAGGAAAATGCCGGTGTGACTCTATTGCTACAGCCGGATGGGCAAACTGTGCTTTGTGCCCTCTCTGAAGGGGCATCCAGTCACCAGAGTCTCTGATGGGACTCTAATGGTGGAGTTAAAGGAAAATAACTTCAGAATCACGCTTTTCAGGGGGAACAATGCATGGTAAGTACGTAAGACCACTCAGGAATCTGGGGTGAATTTGGTAAATAGTTTCAGTCCTGAAGAAGATGGAGGCAGTCATGGAGTAGAGGAGAGACACACAACAAGGCTAATCTTGCCTTTGGAGTCCCTTTGATGTGACATTAATTATTATGACATTAGTTATGACAGGAAGCTGTTTATTTTGAAATGGCTCTTCCATTTTGAAACTTCCCCTTAAATGTTAAGAAAATGTAAAGGAAATAATTCACCGTCCCTCTCTCACCAAAAGCAGATAGTCACACTTCAGTGGATGCTATTTTGAGGGTGTTAATATAGAATCGTTCTTCCCTTTGTGTTGGCTAGTAAACAAGAAATCTCATTAATCTTACTGATGGTGGCTTTTGATGTCGGTGTGGGGCTACGTTTGATGGTGTTTCCAATCAGAATAGCTGCTATCACTTAAATTGGTGTTCACGTAGCCCAGTAACCTACACCCCGAGCAGTGAGGACTCAGGCTATCTTACACAAGTGCTAATATCTCTCCAGGATCATCCCACCATGCCCTCCTGCATCCTTCCCCTGTGCATCTTCCAAAGGACATGACAAGTCTCACGTGGGCAGGGCTGCACTGAGGTCCATAGAGATGCTCAGAACCAACCAACTATGTGCATCTCTGTCTTCTAATGCCACTCATATAGGAAGGAGAGATGGTCTGGTCTGAGCCTGGCCTAAATTCATACAGGTACCAATCACCTGGGCTAATTCTGCAGCAGAAATGTTCTGGGAGAGCAGCAGCCAGGATTTTCTGGGCACTGTATAGGTTGTTTGGAAATAGAGCATGAGAACTCCTATACGTGTTTATTTTTGTCAAAAACTGTATGAATTGCCACTCCGTTCAGGGCAAGATACCCTCTGCACAGTCATCACTATAATTGTAAAGACTTTGGTTAAATTCCTGTTAATCTGAATGCCTTTAACCTCTCTCTTGGAATCACACTGAAAAAGAACCCCACCTGAATCCCCCAAAGTGAACAGCCACAGACAAGAGGATTTGAAGCTCCTCAAGAGATCCCAAGAGATTTCATTTGAAATGCTCCATCAGGATGTCCTGAAAACACCTCCAGCAAGGACAGGATTTAAATCTATGCGTGCAGAGAAAAATCCCGATTTGTAGGCAATGTTACAGGGCAGTAGAGTCTATCACAGAAACCTGGTTCAACCTGAAAGAAATGCGCCCATCAGAAAAATGTACAAGTCACCCCTACAGACTTCCAGTGCTTTTTCTTGGTGCATTTCCCGGTTCATCTTGCGCTCCTTTGCTTCTGACCCCGGTTCAGAAATCAGAGTAGCCTAAGCAGAGTCCTGTATCTACATCAGAATGGCCCAGAGGCATCCAAATCTTACCAGACACCTGAGATGGGAAAAAAAACTCAACCTAAGCTACCTTTATAGTTAATATGGAGAGCTAAGCACCACCATTAGCACGGATCTCTAGAGTTAAGACACCCAAGTATGACTATGCTGGTGTTGTAGCCTCTTGGTTAGATGTGCAGTGTTGTGTGGTTGTTGATTGTTGAGATCCAGGTTTCTTCCCTCTGCTATTTAAAACAGTCTTTCCCAGAATAGCAGGAGAAAAAAACCCTGTGATTAACTGAGAAGAATAAGATGGTAAAAGCCATGATGAGTTACTCCTGGAGTAAAAATCATATTGCACATTCGACAGCTGTTTCTTTGTGAAGGACACTTTAGACACAACCTTTAGTGTCCAGTTTGCTCAGATTCTTGAGTATATTGAATCTCTTCACAGATTCTAGCAGAGTCACTCCCAGTTTACACTCCGCAAAGATCAGAACGAGCCTCCTATACCAGGATTTTTCAGGCCTAATGTTATTTGAACTCTACTGCTACTTTTAGAAGAGAAACACACCTTGTGATACTACTAGAATGCACTGAAATGGGGAAAAAAACCTTTTCTAAGGAAAATAACACATGGCTTGATTTAGAATAAAATCTCTCCTCACCCATTTCTGTGTTCTGAGCAGGGATAGTTGGCATGAAAGATCACAAGTCCGCAAACACGTACAACATACTTGCATTTTAACATCGTACATTTGATATTTATTACAGCATCTTTATCCTGGCATTCTTTTTCAATTCAGATGAGAACCGCAGCCATTGGGAAGAATTTAAATCTGCCTAGCACAAGTTGAAAGGATGTTGTAATCTTGCAAGTGGGACTAAAATACTCCCCAAAAAATAGGGGAGCACATCAGCACTGTCAAGGAAAGCCCTAGGAGTTTTGCTGTCTGCTTCCAAAAGTAACCATGAGAATATCTTTTCCCTAGCACAGGTCTGGGGCAGTCGGTTTTTGAACCTGGGACCCCGTGCCTGGAGATCGGTAACTGAGGAAAGCCTAGTTCTGTTGACTGCTACATCCATGTCATTGTTCTGTCTCAGCCTCCAAAACAGGGTGGCTCAATCCAGGCTGTTTGTTGGGAATTGTTCTTGGCCTGTGCTAACACCTGAGCCAAGCCTGGGAATTGTTTGGGCTGGTGCTAACTGCCATGAGCTAAAAATGTGCCAAGGACTGTGCTGATAATTGAACCACATGGATGGCTGAGATCTGGTGGCTGTGCTCATGTTCTGATGTGTTTCAGTTTATCAGCATAGATGAAAGCCAACAGACTCTTCACCACATTGGGGAAGGAACATCTTCTGCCGGGGCTTAGTGAAGGAACTTCCTGCTATAAATACAGCTCCCATGGCCAGTTCCTTGGAGATGAGGCAACATCAAGGCAACGTTTCAGACAGTCTGTGACAGTACCAAACACGGATCCTGCGACCCACCTCTGGTTAATGGTCTGGCCTGAACATAGAAAGTTTGCAGGCCATTAGAGAAGTAACTTCATCCCAGTTCTGGAAATGCTTTTGCCCCGATGGGGAAGAGGAAGAAAACTCAACTTGGTTCACACTCCCTGGCCAAGGTAAGAGGTCTTCATTCAGTGTGTTTAGAGGGGATGCGCTAGCAGTGCACGCTTTGCTAACCTTAAGGTTTATAGATCTTTGTTACTGTGTAAGGTGCCATTGGTGGAATTGTCTTAGCGCCAATTGCAGGTGAGGGGACTGGTGTCCTGAAAAGGAGCATCTTTCAGCACTTCTGGAGAGTATACAGGGCTGACATCATTAAAGTGAGACTGGCAGAGCATTTCTGTGAGGGGGAGTGACAAAGTGACAAAACCGGATGTGGTGCAGCTGGTGCTGTCTCACAGTGGGGTAGCTGAAGGCACTAGAGACACTGTTTTCCAAGGATAACAGCAGGAACCTGTTTATTCCTCTCCTCTTCCCATGCTTTGTACACTCTGCAAAGGTCTAAGTGATGTGCAGCAGGCCAGAACTCAGTGACACGCCAGCATCCACCCGTTAAAGTCACGCTCACGTTGGCTCGTTTCTCCTGGGTCTTTCTGCCTTCTCAGAAGTTCATGTGTGTACAAGATGGAGTTGAGACTGCCTCTTCCGCAGATTAATGAACACCGCCTTCCCCAAGGGCAGGCTGAGATCAACACATGCATCCATTCCTCTACTGCAAACATCTGTTTGCACCTTAGGGCATATCAGGTATGGGCTGTAAAGGGGGAATGGCCACGCCTGGTGCACATCTCCCATCAGCGACCGTCCGTGTGAAGACGTGAATGTACTGAGGGCACTGAGAGCATGAGGCTGGTCAAATGCCACTGAGGACAAAAGTCATTTCAGGAGGTTTCTAATGACACAGTAAATCTGCTGCACCCCCAGACTCGGGACTCTCACCCCAAGCTAATCACATAAATCAATGTACAGTTTCTGAAACAAGAAAGTTCTTCCCTTCAGTACTCAGCAATTTTGAGCCAGTTGCATCAACCTGAACTGTTCCATCTACATTAGGAGCAGAAGCACAGAGAAGTCCCTGCCCAGCACCTGCCTAGCATCTTCCCCATTTTTTTTGCACATCTCAGAGGCTGTGTGCTCTCTGCTCATCCATGCTCTCCTAGACGCCTGACATGAACCCCAGAGCTCCACACTAGAGCAATCTGAAGACAAAAAGAGTTGAATTCCCAGGCATTTTACTTGCCAATGGGACGGCAGTATGAAGCCACCTTCTCCTATGCTCTAATCACAAATCTGCTGCGACAGGTATGTCTCCAAGAAAGTCTGTAGCATAAAATTACCTGAAAAAGCCTTATTTTCCTGCCTGGAATCTGCTTGGCATGAATTTGCTCCCCAGGAGCCTGCAGCCTAGAGATTCTCCCCAAGACCTTTGGCTACTCAAACCTCTTTCCACTGTGCCTCAGTTTCCCAGCTGGCCTGCAGCTCTTAGGAGCAGCATGTGCTGATGCTTGTGTAGTGCTCTGATGATGTAACCCCCTTCCAGTGATTACCACAGTCTTACAAAGCCTAAAATTGGCAGCACTGGCTACCTGCCAGCGCTGTCCTGTGAATGGTGACTCATCTTTATTGGCTGTGGCATGTCATACGTGTGATGGTGGCACGTGGTATGGAACAGAAGGGCTTTTATCAGCACTCCAAAATAACAGAACGGGAGCTATGGCAAGGTGGTGGACAGAGAAGCTGCAGGTGAGGACGGGCTAAGGGCTGACGTCTCTCTTTGGGCTTGCTCCAAAGCCCATTGGATTTAAAAAAAAAAAATAAATGCTGTCACCGTCTTCAAAGGCTCCTGGACCCAGTCCTTCCCCACCGCGCTGGGACAATACGGCCGATGATAGGGCAAGCTTTCCCCGTGCTGCTCACTGCCAGCATGCCTCGGGCTTGGCCTGCTCTCAGCATGCCAGAGCAAGACGTCCTCAGTGCCTACTGCCAACTGTGGAGATGGCTTTTTGATGCTGCTGGGAATTGGCCCGGGACCAGCGACTCATTTCAAGCAGGGCACCAAATTGCTATCTGTCATCCGGCTTTGGTGAGAAGGAGGGGAAGGCAGGAACAGAGCCATATGCCCCACTCTGGCAAAGCACTTCAGTCATATGAGTGGCCTCCCAGGCGAGCTGCTTATGTGTTTGGAGCTATCTGGGCATTTTGTGAGGTGCCTCCTTGGTCTGCTGATGAACATTTAAAGGGAAACTGTGGTTGAAGCAGGACAAACTTTCAAATGCAAATTTCCCCAGTTCCTCCCTGCCAAGCTCCTTCAGCAAGTGCACAACTGGTGGGGACCTTTGCCCACACGGCAATGAGCTTTTCTGCTCATGCCCCTTCTGTCACAGGGAGCCAGGTCTGGGTGATGGATGTCTCCCATTGCTTTTACCCCCCAAGGAATGGCATGAGAGAGAGAAAGAAAGAATATGCCTTCAACCCCACGGACAAAGTTTTAGCATCGTTTTTTTCTTTATGATCTGTCTCACAGCCCAAGCCAAAGCCCAGAGTGTGACTCTAGTAGACCTTATGGCCACCCCATCTCCTGTTGCTGAGGTCTCTATGAGGCAAAGACTTTTTTTAGGCATACGTTGCAGTTATCTTGCTGGTTCTTAGGAAAAAAGAAAGGATGAGTTCTGCTTCTGGAGGAACAGAACTTAGCTTGGGTCTGCATTAATGTCTTACCCATCTCTAAGACAGTCTGTAGATGAGATGTCAGTCTTTTTTTTGTACTGAGCCCTGTGGAATCTGCTACCTGTGTAGAAAGGGTGAACCACAGCTTATTTATGATGGGTAACTCTGCATACAGGACTCTGCACAAATGGGGACAATTTTGTGTAGTGAAGCCACAGAGATTTGAATCAGGGCTTTTGGATTCATGTTTGTGCACTGTTGGGATGTACATACTTAGTTACACCCAAACTGAAAGTGACCCGTGGGAAACAGGCAGCAACACCTCACAGCAAGCACCTACATATGCTTTTCCACCCAGCATGGCATCTCCCACCCATAGCCTTCTGTGGCTTCATCTCTACTAAGAATTATTTGCAGGGATCTCCAGCCTGGTGGCCAGTAGGCACGCTCTGGCCCCATACATATCCCATCTCCTGGCATCCGAAGGTGGCCACGTCCAGCTGCCCTGCGGGGAATGGTGCCTGGTTTGTGTTTACTCCCAAGGCCTCCTTGGGGATTGTTTGGCTCAGAGTTAGCTGGTCCAAGGCAAAACCACGTCAGGCCCATGCTAACAGGGCAACAGTGGTGATGATGAATGTCCGCTGCTGGTGCCATTTCTGCTCAGCTCTCCGATGGATGTACCTGCTTGGCTTGTACCTCCTCGATCCATGAAGGATCCTGCAATAACTGCTAGTGCTCCTTCAAGGTTAGTAGTCCTACTTGTAGGATGAGCTTCCAAATCTAATGAGTATCGTCTCCATTTTCAGCGGAGACATGGGAATTTTAGACTCTTTAGTTACTATCAGGCCAGTTCAGGCCAGTGTTGCTCACATTTGTGAATCACACCCTTGGGTGACTAAAGGCTGAAGGCTTTCTTTCTAAGTTGGGGGATTCAGCTAAGAATCTTACTTTTCATTTTGGGTCCTGAGTAGGACAGGGACTGAATAAGAAACAATCCATTCATGTGTCGTCCCTTAGATATGATCCTGGTTTCAGATCCATTCAGATTCCTCAACAAGTCGTGATGCCTTCAGATATTTCCTGTCCTATGAACATATCTAATAGGACATTTCAGACAGTATGTAGTTCACAGCATATCCATTATTCACAGCATATTATTGGTTAACTATTGGCCTGGCATTGGGGGGAAATTAACGGAGAAATTTATCTCCGCATTGGACTTAATTCATTATCATCCACACAGGAATCCTCTCACTCAGGTGCAGGAGGGTTTAACTTGAGCTTGGCTCATTCTGAACTCACTCAGCTCAACGGGGAATGCCTTCTCTGGGCAGTGAGGACAATGGCTAATCCACCAACGTTGCTTGTCCTTCAATACCCTGCAAAGACCAGTTAAGTCTTCTAAACTAAGTGACAGAAAAGCATCTTAGTGTGCCCCTGCAAAAAGGGACAAGCCCTGATCATAAAGGGCCCCCAGACATGGTACAGAAGGAGTGAGGACATGACAAAATATCAGACTTTGCTTTGGGAGGGACAAGAAGATTTGCACACTCCACCAAGAACACTCTACAGCAAACATATATTTGCAGCTGAGATGTCTAAAATCCCTTTTAGGCCTGTTTAAAAGAGCAACACCCCCAGAAAAACTGAAGCTGGCGTTGCTTTTTCTCAAATATACAAGCAGCTTCAGACTACTTACTGGGGGCTTGCAGACACCTCTCAAAATCCCAGAGATTTCAACAGTACTTTGCAAAATGAAGGCTTATGCTGCAAATCTCTTTCAGATCAACAGCAGGGTTATAGAGGAGACGGGCAGACCATTGGTGGATAGACAGTCCTTTTTGTGGGGAGAAACCCTGCTCTGGAAACTGCAGCCTCGTGCAGGCACATTCCCAGCAAAAGCTTTGCGTAAAGAACTGGTGACATGAGTGGAAGGGCGTTAGAGATTCGGCTAAATCTCATTAAGCCTTAAAGTAGCCACATGAAAAAAAATTAAGTAAAAGGAAATCTCTTTAAGAAGAGATTTATGCTGAAAAACTGGAATCCCTCTCACCTCACTGACTGCCTAGAAGTTGGGTGTCTCCCTTAAGCTGGTTATCTGTGCTCCTTTCCATTCAGTGCAGAGGAACAGGCACTTCTGCAGGTTTAAGGATGGTTTATTCCGCAAGGACTGAGGTGGATTATCTGCTAGAAGTGATTATGAAATTAAGATCTGGGTCGCTGGCCCTTTTTTCTTAATATTATGTTTCCCCCTGCAAATGTTATTTAAATCAGGGGAAGTCTTCTGGCCAGTGCTGTCCAGCAATCTGAGAGAGATGGGCACCCTTTCATCCCATCCGCTCCTAAATCTTGAGACAGTTAAGGCGAGTGAGGGACAGCAGTTCATCCTCTACAGAGTCCCATCACCTTCTTTTGCCTAACCCTAAGGGTAGGTCTAAATGCATCACCAAGCTTCTGTGTAGATTCCCTGGAGAAAGTTGCTGCTGGAGGGTGAGCATCTCATCTCACCTCCTTTAGCCACTTCGGATCCATGTTTTGGAGGCATCCTTCCAACCTCACCTTCCGTTGACTCTGTTTTGGACCCACACAGCTGTGGCTGTAGCAGATCAATGGCTCACTAAGGGCCCGTACCAACATCAGCTCCTTCCACGTGCACATTCGGGAACTGATGTTGACTCGTTTGTCCCAGCAGCCGCAGCACAAAGCGCCCCAGCTCAGGCTCTCAGCATGCACCTTCCAGGTCAGATCTGATCGTCTGATGGAGTACGCCAAGTTCTTGCCTCTCTCTGTGCTATTTTCTGCTCTTCCCGAGTCATCAGGCAACGGCAGCTAAGCTGGGATCTGGTCTGCCTTGTGCTAGGGAAATGATGAAGGAACAAATCCTGACCTTCATGAAATCCCCGGGGTGTTGTCCCAAGCTTTACTGAGGCTGGGACTTGACCTCAAATTCCAGCTCCAGCACTTGTGCTGCTGGTGGTGCCAGATGATGCAGGAGATGATCCCTCTTGGGTCAGCAGGGGCCCATTAGTGAAACAGGTCTGGGTTTGAGTGCTGAAGGAGCCATAAAATACAGGTTCCACCCAAAGCTTTCAAACAGGTCCCTCTCAGGGGAAAATGGTTCTTGCAAGGTATTCTGAGGCTTTTCTTTCTTCTGCCCACCCAATAGATATGGAAACCTGGAAATTAAGCGTTAACCCGATTGCATCCCTTTCTACTAGTCCGAGCAGTACCCCCTGCTCACTGCAGCTACAACGGGCAAGATCAGCTCCTTCTATCACCATGCTCCTAAACAACTCTGGAGTTTGAGTAAACAAACAAACTCTGGGTTTGAGTAAAGACTTCCAAGTGTATTTATTATTCTTACCTCAACACCTATCTTAACATGGGGACTAGGAGAAAAAAAAACAAAACTTCCTAATAGTCATTCCAGTAACTCCCTTCCTAAAACTCCTTAAACAGAAGAAGGAGACCTTCTTCTGACCCATTTGGAGAAGCCTGGAGCCTGGATTGGCTTCCTGCACTGGGCTTAGCATTGCAGTCTTAGGTGCAGGGAGGACTGGGGCTTGGAGGAGGGATGTATGCCATATAACATGGTAAACTGACCTTGTTCTAGCACTAAATGAGTCCATAAGAGACTGTGTGAACCCTATGGAAATAGCTGGAGTCTGGGCATGTTAGCACGGGCTGTACCCGGGTTTATAAGCCCTGCTGTGGGCCGTTTCGCCAGCGTGCATCCCTCAGTGTCGCAGCTGGTCCTGTCCCTGTTTAGAGGCAGAGCTGGCCTCTTCTGTGACGAGCCACGCTCACACAGACATGATGAGCCAGGAGACACTTGATCTGATTTTTAAACACACTGCCTTCCTAACAATATCCATCTTCCTTTGGTTTCTGCCTGCTTTAAGGGAAACCTTCGATGCTCCCTTTCATAACGGCTCTTCTCAGCATTTAATTTCCTTTTACATAATTACACACTGGCCGGGAGGAAGACAGAGGCATGGAGAAGCTCTAGGAAACCTTGCACCTGAGTCAGGAGAGCCGAGCAAGCTCTGCTGCTCGTATCCATCAGCAGCACCCGCTGCTCAGCACGCAGCCCCGAGATGTGCGACCGCATCTCCGGCAGAGGCAGAGGGGGGGAGGCAGGGAGAAGGTGCACTGGGGGACCCTGAGAGCTTGGCTGCTGGAGCGTGGCAGGCAAAGAGCCCTCCAGGGCTTGGGGAGGCAGGCGGGGACGTGCGCTGCCTTGGAAGAGATCGCAGCCTGCTCGTTGTGGTGGAGGGACGGAGGAACTGCATAGCTGAAGAAGGGAGGGGGGTGGAAAATGATGCAGCTTGTTCAGTGGATTAGGCAGCCATGCCTGGAAGTGGTAAACTGAAAAAGCCACAGATTTGAAAGCCTGGGGGGGGGGGGG
>NW_020799097.1:3057991-3072288 GCF_003259725.1 Athene cunicularia
GGGGGGGGGGGGGGATTATTTGGCCATGTCGTCTGACTTGCAGCACAACAGAGGCCATCAAATTTCACCCAGTTTTCTGTAGCGAGTCCAGCAATCTGCGTAATGCCCTGGCAAGCCTCTTAGGTTATCATTTATACATTTTTAGTAGGGTTAATAATGTTGGAAGCAGCAGGAAAAGGGTGCTGGCAAATGTGTGCAGTGCTAGCAGGAGTTGTAGAAAGGCGTGTTCATCATGTCAGCACTTAGGAGGCCTGGTGAGCTTGTGATGAGAGGTTTCAGAAAAAAAACCCTGCATAAATAGAAGAAGGGAGGCCTTCTCCTGTAAACAACTGTGATAGACATGTGTAAAGTATGGAGGAAGGGGAGAGCAGTCTGACTGACTGCTGCTGTAGATAGTGGTGACTTTGGTCCAACCAGCAAAATTTAACCCTGAAGAACTGCCCAGTTCCAATCTCAGCTCCAAGAAACTCCTCAGGTCTGTCAAAAATGGCATGGCCCAAACAGGCTGTCTTTGGGAAGCTGGGAGTCATCCCTGGTGTGTGAATTGAGCAGGGGCTGAATAACCCAGCAGCTCATCAGCTGACACCACTGTTGGTCCTTGGAAAGGACAATTCTCCCTCCAGCCGGTGACCGTTAGGCAGCCAGCATGCTCACGGGCATGGACTGGTAGAGCTGCTCACCCCAGGGCTGGGGTGGATGCCCCATGCTCAGGACATCATTGTAGCAAAGGGCATCAGAATTGGCAAACTATTCTCTGTGGTTGCTTCCAAGACCATGCTCATCTATCTACCTCTGCAGTGATACCTGCACTACAGTATCTCTACCCATACACAATCCCCTCCACTGCCTTCCCCCTCTCTTTTTCTTCAATTTGCTGAGACCCATGGTACCATAGATTAAACCTTAATTCCTGGACACTCTTCAGAAAAGGTCCTACAGCGTTTAGCTATTAAAAAAAAAAAACCAAAACAAACACTTATATTACACTTTCCACCATCAGAGCATTGCACAGGCATTGAACCATTTGTCCTCGCAACACAAATTTACATCTGGCCAGTTTTATCATCCTACTTGTGTAAGGAGGGAAACTGAGGCAGGGAATGATTGTGTTTGCCCAGTGCCAGGTGGCAAATGAACGGTGACACTTGCCATAGCAGCAGAGACCATCTGCCTCCTCCTGATCACATCATCATTTTTTTTTTTAACCACTGGACTGGGCACAGAAGAGCTGAATCTCATCTTTTCACGGATACCGTTGTTTTTCTCAGTGGAACGAGCAGAAATATTACCCAGCAAACACAGCGGGGAGCTGGAATGAGATTTGTCCAAAGTGGCAGCCCCTCACACGCCAGGTTGCGTAGGGAGGACAGTTAGCAAAACACCCCCTGAGAGCCGAGCATGGGTTGAGAGGGGGGGAGGCTGGGAGGATGGGGAGGAGGGGACGAGGGGGCCACTTACATGGTAATGTTTCTGCACGGTTCTTTTGGATCATTATGCAGAGCTGTAGCACCAGTTGAGGGGCGCTCTCGAGGAAAGTTTCCAGGAGGCGCAACATATTTACGTCTGCATATTCGTACATCATAGCCCAGTAGAAACGCCGCTGGTGTTCCTTCCGCCTCTGGCTCTGGATCCCCAGGTACATAGTTCGGATATACCTGTAGGAAAGAGGAGGAAAAGCTGAGTGTGAGACTTTGGCATGCATCAAAACCTGGGGAGGATGGTGATGTGGGCCAATTGTTTGGGGAGAGCGAGGTTGTCTGGGGGAAAGGGAATCTGGGGTAGGCACAGGTGTCTGCACAGCTCGAACACAACCTCCTGCAAGAGCTGAGGACTGCTGTTGTATTGCAAGAGTAGGAAACCTTTGACTTACACCATCCACATGGGAAGCGCGGGGTAGGAAATGCTCATGAAGCACTTGCACAAGAACACAACTCCCTCACTTTGTTTTCATGATGAGAAGCTACTTGACAAATACTGGTCATGACACTTGGTGGTGGCTTGACAGATCATCTAAGCTCCTTCAGCACTCCAGTAAGGAGCTTCCCCCTCAGACACCAGAGATTTGACCCTATTTCACAGAATCACAGAATCATCCAGGTTGGAAAAGCCCTCGCAGCTCCTCCAGCCCCACCATGACCCTCCCCCTGACCGTTCCCAACTCCCCCAGATCCCTCAGCGCTGGCTCAGCCCGACTCTTCAACCCCTCCAGGGATCCCGGGGACTCCCCCCTGCCCTGGGCAGCCCATTCCAACGCCCAACAGCCCCTTCTGCACAGAAATCCTTCCTCAGAGCCAGCCTGACCCTGCCCTGGGCAGCTTGAGGCCATTCCCTCGGGGCCTGGCGCTGGGGCCTTGGCTCCAGAGACTCATCCCCCCTCTCTGCCCCCTCCTGGCAGGGAGTTGCCGAGGGCCAGGAGGTCTCCCCTCAGCCTCCTCTTCTCCAGACTGAACCCCCCCAGTTCCCCCAGCCACTCCCCGTCACACCTGGAACAATGAGACACCACCTTCACCTTCAGCACGTGTGACCCACAAATGCAAAAGGCCACAACCTGCCACCAGTCAGCTACTGAGACATCGGGCAATGCTGGACTAGAAGGAGATGTCTCGTGCATGGACAGGTACTGCTCTGTCACCTGTTTCCATATCAGGAGACCTGCAAACCTCACTCTGGGGACACAACGTCCTTCAGGGAACCTCTGGCCAATCTTTGTAAACAGAGATGATCCAGTCAGGGCAGCACAAGGTGCCCAGATGTCTCAGAACTCCTGACATTTAAGAAAGGAAGCACGTCCTGACAGGGTCCTTCCTAATGCTTGCTGATATTAATGATCTAATAGTGCATCATCTTCTCATCCTGAGTGGTGGCTGTGACGCTCTAAATTTTGGGGTGGCGATTGTTTCACCTAACACCGACCCTAAAGCTGGTCATCTGAGCTAGTCAATGGAGAGAAACGTCCCCTCCTGGGACCGTTCATCTGTCCCACCTCAGATGCCAGCATGACGGTGGGATGAATTACCTTCTGGAGCTCTGGGAGGGACTCGCAGCACAAACTGGGGTTTCGCCAAAATGATTAGATCATTCCTTGCCACTCGGGGCGAGATTGCACAGCAAGGAAGAAAGGGAGGAAAGGACATAAACCTCGACAGCCTCTGTTTCTGTATCCCCGAATCACACCCAAGGACAGGGGGCTGGGAGAGAAGCAGAGGCACCTCCGCAAGCCCTGTCCTTTCTCAGGCACCTTGTCCTTCCTTCCCGTTCGCAGTTCACAAGCGCAGAAGATGAGTAATCCCAAAAAAAAGACATAAGGACACCAAAAAAAAAAAAAAAAAAAAAAATTGACGCAGGAAAGCCACCAGATGGGGCTCGACACTCGAGAAAATGCTAGCCAGTCACATCCGACACTGGTGACACTGGCGTGACATCCCCAGCAGAGCCCGAGTGGGGTGGAAATGTCCGTGGACCATCTGCTCTCTCATGGACACCAGTCCCCAACATGCCCAGGGCCACCACCTGTACTCGGCACTTCTCTGAAAGACCCCAGCCCCCAGAAGCTGCAGGATGACACAGGAATCCTGCCTTCCCTTCATGAATGCAATAAATTAAATAAACGCAGCTTAGCAGGAAAGGCAAAGTTGGAGAGAGCAAGTTGAAACGGCTCACGGAGAAGGCAGAAATAAAGGAGCATCCAACTGGTTTTTATATAATCAGCGACACATGGCTGCCAAAACCCAAGGTGGTGGTGCCCACAAGGTGCTGCCCATGGGCAAAGACAGCATCACTTTTTGCCAAATTCTTTCCAGAGAGATATTCACCTAATCTGTCCTGCAATCTCGCATGGCCTCCCCTTCCCAGGAGCTCCCATTCCTGCTAATACATGAAACCTAAACTCCTCTTCTGAAGGTTAAGCCACTCATTTCTCATCATCTCAGTCATGGACAAGGAGAAGAATTTATTCGTTTTCACCTTGCATCAGTCTTTTGTCTGTTTTCACGGAGTTACCCTGTAAAACCTTCTTTTCCCCGGACAAAAATACCCCAAACAATTTCTTTCAGCCCCTTCTCACAGCTCACATTTGCTAGACCTCTACTCTTCCACATTTCTCTCCCCACCAGCTGTCTCCAGTTTTTGGTTATTTTTAAGACTGGCTTTACTCTTCCAAGCACTCCAGGTTGGCAGAACCCAAACTGTAACAATGGCATTGAGTCACACAAAAAGATTAACAAGAAACTAACAGAAGGGGACACTACGTCCTGCAATAATTTCTCCCTGATCGCTAGGGATTCACCACCATCCACACAGTTTAAGCCACAGTGAGAGGACACGCCACACACAAAAAATGCATTGGATTAATATAATGCCCTGATCCTGTCTCCATCAATGCTCAGGACAATGGCAATGACCGACACCAAATGTCTTTTGACTGTTGAGCCCACAACCTTTTTGCAAAGGCCCTTCCATAGAAGGGGAAACTGAGTCACGGAGCACCCAAAAGGGTGCTCCCAAAGTCTTCTGGCTTCAGAAGGCAGCTCTTTTGGTGCTGTCCCCAGCCTCTACACACCACCACACAAACACGTGAGTGGAGTACTGCTCTGCCTGCCGATGGTCCTCATCATGCTGGTGGACGTACTTCCCTGACACCATAAAGCCCAGCCCTGCCCAATCTGATCCGTGTTGGAAGACCCAGAAGGACAAATCCCTTCCCAGCTGCCACACCGGACGGTGACCTTGGGAATCCCTTGACATAATATTGGCCAGCAAAAGGTCACAGCCTCCCAAGTGACTCGCACGTGAGCAAAACGGCTTCAAGGAGCATTTGCAGCTGAAGGGAAATTAATTTCTCTTTGTACTCTCTCTTTGGTCCATGCAAAAATCTGGTGCTCTCTCTTTAGCATCCTTCAGACCCAAACCTGACAAAGGGAGGACTGAAAACTCATTCCTCCCTGAAGCCAGTCGATTGTGAGTAAAGTGCAAGAGTAACTGGGAAAAGCAATATTTCTACCTGGTAGGCTTTCAACAACTGATAAATACCCGTCTAATTAACCACCATAAAATTTCACCTAGCTGTAACATCGGTAATGCTCAACTCTATTTCCTAACATGAATGTACAGCACTGGTGTAAGCAGTTTTATTCCAGTATATGTTTCACTGTGGTATTTTACATGCTTGTTTGAGGGCTTTTTCCTACCTTTACTAACACTGGTTATGTGTAGACAAACTGAAGAAAAAAGAATCAATGTCATTTCACCTGAAATTTGTTGTTCTCGGTCAAGCTGGTAGCAAACAGGATTCTATAATTAGACTTTCAAATCCATATTCAGGCCTGATCTTCAATCTTCAGCAACACGATGCTTCCTCTTATGTCAGTGAAAGCCATTCACCGCTCTGTGCTTTTGAAAATCAGGCTAATTTATTTATTTAATTGCTTAATTTTGGATACAGGAGCCTAACTTCGGGCTTTTTATTTTTTGAACGCTGGCTATTTTTATATACGAGTGTGTGTATTTGTATGTATGAGTATATTTTTAGTTCTGAGTCCCTCCATGGCTTCAAAAGACAGAACTAATTTGGGGTTGGGAGGGGGATTCGGGGTGATTTTCTTTAAATGCACAAAGGATTGGCTGTCCCCTTCGTTCTGGCAGAGTTCCCAGAATTCCTGTTGGTATAATTACCCTCACGCTTATTTACTACGTATGTCGCAGTAGCACACACACTGCGTGGGGCAATGTCACTGCTGTCCTTGCATCTAAGCACGTTTTTAAGGAGCCAAAGCCATCAGCTCCATAAATATGGTCAAATAACCTTTGGAGGGAGCCCCAGGATGTCACCAGGAGGGAGAAGAAGAGGTGCTCCTACTGTAAAAACAAAATGCACCCGAAGTGCTGTGGAAAAAAGATGCTTCATATGGATGACAGAGGCTGCTCAGCTGTCTCAGCAAGGACTGTAGCAGAAATGTCCAGAGATAGGATTATGGAGTCAGAGGCTCTGTCTGCACCATTAAACAAAGCAGAGCAAAGACCAGCCTTTGTCCTTGGCCAGCTGGCATGACTCGACTCCACGTGGCTGTGTCCATGCTAGTCAGCCTTGGCCAAAAATTGCCAGAGACGGTGCTGACAATTTAACGGGGTGAACTATTGCGGGATCGTGCCTGTGCCTTGGCACTGTTCAATTTACAGAGGTGGCTCTGAATATCAGCAGCAGAAAGTGTAGGAGGATGCCTCAGGCAACAGGCTGTCTTGAAACGAAGAGGATGCTCATGTGTACGGGGGGTTGCAGGAGCACAGAAAGACATGTCAGCACAGGCTCTGGACTATGTTTTAAGGAAAGAAGAGTCCTGCTGGCCTGTCCCGCATAACCACAAGCTGACCAAGGTCAGGAATCTCAGTCTATATCTACAGTAGGCAACAAAAGACAGTGGCCTGATTGCTTTTCCTGAGGCCAGTGGGCCAAGATTGACCAAAGAAATGAACTCTCATCCTCCAAACCCGGATGGCTGCCTTCATATTCAGTATTGGGAATGATCCCTGGCCCCTATAGAGTCTTGAACCCTGCCCGGGTTATGATTACCTGTGAGAATGCTCGTAAGTCTTGACCAATCTAGTGATTATACTAACAGTTTAGCAGCATGATGAAGGAACAATGCCCATGAGCAGGCTTTGGATTGCCTGGTTTACTGGTATGGGTATATAGAAAGATGGAAGGGAATAGGATTTGGGGTACTCAGTCCACTCCCAGCAACTTCAGGTTGGGGAACACTTACTGACCAAGCACAGAGAAGCCTACTAGTGCTTTCAGAGAAGTAAATCCTGGCTTAAAAAACGGCAGAGCATGCTTGAGAAGTCAGACCTCGAGGGAAAGGAGGAGCTCAGAAAATTAACTCTGCTGCAGCTTACACCTGCGGCACCTTTCATGCCCTTTTGTATGAGCAGGATTTATCGAGGCAAGAAGGGCAACAGGTACAACACCCTTCCCAGCATCTCATTCACCGGCTCCACTTCTCTCTGGACAACCCTATCTTGCCGTGGCAGTATGGTTATCTCCTAGGTGTCATGGCAGCAAAGCACACTGCCTGGATGGACACCACCTCCCTCACCATCCCGTGGCACCAACCTTCTCCCTGGTGCCCACTCCTGGAAGAAGAAGGGTGGGTTGGGTGGATTATTCAGCTCGCCCTCCTGCCGTCTCCTCCGCAGGCACGACTGCTAAGTCTTGCAAGGGGCCGTTATCCTTATGCACCAGAGGGTGTTTACGGTTTAAAAGCCCACTCCTTGGAAGGGAGGAAATGAGGACATGTGTAACTGCTCGGCTGGAAGGCTTGCAGCAGAGGCTGCCTGAACGTACCCTTAAAATGAGGTTATGTAAGGCCAGATCTCAGCTGGAGCGAGCTGGCATCCACAGAGCTCCAGCAATTTACACCAGCTGCGGCTTTGGCCCGCTTTTTTAATTTTAATGAATTATTTTCATTCTAACAGATATAAAAGGAATATAAGATGCAGCGCTCGAGCAACAGGGGAGCATGAAAGTAAAATGCTGTCTATTAAAAAAAATCAAAATCAAACTTACAGTGCCATCACAATTAATGTGCTCAATATCAACATTCGTTAGTGATTTTATTTTTTTCTCTTTGTTATAATGTTGCAAGTTAGCAATAAGGATTCGCAGATGGATAATTATTGTTCCTAGCTCGAGTATCAAAGGAGTAACTACGGGGCCCCATTCAGGTGCTGATGTACCACAGCTTTGTCTGGCTGCTTCCACGACATCAAACTCCTCCCGAACAAGGGGCTGCATCCAAAGCACCTCGAGGGAATGGTTCCTGGCCTGGGCTAATCCTCAAAGGGTGTGCAGGACTTATTTACACCACTGCTAGTTGTGTTGGGCTAAAACCATGCTGGGGACCATTGCTAAGCTGGGAAAGTTCACTTGCCATCTCAAAAGCAAGAAAGGGCACCTTAAATCTTCTCACAAAGCAAGCAGTACACAAACCCTTCCTTTAATCCAGCATCCTCATAGGTCATCCCGACTCCATGACTAAATCTCTCATCATTTCGATGCACCCTGATTTTCAGCATTGGGATTCTCAGAGCTTTGTGATATCTTGCCGCTTTTGTCATTTCTCGGTACGGTTTATACCCAAGATTGAATAAAATGCAGCCGAAAAGTGTGTTCATCAAGTGTTGCAGGTTCTGCCCTCTCCTGCCCAGTAAATGTGCTTCAGTGTACGACTACTCCGTATTTAGTTAATTGCTTCTATCAGCTCCTATTAAACAATTAATAATCTCCATTCCATGCCCTGCCTTGCTTATTGGAGGAGAATGTCGCTGAACACAAAACAAGCTTATTCCATGCCTTAGAGACATTTTAAAAGCTGAAATGTGCAGCACGACATCATTAATGAGCTCTGTAGACTAACAGGGCACAGAGGACACTGTCTTTCTTCAGACACAGAGTTTATTGTCATCTCGGTGCTAAACTTGGCACTCCAATATGAGCCTTCATCCACCCTCCGACTTACCACAACATCACTGCGATCCAGGCTCACTCACAACAAGATTACACAACGGTAATTTCATCAAGGTGAGAAAATTGTCTTACTTGGCTTATATTAACATTTTGGAGTTAAACTGTACTGGTGCCTGCTTCAATCTCTTTTCATGATTTCTAGCATCCAGACATTCCCGTTGGGTTGTTATTTCTTTTTCTGTATGAGTCCTAGATTAAACTTCTCAGGGAGTGAGATTCTCAAAAGTGTTAGCCAAGATCTGTTGCCTTTAAAGCCAAAGGGTCAAGTCAAGTTGAACTTTCTGAATACCTCTAGTTCATATACACGATAGCCACCATTTCAGAGAAAATACCGGTCTTTACGTGAACTCAAACCCCTAGTCTTTAAATGCACGTTATTTGAGAGGAGATGATACTTGAGCGTCCATTTATATTAGAAAGTCTTGCTTTTTGTGAAATACCATTTGCTACTGAAATATCTACCAGAAAGAACGATAGTGCTAGTTGTCATCTGTGCAGGAGAAACTGTAATCATTTCATATTCTAAGGCAGTTTAAAGCTGTTTTAAAGCACAGATGGCTTTACTAGACACCAACTACGAAAGACGCATATGATTTATTTTGTAAACCCTCCATTGGGGAGGATCGTATCATAGGCTGATAAGATAATTTAGGTTGGAAGGGACCTCTAGAGGTCTCAGGAGCAAGCCTCCCCTCTAGCTTTGAAGTTAGAGGAGGTTGGTCATGGCCTTGTGCTGTTGAGATTTGAAAATCTACAAGGAGGGAGACTCCACAAACTCTCTGGGCAACCCGTTCCAGCACTTAACCATAATCATTGCAGAAATAATTTTCAGCTCGAGATCATTTTCACTATTTAAAGAAAGTCTACAAATCAACCCCTCTTTGAAAAGAGTCAATTCCATCAAATAGTTGGTGACAATAAAAGAACGATGCTGCAGGATTTTTAGGTTCCAATTCCAGCAGCTTTGAAGTCTGCAGGATGATTTAACTTGTGGCTGATAATTTGGGGGCTCTGATACATAAAACAGGGAGCCGTGATTGATAATTTCAGAGTAATGTTCCCAGCTCCTCTGAAATGATTGCTTTGGTTGCAACGCCAGCTGAATGGGACATATACCTATATCACTTCCTCCAGGACATCATCCGCGGTCTTTGTTTAATTCTCCTTTTACTGATGGTTTAAGCAGGTTATTTGGGACTGTGAGACCACATGGCAGAGCTGCAGGTGTGTATTTCATCCTGCTGAGAGACACCAGGGTGATAACCTCCAGCAGATGCATGGGGCAGAAAACTGGGGCAAGGGCATCACTGCAGCTAAAGCTCCGGAGACCAAAACCACGTGAGCTGCCTGTACCCGTGTTGCTCAAACCAGGGGATGTTTCTGGGATTCATCTTTGTGACTATTTTCCTTTCCTAGCTGCAGAGTAGTTTCCCTCTGACTCACAGACTGAAAGGTCGTAACCAGAAGAGAAACAAATAATAAGAAAGCGCTAGCCCTAAACAGCCCCACTTTCTCCCACTGATTTTCAAACTTTCCCAAATCTGGACTGTTAATGCTTAGCCAGAGCCTGGCTAACATTTCGTTATTTGCAAAAATAGTCATGAATGTGTCATTAGTATATTCATTACAACCCCATTTTTTTCAGCAGCTCTCTCCAGGCAGCCCCTCTTTGCCTGGGTCCCCATGGGCTGCAGGGCTCCCCTGGATATCCAGGTTGCAGAACCCCTATTTCCAGATCTGTGCTCAGTAAATCAGAGAATAGTTTTGGAGCGGGAGCTACTACAGTTTTGAGCCAGGCTTGTGGAAATCGTGTTGATGTTTTTCCTTGTCAATTATTTTGCGAAGTGTAGAGTCCTGAACCAGAAAAAAACTCAAAGACCTCTTCAGCACCAGGGTATGAATGCCTTTTTTTTTTCTTTTTCTTTAAAATTTAATGTGGGAAGCATCTTCATGCTGCAGAAGGGAGCAAGCAGGGTATCAGGGGCTGCTGGAGAGGGTATCAAAGTGATGGGTGATGCAGAGACATGTCACAGCATCTATCACATGTGGGATGGTCTCACATCCTAGCACTGAGCCAAATGCCCACTTTTAACACAGATTCCCCCCCCAAATTAGTTATGAATACGTAAGCCTCGGTCCCCTTCCTATTTTACACATACTTATTTACTTAAAGTATATTCTGACACCTAGTGCTATCGCCTCCGGCAAAGCCTTCTGTTTTAAATCAAAGTTGTTAAATAGCTTTACATAGACAGAGCGAAGTTGAACTCAGACTGAATTTTTGCTTCGTGTGTTTGGAGGGTTTAATAAGGTTTAATGTCAGGGCTCTCCTTTTGGAAATAAAACTGATCCCAGTCCAGTAAGCCAGTCCAGGAACAGATCCATCCAAAGGCCTTGAACGTAAGCGAAGGTCTTTTGAGTGACTCGTCCTGGGTCCATGGAAGGGAAGTTTCAGGGCAAATCCAGAGAAATGCCTGAGGGCTCCCAAAATGTGAGTATTCAAGGGCATGATACGACAGGGACACATGGGAATAGTCACCTTGCCCTTTCTATAGGAATGGCCATATTGCAAAACTTAACCCAGATGGTCTTGAGAGTGATTTGGCATCATGTGGACTCACCAGAGCCACAGGGTATCTCAGGAGAGGAGAAGATTGCGTTGCTCTGGGAGGCCAGTCAGGGACAGGGACACGTCTCCATCTCCTCACAGCTGTCTGCAAGCCTCCAAGATCCCTTAGTGGAGGATGCAGAGGAGCTGAGGGGAAAGCATATGGAGACATAATATGGTGGTTTTCTCTTCCGAGGGTTTTTCACTTCCTGCGTGATTTGACAAACCAGTTTGGGATAGCAGGTCCAAAGATCTGAACAGAGACGGCAGGTTGTCTGCTGTCTAAACCCTCAAATATTGATGTGGACCCCAGAGCCAAAGAGGAACACAACAGGGAGGTGGTCCTCTCCCTCAGAAGGAAACATTTCCTATTCCCAGGCTTTGGTTGCTGAGGAAGATGAGGGGGTCACATCTTCCTCCGGGAGATCAGGGAACTGATATGGATTCTAGGATAGCATTCACTGCATTTACAGTATTTACTCTCTCCCTGGCCATCAAGGTCACTGATGCTGAAGCAGGACTTGAAATCACTAGAGAAGACTTTCCTGTACAGCAAAGCCTCTCCTAACCCCCATGGTCAGTGGCTTTGTAGAGCTGAGGAGGTGGATGTTCCAGGAAAGACTCCTCCAGTGAGAAGGGATTTTATTTTTAAACAGCACACTAGAAAAACATCAGTCAGGAGCAGTGTGGGGGGAGAGGACCCTGCCTGGGAAAAGGGGGACTGACTCCTGAAAACCTGGTAAGGCTGAAAAAAAGCTGCTGCAGAGCTGCCGGGGTCAGAGCTGTAGGCTTGCTGCCAGCTGCAGCATGATCTCTCCACCATCTGCACCCCCTTACCCGCAGACACCACTGCCCAGCAAAGCTCCCCGGGGCCAACAAATCATCCGGGTGCTGCTCAGCAGCCATCAGGAATGCTGGGGTCCACCCCAGCCTCGCAAGGGACTGATGCAGACCTGGGACTGTACATTCAGCAGCACATCCCTGGCTCGTCTGTGCCGCAAGGGTCAAAGGCATCCCTGGAACAAGGCTCCCGACGCAGCAGCTTTGCACAAGGGTTGAGACTGTCGCCTTCGTTTTGCCATCCGTTTGAGAAGAAGGAGCTAAAAATTGGGTGAGCATCTGTGAAATCCTGGAAGAACAGCCTCAGATCCCAGCTATTTTTAGTTTCACAGAAGCTGTGCATACATTAGTAAGGGCCTGCCTGCCTTCCTCTCTGGGTGTGCACGGCTCTGAGAAATCACACGGCGTCCTCCCAGCCTGCCAGGGAAGAGTTTAACCCTTGTTATCTTGCCACAGTTGGCCCCATCCAGCTGCACTTTAATATGGACCTTAATAGGAACCAAAAAAGGGAGTAGAAAGATCTTCATGGCCATTCTGCTCTAGCCAAGTGGAGGAAGAACTGGGGACGTCTTTGCTTCATGGTCCTTATATCATTATATGTGGTTGGAGAAGCCTGGATCTTTGGTATCATTTGGGGACTGGAAGGAAACTCCAGCACAGAAATGACATCTGACTCCCATCACCATCAGCTCTTGCTGTGAAACAGCCACACTACAGGCTGAGAGGTACAGAAAGGTGTTCAGAGCATCGTCAGGACCCAGGAGCTGATGCCTCAGCTCCAAAGACCTTGCGTGATGGCCAAGACAGATGTCATTCATGAAGTGCCACGTTGTTCCCTTCAATGCATCCACCATGAGATGCTTAACCCAGATCTGTGATCTTCTAGCCAAACAATCTCCTGGGAAATAAGTCCTCATCACCACACAGGCTCCTCAGAGGCTTGGTGTCAAATCTCCTTCCTCCCACTGGCTGTGTCTCCACTGGTCCAGACACATCACGCCAGGAAAACCACTGCTTGGGCCACAAAGGGGATGAAGCCAGGGATGGGGCATGAGATCACAAGCTTGCTGAAATGCACGATGCCTTTCAACACACTATTAACAGAAAATAATTGCAACGTTTACTTCTGTTTCTTCCTTCACGAAAGGCTGAAAAGCAATGCCTGTGCGAGGTGCACGCAGACCATCTCTGCACTTCACACCCACAGTGCATGCCATCTCCGCTGCCCATGCACTTTAACATTTTCCAGCTCTTTAATATTTATTACCTCTGCTGCTTTGTATTACTCATCAGCTATTCCTGGCCAGAGGAAATGTACTGGCGGGTTTTGAAGCGTGTACGTACTCTGTTCTTTAAGGGGGCTCTAAGTACAACAGCAGTCTTGCAAACACGCGCTCGCTGAACTGCATTTGGGCATCGCAGTCTCCTGGGGCTTTTGAGGCACTTGGGTACAAGAGAATCAAACGAGCCCAACACAGTGGCTTTTCAAAGGCCACAAGGATGTAGTAAGCCATCAGGAGAGGAGACATAGCACTTTTGGAAGCCCTTACCTCAGCGTATTTGTGCTGATCCCTGCAGAAACACCCCTTTCCCCCTTGGCATGCTTAGGAAGTTCACATGAGCATCCTTCCCTGCTTTACTTGCAGTTATTTTACAAGTCTCCTCCCAGCTCTGTGATTAACCACGAGCCTGCCAAGCAGCTTTGCCTACTTGCAGTATTTCTTCCAGCTGCTGGGGGCTCGGGTGCTCCCAGTAAGGATATAACACCACAAAGCAAGTCAAACTGTGCAGGAGCCTATGGGTGGCTGCGCTTGCAGCTGTTTCATTTAATCGGTAACTCCTAATTAAGACTGACTCTAAATAACATGACAAAGAGGACTTTCTAGTGGCCACGTTCAGGAGAAGAAACAGCCCAGGTACAGTATTGCCCAGTATTACAGTAATTTTTCTTTTTCCCTCTTCTTCTACTGATTTAAAAGGAGCTTTCTACTTGGAGCTTAATAAAAGTGAAGCCACCTGACCACGTCCTCACTCCACAACCCTCTGGGTACAGCTGAGTCTTCTCATGCCAGCGGACAGTTTATCCAAGTGACACAAATGCAGTCACAGGAGCTTTCTACCAGTGAACGGCATCCGGGCTGTGAGGTACAGGATCCTGCAGCCCAGCTCCAGGGACTCATGTGCTTGCACAGTTAGGTGCTGGAATGGAGGCAGAGAGGTTAAGTGATTGTCCCCAAGCTACAGGAGAGGGCAGAACCTGCAACACTTGATGAACACACTTTTCGGCTGCATTTTATTCAATCTTGGGTATAACTGTCTCTTATACAC
>NW_020799097.1:3072338-3092501 GCF_003259725.1 Athene cunicularia
GGCCGGCTTAAATGACACGTGGGGGCTATTGATTTCTGTAATGAATGAATGGATTTTCCCCTCCTGTGCTCACACCTCCTCCCTCTCCCGTGGAATAATTCAGCGCCTCTGTCATTTACTGCCCAAATGCCTCTCCGAAGTGCAAACACGGGACCTTTCCCTGCTGGCACTGTCTCCAAAGCCCTGGCCTTGGCTCCTCTGTTTTCTCCTGCCTTCTCTCATCTCGCAGAGTGTTGCCTCCTGGAGAGAGGATTTAACCTCGTGCAGAGAGGCAAGAATCCCAGGCAATGGAGAACATGGAAGCTTTCCTCCCAGGAAGCACGGCGCGTGGCCAGAGAGGTGGAGTAAGGTCAGGCCGTGAGTCAGATGCTGCAGAACTGGCTGGGAATGGTGCAGCTGCCTGTCAGGATGGGCCTGGAAGAGATTCCTGCACTCTAGGGATCTGCTCTTCAACAGGAGCAGAGCAGATGTTGTGGTGGTTGAGGAGCTGAATGAAATACAGACGGAGGTTTTGCCGTTAAGGGTTGAAGCAAAAAAAACCAACCCTGGTGTATACTGGGGTCAGCTGAGAAGCAAAAGGATGTCATCCTCTTTTGGCTACAAGGAGTCTCACTGCAACCCCAAAATGTCCTTTTTCCCTGCCTGCTCCAGCCCCTCCCTCGGTAACCCCCTCCCACCATCTGCTTCTCCCCAGACAGATCTCTGTGACTTATTTGAAGTGTCACAGCTGGTCTCCTGCTCTTCACATCACCCCACATTCAAATGGGGGGGGGGGATCTTTCCTCCCTGCAACCTGCTGCCCAGCTGCTGTTTGCCACAGCTTGGGGAATAGCTCTGCAGCTAAGGGACGTGCCAGCTACCTGTGCACACCTTGAAAGAGCCCTTTTGCAGGCGCAGTCCCCAGATGCAGTCTGACACTGTTAGCCCTCCTGCCCCTACGAGTCCTGTCTTGCCCTTCACAGGACTTGGGATCTCAAACACCATGGGACATAGCATATGTCACCTCCTACATTTGCAGACAAGATGCTGTAGACCTGCCGTTAGGAACCAGTTTGAACAGGCCCTGAGGGATGCTCTGCCCATAAAACGGAGATCGCAGAGCTCAGTGTCCCACCTGCCATCTTAGGGAGCTGGGATTTGACATCTCCCCTCCGTTGCAAACTCTGAATCCAACCCAGGCTGCCCTTTGTCTCCAAAGTTAAGCCCTGACTGGTTAAAAAGTTGCGTCTGGCTCTGAGCGTCTCTGTCCAGGATGTAAATCCCTCAAATTGTGGTCTAAAATTTCAGGTATTTGAGTCCCCTAAGCAGGTAAGCTAAGGCAGACAGATACGGGAGGGCCCGTCCAACACCACTGACAGGTCAAAGCCACCAAAAGATTCATAATTTTCTCTTCCATCCTCCATTGTCTCCAACACAGCATGCTGGACAAGACCTCAGCACCCAACTAGGAACAGTGCCTGTGACCTCTTCTCCCACCCAGGAGAGTGCCCAGGCGGTTTCAAACCCCTTCTTGTAGCTTCAAACCCCTTCTTCTGGGTTCAAACCCTTCCTTGTGGGTTCAAATCCCTTCTTTGCTAGATGTGAAGGAAGGGCTTGACCCTGACCATCGAACAACACAGGTGAACCCATTAACCACCCCGAGCCAACAGGAGACAAAGCTCTCAGATTCCTGTGTTGGGGCTGCTGCGCAGGATATCTAACACTTCAACATCTCCTGAGACAAGGCAGCATGTCAGGAAGACTCTCGTCTGCTGGCTCGAAGGGTGGCCCGGAGAGGATAATGCCGAAGTTCGATTCCCTGCAGCCAGAAATGTTCCCCAGGGTGGCTGGGTGCCGGCGGGCTGAGTTACGAACACGGTCTGATGTGGACACCCCGTTGGAAAGAGGATGCTGCAGGTTTGGGTCATCTCCAAGCTATGGAGGGAACTAAGCCTCCGCTTCCTACCCCCCACTGCCTGCGTGTCTTGCCTCTTGAGGTGACAGCTAAAAGCAAGACACCGATTCTACACCTTTTAAGGTAGCTTTGTGAATTAATCCCTTTTCCCTTGCTTTCCTCACACAACCTTTTTCTCTGGGCTGTAAGGAGAATTTTGTGTCAAATGTTTCTCCCTCTGATACCCCCAAGCCTCTAGGTTGACCCTAGATGCAGTAGGAGTTTGCTCCAGTTGTTTGCAGCTTTTTGTTGAAGCTCAAGTTCGTGTGTCTGAAAATCTTTTCTGGAGCTACAGAAGTAGACCTAAGTGTCCTTGAATGGGATTTCCTTCCTTACTTCAGCTGTCCAAAAGTAGGAAAGCTAATTTAAACCCATCATCTCAGTTCCATCTTTTATCAACGTGAGAAATGGAAAGAAAAAGAGAGAGATTTCCAGAAAGCCATTCATCCCATCCCAAGATAAGTGTCTACACCTCCCACAGATTTCCTGTCTCCTTCCCTCGGTTACAGAAGGGTCCAGACAACTAGCTGAGATCTGATGGCTGATACCAGATGTCTCCCATCTTCTTGGTATCGCTTCCCTATCAGATGCCTCTCACCTCCTTGACATCATTTTGATATACCATTTTGAGGACTCACATACTTCCCCATGGAAAAGACTTCGGGCACATGGAGGCTGGGGCAGGGCCAGGGGACTACGCTAACAGGTAGAGAAGGATTTTCCTGTGGGAAGTAAAGTTCACACTAACACTGAATGCATTCCCGTCTGACAGCTGGAGTAGGAGCTCCCAGAGCTGGCTGGGATATTTTTTTCTTCCAGCCATCTCTTAACTTGGCCTTCCTTTTCTCTGTGGAGCAAATACACAGCCTTGGGAAGATGACTCATGCCATGAATAGCTCTTGCCTAGAATACACCCTGTCCCATAGTTTCCATGTCCTTCGCCACCCCTCACTTTCAATGACAGTCCCCATGGAGGACAATCCCACACATAAATCCCAAACAGACTTCCCCAAGGCATCCCTGAAGAAGCTGGAGACCAGAGGCAAGACTGACAGGCATCTGTGACTGTTTCAGAGGGTACCAAAGATATCCACGGGCTGCTAGCAGGTAGGACACAAGGCATGCAGAAGACCTGTGCTGTTCTAGACCCACAGCTGGGGTTGCACTGGGACACCCACAGCATCTTCAATGGTGCTGGGTGCCCGGTTTGGACAACTAAATGGAGTTCCTGGGTCTCAGCCCAGAGGGGGAATCTCTATAACAGGCCACTAAGCCAGGCAGGCCAACTTCACCTTGCCACAGACAAGAGAGCAGGCTGTCCTCCTCCCTGTGTTATTCATTTCTCCATCTACACTTTGCCCATGGGGAGCCACCCAGTTTATTCGCCTCACGCCTGGAGATCTTGCCCTTCCCTGGCCCCTGCTGCCCACTGCGTGCACCGGCTGAAAGAAACCCTCGCTGTGAGACTGACAGCAGAGTCTGCACGTCCCTGCAAGCCACAACTACCAGGACCCTCTGTCCTTGCAACCTCCAGGGCTGCTAGTCCCCCTGTCATTAGCTATGCCCTTTGACAAAGATGTCACTGCTCAGCGCTTGGAAAAGGGAAGCAGCATATAAAGGAGGTTTTGGAGCTCGCTCAGTAGGTTTGTAGGCAGCAGAGAGCGGTACACTGGCAGAATACAGCTCTGTGAGCAGCTTTGTTCATTAAGGCAGCAAATAGAGAAGGCTGGGAAGTGTGAAGGAGCAGGGTAACAGTCATGTAGTAGAGCCAAGACACTGGCCACTAAGTCTTTGCTCTGGTATTGGATCAGTCCTATGAGTAAGTGCAACCCTTTTCATTTATTTATTTATTTATTTATTTCCCCCCCCCTTAGGACTAGTGATCAGTTCTGTAGGAAGTCAAATCTAATTCACATTAGTCATTCACAACTGGTTATTCACCTCCTGCACCCCATCAACCCTACATTAAAGTCATTCATAAATAGATCCAGTATTCCTCTGCCATTCAGGCACTTCTTCTGACCATTATTTCAGAGGTGCTTTATTCCACTAAGGGGTAAAGTAACTTGTCCCTGGCTGCAACACAGGGTCGAGAAACCTGGGCACAGAACCCAGGAGTCCTGGCTCCCAGGTATCGCTGTTATTTATATTACAGCAATGTTAAAAGGCTTCTGCTGAGATCAGAGTCTGACTGTACTGAGTCCAGTTCATACACATAGTAAGAGACAGTTCTTGCCCTAAAGATTTACAATCTAAACTGACAAGGACAGAAACACAGCAGAGGAAAGGATGTGTTATTAACAGCAGGGGACCGAGGCATTGAGAGATGCAATAAATCGCCTGCAGCCACACAAGGAGCTTGTGGAAGAGCCCAAACTTGACCCTTGATTTCCCACCGATGCTATCTTGTCTCAGCCATCAGGGAAGGGTTCGTTGATGGTTCAGGTGAGGCCAAGACCCCTGCCAAAAAAAACCCCAGCCCAGCACAAATGCATTCTTGCCTCTGCCCCATCCTTCTTTGTGTATGACCAGGACGGAGGAGAGAAGTCCCGTGTGATACCACCACCCCAATGCCATCGTCATCCCCTGTCAACTGGCTTTGGTTCACCCCGAGGCGTCACCCCCGAGCCCTGTTAAAGTGGTCAGGGATGAGGCTGATCAACCAGTCCAGGTACAGACTTGCAAGAAAGGAAGGTGAAGCAGAAATCGCTTTTCCTTAGGAGAAAACCTACCTGAAAGGCCAGTTTTGAGGGGACGCCTGCCTGAAGGTGTGACCCTCTTGTGGGCACAACACCATGCCAAGACTCTGGTGAGACTTTTTGATCATTTCTGAGTCTTGACAGAACATCTCAAAGCGTGATGAGATTATCCCCCGTCTGTGCACACGTACCCTACAACACTCCATGTCTTCACATGTGTGAGAAAGCACATGAAGACAAATATTTACTCTGTCTACTTAAGCAGAAGTTTCCGCTATTTTTTTTTTTTTAGATTTGGCCTCCAACATCAATTCCTTTTCCATCAGCCTACCAAAGCCCCCTGACTCTCAGGAATGGATTTGAACCATAGCAGTGATGCAAGGGAGGTTTATACTGAACTCAGTGGAACCCCCAACTCTGAAGACTTTGAGATTAGTATGGGAGGATTTGATTTCAGTTGATAAACATCAGTAAATCTAGTTTTTTGCCTTGTCACATCTGGCCCTGCGTCTTATTTAGTTACTCATTGTCAATCTGATCAGTTTTGGCTTCAAAGTCACCCAAACTCTCTAACTGACCAGAAATCATAATGGTCCCATCATGGGGAGAAAGAGGCAAGGAAGAAGCATGATAGGGTTGAGGTTTGAACTCTTCAGAAGTGACAAACACCAATAAAAACGGCAACCAACAAATAAATAAAATAGTGGTTTCAGCAGTTAAAGCTGTTTTTTAACAAAAATAAATGTCAAACCCTACCGAGACAACTTAGAATTTCAACTGCTGAGTGATACTGCTTAGGAAGGGAAACAGAAACGGAGAAATACATAGGACTGTATCTGCACCCCCCATGACTTTTCCCTAACACCCCTGGCTCACACTAGGTATTTTGTGGCCATTACACTGGTTTCTATTCTGAAGCTATCATCATCAGGGGTCTAGCCCTCAGACAAGCACAGCTATAAAGTATGAAAATGTTAATTTGCCCACGTCCATAGACAGCAAACCCCCTATTTCTGAGATCGCCCTGCCTCCATTTGGTCCTATCTTCATCCTGTTGTGTAACTGCTTTTCTTTACTCGCTGCCCTAGAATCCATGCTGGATTAGAAATGGTTATGATATCAATAAATAGCTTACTGCTGTGGGTGCTCTCAACATCTGCATGTAAGCCTTCGTACCCAGCCACGGCAAGGGGGAATTCAAATGATCTGTCTCATTTCATCTTTTCCTTGCAGTACGCCGTCGCGGGAGCAAACATTCCCATGAATTATTCGTGTCAAATCATAGAGTCCCTGTGTGCTCCCAAGTGCAAACAAGCACTTTTCTTACACAGTGTTTACGGAGCAGAAGCATTAGGTGAGAAACAAGCAGTTTTAGGGCTCATGTCATTTATCGGGCCAAGAAACGGGATTGTTTTTAACACCAAGCTTTGTTCTGGTCTCTGGGGCCTCATATAAAGTAATCAACTAAACATTTCAGGGTCCTTCTCTTGCCCGGAGGACAACAGGCAGGATCTGGCCACATCTGTGCTATTGAACCCTCTGAGCCTTCCAAGCAGGGTGGGTACATCCAGAGCCTGTAGGGAATGGGATGAGCAGGGAAGGTCCGGAGAGCAGGGCAGCTATGCTGTAGCTGACCCCGTGCAGTGTGCTCTCATAAACCAGGGAGGGCAGGATGTAATAACACCTTATGTCGATGTATTGTAAACATTTAATATTGTCAGTCTTCTCCCATGGGAAAGCATCTCTGACTCTGTGAGTTTAAGCCGGCCTGAGATAGCTGTTGCCTCTACAAAGCCTTAGTCTTGCACAGGATCCTCTCCCAGGGCAGACAGCCTCCTTGTTCCTGGACATTCCCCTGAAGAATGGTAAAGCCTTCAGGACGGGACCCCACAATTCATTACAGGACCCCGTAATTAATTTGTGAGACCCCACCTGCAGTATTGCATCCAGCTCTGGAGCCCCCAGCATAAGAAGGACATGGAGGTGTTGGAGTGAGTCCAGAGGCTCTGAAGATGCTCAGGGGCTGGAGCACCCCCCTGTGAGGACAGGCTGGGAGAGTTGGGGGGTTCAGCTGGAGAAGAGGAGGCTCTGGGGAGACCTTAGAGCGGCCTCCCAGGACTGAAAGGGGCTGCAGGAAAGATGAGGAGGGACTTGTTATCAGGGAGTGTAGTGATAGGATGAGGGGTAATGGTTTTAAACTGAAAGAGGGGAGATTTAGATTCGATATTAGGAAGAAATTCTCCCTTGTGAGGGGGGTGAGGCCCTGGCACAGGCTGCCCAGAGAAGCTGTGGCTGCCCCCTCCCTGGAAGGGTTCAAGGCCAGGTTGGACGGGGCTTTGGGCAACCTGGGCTAGTGGAAGGTGGCCCTGCCCGGGGCAGGGGGGTTGGAACTGGGTGATCTTTAAGGTCCCTTCCAACCCAAACCATTCTAAGATTACCATGACTTTAGGAGGATCCTTGGTAATAATTTTCTTCACAACACAGACTGCTTTTTGTGCATTGCACTCCTGATGCATCCCAGCATCGAAAAATATCTCCCTGGCTCAAGCACATTTAGTGTTTGAGCTAGAGCCCTTGGGCTTTGTAATCTGTCCCCCTCCCTCTCCCTTGGCTTCAGCCACTCTTGGTGAAAGTTAATTTAGGATTCCAGCCAACGGTGTTCACTCGGGAAGCACTGGACTGAGGGCAGCTGTTCGTGCACAAAGGTGGTTGCAAGGAAGGGTCAATCCTTGCTTTTAGGAATATCAAGGACAAGTCCTCAGGAGGCAAAGTCATGTCTGATCTAAGTCAGAGAGCTTGTTGGTGATTGCCACAGCACCACCCCCACCAGCATCACTTCTATAAAACACAAAGCAAACCAAGTTACAGTAACACGGGTTTTCTTCATGGGCTGGGTTGTTCTCAATCAAGGTTTTAAGAGCATGTTCCCTAATAACACAGGACTCCACCACCATGGTGTCACCAAAGCCTGGCAACGCCACTCAAACGCCTGTGATCTTAAATAATGCATTTTCTTTCCCAGCTGTGAAAACTGCAGCGCCTTCACCCATTCTCCTGAATAATGGGAGTGTTTCTGCAAGCTTGCCATGGTAATTTAAAATCAATTTTATTTTCGTATCCCATTATAACTTTTGCTATAGGAAATTAACACTTTAGTAAACCATATGATGTCTGCAAAAACAACAAAGGGCATTAAATGGCAGTACTGCAAAGTTTGGTTCAATGAAAAAACAACGGATATACGTATTATAATTTAAATATTTACGTTTGTAACCCATCAGCTACGAGAAACACAGGGAAGGTAGGTGAATCTGAAACGGACCACAACATCTGCTCAGTGATGGAGAGGAACATGCCCAGCCACTTAAGAACGAAAGGTGCCCTTTGAGATATCTTCTCGAACTGTAGAAAATAAAGTGATTGTACAACTGGGATTTTTCACACCTCAGCCATCACTTTTAATAACTTCCATTTAATGTTTTGCAGGAACAGTAGGACCACATCCAGTCTAGAAAACTCAGCAGCACACTGGAACGTGGAGAAGGGCTGAGGCCTGACTGTCCACACTTAAATTGTTAGTGTGGTCCTGCCACAGCTTTATGCTAGGACAATTAGCCTTCTGCAGACAATTCCCAGGCACGGATGAGGAATTAGCTGAAGCCAGGGACAATTTACAATAAAACATCTTGGGTGCCGCCACATCATTTTGATGGCTGAGAGACTGGATTGTGCAAATGTGAGCAGACCATGCAGGTCAGTCTCAAGGTCAGAGGAGAGTCATTGATTACCTCACTGGTTTAAACACAGCCACAAAACTTGGACTTTGAGTCCCATGTTTTATCTATTTTTCACTTGAAAGCCAACAGAGACAGTTCCCTTTTAAAAGGTGTGAGGCTTATGATAAGGAAACTCCATGGATGGCTCTAGAAGGCCTTTCTCCATAAACCAAAGAAAGCACATAGGGGATGGAAGCACATCTTTGGGTGGAAAATCAACTTAGTTTTCAATCTTCTGGGTGGTTTTATGATCAGGTGATCAGAGACTGTGGTGAGGGATGATATTGTGCCTACCTAGATGGATTCAAAAAAATCCCACTGAAATCACTATGGTGTTCTTTCTACTAAATAGAGGTCTACTGAAGCAATGCACATAACTTTTTTTTTTTTTTCAGTTCACTGGTGGAACCAAAGAAGTAACTAAAAGAGAGGTGATGATGGAGGCAGCTGCTGAGAGCAGATCCTCATGGGGTAGCCCATGGTGGGTAAAGGCTGGAGTTCAGATCCCTGCTCAAAAGTCAGACCGATGTGACAGGGCTGGACACAGGCCTGGGGGGAGCGTGGGCAGATCTGAGCTTATCCCCAAAGGATGCTCTGCCCAGCCTGCACATGTGGGTCAGGTAATGGGGCTCTGGGAGGACAGGTACCACCTGCCCATATGTACCCTTTGGAGGAGCCAGAATGGCCAAAGTGTCACCCTGCTGTGTGCATAATGGCCGCCAGCCCCATAACCAGTGCCCCGGAGGGGGTGTTAATGGGTGGATGTGAAAAATAAAGCTCACTTCAGCCTGTCGCCCTGCAAATCATGTTGGATATGATCTAAACCCAGATCTTCTGCTGGCTGTCAGCTGGGGTCACCAATTGATACGAGGTATGGTGGAGGTCCCTATTCATCCTCCTGCATCTGGGGAATGATGCTCAAATCCTGTGGGCGATGCTGGTGTGAAAGCCAGAGCTGCATCTTCCATGGCAAATGAACTGCTCCAGCACTCCTGGATTTACGGGGCTGGTTTCCTGCCTGTTTTCCCACTGGTGGAGCAGAAACTGCAGAAAATATCAGCTACCTCCAGCCCTTTCCAAGGCCAACACTTCAATAAAAATATGCTAAAAAGAAGGGGGGGAAGTCACTTGTCTCTGAGTTCCTCCATTTAAATTGCTACAGCCATTCAAAAGCGAGGATTTTCATGCTGTCCAAATCTCCGGATTACCCAGCCCAGCTCTTTAAATGCAAAGGACGAAAAAAAAAAATAAAATTAAAAGAAGTCATGAGGCTGGACCTTCATCTCGTCTCCTGACGATGCCTGCTTTCAGCCCTTGCTGTCAGCAGTCCCCTCCTACCATCAGAGGAATCAAAGGTGAAACTGGCTCCAACATGACAAATAACAAAAGCACCGGCTCCTCGTTCCCGAGCCGAGAGTCATTAGGAAGTTCCTGCCTCTCTCCCAGTTGCACGTTAATGAGCGGAGGGAGAGTTGGGGATGGTTTTGTTCTGTGTTTGAGAGCCAGCTCGGGAGATGAAACCTGCCATTCAGTAACTTTCACAGGAAAAACACTCCCCTCCCAGGCTCCAAAAAAAATCCCTCATCAAAACCAGCTTGATCCAAAGGATGGAGAAGGAGAAGGGCTGGGGATAGCTGGCTCCTGCAGAGCCCGCTTGCAGAAAGCCCTTCTGATTAGCCCACGTGTTGCCCCTCGTTTCATTGGAGGCATTTTGTAGGCAGAGGCGTGAATTTTAAGTGCAAGATGACTTTGGGATTAGCACCACGGGTGTATGGCACGATCAGCAAACGGACAAGCCAGGGTGGACATTTAGAGTAGTTTTAACCTGGTCTAATCCAAGTCTAATCCTGGTCTAATCCTGGATCCACAGCAGACAAAACATCTGGTTTGCTTTTCTTAGCTTGGTGGCATTTGTAAATGTGGGGCAAGAAGGTAAAATGGTGACAGATGGAACAGAAAGGCTATGTCTACACCTCCAAAAGTGCCTTTGACCTCTTGGGCTCCCTCTTCCCCCTACCTCTGGAGTACGGGAGATGCGCCCCATCCCCATATGGACATACTTAGCTCCTTCAGAAGATGGCATATGGAGACAGAAGACCACCTTAGACCCAAAATAAAACCCTTCCCATAAAAGCTCTCCCAGCATCGGTGTTTTCACACTTAAAACATTTGCTTTTGACAAATGAGCATCTCTTCCTTCAGGTGAGAGTAAGAAGTTTCACTGTAAAATGCTTTGTTTGTGTTAATGAATACTTTGCCCAGGCGCAGGCATGCAGGGACCCCCACCCTGGCCATATTATTTGGTGAAAGCACAACTATATGCTAAGAGGTCTGGGCTCTGTGAAGCTTCTTGGGAGCTGGCAGGGTGTCCCATAGGCTGCCCGGCGTACAGTCAATCCTGGGGGATTACTCATGTAATGCCACACCACTATGAAGTTGCATGGGCAGGCACATGGAGAAGGACGTACAGTGAAAAAAGAAAATCTTCTTTGCCCCATTCTCTATCATCCCAAACCAGCGAGAGGCTGCCTGTGCCTGGGGTGCAACGTCCAAGACAATCACAGCTGACAGTGCCTTCGAGGGATGCTGTCAAAGAGTTTTAGGCTCATCATTCAGTGAGGGAAAGATTTCGTGACTGACTTCATGGGAAAGAGCCCCTTTACAGACATTCTGGGAGCCCAACCTGCAGCCGGTGTGGCTTAACGCCTGGTGCCCACAGCTGGACACCGCTGCGGGACGGTACCACCACCCCTGAAGGCAAGGGTTGGGGTCAAAGAGGCAGCAGGAGAGGTCGGGTGAGGAGTCAGGCAAGGATGAGGAGGGCTATGTGGAAAGCTCCTCTTAGGCGGATGGTGGCCACGCTGCGGTGCAGCCAGCCCTGGTGGGATGGGGCAGTGTCCTTGGTTTCTCCTTCTGGTCCATGTTTTTCTGGTGGTTTGGGTACGCCAGGTCACCAGCTTGACATGAGACGTTGGTAGCCCCTCGGGGTTTGTGGTGAGCGGATGTGCAGTGTGTGCCCAGGGCATCAGGTTATTCATGTCTCCAACATCAGACATCTGATGTCAACCGGGCTGCCTCTGCGGCCAAGGGAGAGCAAGGGGCAGCTGCAGAGGGTGACTCATGTCCCGAAACCAGGCTCCTGCACTGAGTCATCCTCCGGAGGAACCTCTCCTGGGTGGAGAGTGGGAGGATGGGGTGGCACACAAAACTCATGGGCAGAGGAACAGCAACCACTGTTGATGTTTCTGATGTCGGCAGGGGATGGGGCTCCTTCCAGGTGGCAGTCAGGGACCCACTACCCACACACCCATCCACACTGGTAACGCGCAGTGCCCTTGACATTCAACAGGAAGAAAAAGTTGGGGTTTTTAACAGTGAGAGTCATCTGATGTGCTTCAGAGCCCTGCTTTAGGCTGAGATGAATTATGAGTTTAATTATAAATTATATACCTCATTTGGAAATGTCTCCAATGCCAAAGTGCCAAGTCAGGTGAGGTGAATCCCATCCTTCTGGTCCAATCGTTCTCCTATTTAGAAATCATCTACATATTCACCCAGATCTGTTTTCTGACACTGGACTGTTGCCCCACTTTCATCTTTCCCTGGATTTTGCCCACAAGCCTCTTTATGTAATGACTCTGGAATTAATTTTTAAACTTTGTTTTGATTAATTTTATTTTTTTTTTTAATTTATGAGCATCACACAGGCCTGTGTATCCCGAAGAAAAACATATAATGAATAAATAAACCACATGCACATATACATAAATACTCTTACATATGGATATAGGTTCATATATATGTACAAACCTACACGCATACATAGCTATGGCTTATTCATTATGGTTGTATATATGTATATATATATATACACATAGAAGTAGATGGTATATATAAATAAATTAATAAAAGCCTGACTTATTATTAATATATTTATATGAATAAACAATATGTGTGTACATACATCATATATAACCATAGACACTGTGTATTTATTCATTCATACATCTATACAAAGAATCTCCTGCTGGTGGAGTAGGTGAAATGAAAAATTCCTGTCTGATATAAATACGGGAAATCAGCTTTGAGGTCAAGCTGGAATACATAAATTAGTATTTTGAAGATCTGGTGTAAAAGACCTTTGGAATGATTTGGGAAAGCTCTTTCTAGAAACCTAGAAAACATCCTTTCTTGGCAAAAATCTTTCATTCTGGTTGTATTTCACTTTTTAAAGTTCAAATTTAGTGTACACCATCTGTACTGCTGGATGGGATGACCCATTACCATATGACATTATCATGGTAAAATGCTATTTCAAAATAAAATAAGGATGGCTGTAACTTAATACAGATCGACTCGTTGTCTTTGGAAAGGCAAAGGGTTTCTCGCTGGTGATCCAAGGCAGCAGCTAGGCCTTTGGTACTCCTCGTGGCAGCTCAAGATAAGGAGAAAAGTCACTTTATCAGGTTCCTGCTCTGCATGGAGGCATCAAGAGACCATGGCCAAGCTCTTGCTGTCCTTCCCCCTCCCCACACTCTCTGAGGTGTTACATGAGCTGAACTTTCCTCACCATCTGGCACTTCTTTCAGTCCTTCCATTACTCCCCTGCCCTTCTCTGGTTTCCCTCCTGAACTGCAGACGATGGGTCTGGGCAGAGCCTCCCTGGAGCTGCTGCAGCAGAGATCGTATCGCCGCTCCTGGCTGCTCGGGAGGGATGGAGGAGCCTCTCCTGCCGTGGCCATGTGATGGGGACCAGCCACCCCGTCCCTGCACCCCTGAGCTGCACCCCCTTCACAGCAAGTCCCGTCTCCCAGTCTTTGCTCTGGGAGGTGTGATGACTTTAGATCTGATCTACAAATGAGCGTGGAAATGACTCATTTGATTATACACACACACATGCATCCCAGCCCAATGTATATATAAAGGAATCTCTTTCATATTAGTTCATGAATCAAATCTAAGCTGAGACACGGGTCTGGCAAAACCCAGTGGTTGCAGAGACGATTCCCTCCTGCTGCCCCTGCCCAGCTTTTGATAAACTCAAGCGTAGCTGGCCAGGGGGGCTCATTTATTAATGTCTTGATGTCTGGTGAGGGAGGAAAGCTGACACAGAGCACAGCCCTGGACCAAGTGCAAGCCAGGACAAAGAGGAACAGCTCTCCACCATGGCAAAGGATGGACACGCCACCCAGGAGAGCCGGGGGATGATGCTGTGAGAAGAGGTGAACATCTCATTGCTCAGGAAAGGGAAACAGCCAGGATACAGCACTTTGCCTCTCCTAGAAAATCACTAAAGCAAGCAATAGTAATTGGAGAGCTACTTGTAAGCTGGGCATCTTCTCTCCTGCTAAAAGCTTTGCCTGTAGCGCTGCAGGAGTGGCTTGTGATAAAAAAAAAATAAATTAAAAAAAATATATATATATTAAAAATATCTGCTCTGACAAGCGTGAAGCTGGAGAGCAGAGAGGGAGGGGAGGAGGTAAGGTGGGTAGGAATCATAAATCAAAATGTTTTGCTGCCTCTAATTAAATCCACCAACCTGTTTGTAACAAAACCACTCTACGTCAATGGGAAGAGATGGGGACAAGAAGCTGCCACTGCCTGATGGCCGCGGTGGCCAATTGCTCCCTCTGTAAGGCTGAGCCTCACGCAGGAATATAGTGGCCTCAGTGTCTTTACACCGTGTTTTTGGCTTCAGAAAAAAACCCCAATCATCTGCGCCAGGCAGAGAAAGCAGGAGAAGGCAGAGCAATTGCAGCTAGACAGAGTGGAGAGGGGAAAAAAGCATTGCAGGCTGTAAAGGGAGGGCTGGAAACCTTCTCACTGCACCGTGTCCTCTCCAGCCAGACGGCTGCAATGTGCTTCTGCCAGCCCTGCAGCCACCACGGCTTGTGCAACCAGCACAGTCTGGGAACAGGTCAGAAGAGCAAATTCAGATAAAAGGGAGGACTGAGAAAGGGAGAAAGCGATCAGGGAATCATGCTACTGCTTCGCTGGCCAGGATGCTGAGTGCTGAGTGCTTGTGGTCCCCACTCACCTCCAAAAAGATGGAGCAGAACTGGAAAAAGTCCAGGGAAGGGTGATGAAGGTGATCAGAGGGATGGAGCAGATTCTATATGAAAAGCTGTCATAGAAACCAAGGCTCCTCAGCCCAGAAAAGGGACAACTCCTGTGGTACAGAATAAACAGCTGTAAAATCATGAGTGCCCTGCAATGGAAGATTTTCCTATCAAGAGCTAGAAGCACCAGATGAAACGGCTAGGTGACAGCTCAAACCTGGCAAAAGGAGCAGCACAGTTAAACGAGGCAACTCCTTGTCATGCTGCCAAGCATTTAGAAAAAATAATAGACAAATCCAACCACTCAGGAAAATTCTGTTATTACACTGACAGCACCCCATCTATAGCTCAGGAAGGCCCTTCAGGAGCATCCTGGGATGCAGCGTTGTGTGCTCGCCTTGTTCTCACACCATTCTGCTGTTGCTCAACCTGCGCTTGGTAGATTTTAAGCTGACTGGCCCAGCGCAACTGTTAATTTTTTCAATGCCAAACTCAGCTCATTTCAAGTTTCTCAGCAAATTCCACTCAAAAGTTGACTTAGCATCTGCAGGGTAGCCTCTGCTGAGCCTGCAGCAAAGGTACCCGATGCTCTGAAATTCTGGATGGGGTGGCCTCGCCCTGGCTTTTCCAGGGCTCCCTCAGAAGCTGCCCCAGCTGAAGCTTTTGAAGCCCCAGAGTTGGTCAGGGAGAAGCTGTGTGGGGTGAACTGTGATTTGTCCACATCCCATCTTCTGCTTGCAAATGTCATCAAACACTCATTGAGTGTTGGGGCCTCATCACGGGAGGAAGGCGGTCAGGGTCATCAAAGCCATCCGCTACGGTCTCTTCAGCAAGGAGTGGTGCAGCTGGTCCGAGATCTTATAAACAACCTACAACTCTTTACACTTTCTTGACCTTTGCTCCCTGCCTTGCATGCTGGCTACTGAATAGATTAGGGATTTATCGGAGGCTAATGTTTTTCTAGTAATTGTATTGATTGCGAGTAGAAATCTGCTGACCTGCTGGAAAGAAAGAAGGAGGAAGTATAAGAACAAACTCTGGAGAAAGACACTGATGTTACTACCACTCTTCAGTCACTAGACAAAATAAACACTATTAAATTTCCACAGGTTGGTTGAAGTGCTGCATTAGTGCGAAATACTGATATGAAGTGGGAAAAGTGAAAGTGACAATTAAATACTTAATAAATGACTGTTTGGGTTGGTTGGGTTTTTTTTGTTTTGTTTTGTGTTTTTTTTGTTTTTTTGTTTTTTTCACAGATGCACAGAGTGGGAGGTGGCGTAACGGCAGTAATGAGCTTCTGGAGTGATTGCCCTTAGCACCTGGGGTAGGCTTGAGAACATCACCAGATCCCTATCATGGCTTTTGGCTTCCAGAAAGTTATCCAGCTTTGACTTATCCATGCAAATAAAGGGGGGAAAAAAAAAAAAATCATGGTCCCTGTTGGTGATTTGTTCCCATTACTACCTACCCACGCTGTTCGAAGATGTGAAACTTGTTTCAGGTTGGAATTTGACTGACATCACTTTTCAAACATGGGAGCTCACGAGGCAATTTTAATCTCCTACAGCAGATATTGCCTTTCTGAGTATGAGTAACTAACAGTGCCCGTTCAAGAAGTGGCTGTGCTTTTAGAAATCGAAAGTTCACCCACTGGGGCTATTCTGACTTGGGAGACAGGAGCCATGGGAACCATTGTTAGCATTTCACAGTACAGTGGGTTGGTATTTTTTTAATCAACGTTTACATGCTTTAACTTCACTTCTATTTTATTTTTATCCATCTCCTTTCTCGTTGTATTTTCAGAGGACAAAAGGAAAGAAAGAAAGAGAACTTTTTAATTAAACTTTTGAAGAAAACTATCATACAAAGCTGTTCTTTATATTACAGGAGATAAATAACTGCAAATGTTTCAGAGCCCTGCCTATCCTACTGTCTTTGGCGTGTTGTGTCAGTGCATTCACACCTCAGAAGTGATCTGGGGTTCAAGTTTGGTGCCAGATTGAAGGGGGCCACCAGATGAACTTAGCTGCCACCACCTGCTTATCAGGCTAAGGAACCAAGCAAGGGAATGTGATGCTGGACACATGGTGGCTACCTCCGGCAACCAGCAAGCGTGCCCCAACCATCCTACTCTGATGAGCCACATAGACAAGGAACAGATCCTCTTCTTGGGTCCAAGATCTCCTGGGTAGGCAGCTTACATCTGTGTCAGTGAGTCAAGGTCTTAGGACTGGCACTTTTTCATCTGAACTGCTTTAGGATGGTTCTTGTTACAGATTTTTGTCCATTCCTTCACAAATTTTTGGCAAGCTTCAGGAAGTTACATGGGCAGGGACAGCAGTCCCAGTACAGCCACTCTGTTTTGGAGGGTAAGAATTTCATAAAATATATGTGGCCAAAAGGCTCTGTTGTATTTATTGAATATATATGTAGCCAGAATTTCCTGACCTGCAGTTCCACGTGGCTGGCTTTCTTCTAGGAAATATTTTCCTATAGTGACTGGTAGAAATTTGGACTGTATGGGGAATCGGGAATGAGACATACCTCTCAGCTACTAAAACTACTAAATGTTTTGGGGTCTGATCCACATTTTTCAAAGAACAATTCAACTTTTCAGAAGAGGAAGCTTGAAACACCACAGGATTACTGAAATGTCAGAACGTTTTCTCCTAGGAGCTGTGGTTCAGATACTCCACATTTTCAGTCTCAAGAGGATAAGGTGTCTGGGCAGACTTTCATTTCCAGGATGTACCAGCTTTCTTCCCTGCATATGTGACATTATGGACATAAAATCTAGTGTCCTTTCACGAAGCAGACATGGAGGCACCTAACACATGTTTCTGATTCTGGGGCACCGAGACTTTGTTGTCTCTGTCTTTGTGCCTCCAGAAGCAACTGTCAGGATGGTCATTCTGGAGCTGATTGAAACCCTTGTGAGTAAAATCCTGGACTTGATGTGGCTCTTTGTGCAAGCAGATGGAACAGAGGCCACGGTCTATCCCTAAGCACAACCCCACACTGTAGTCAAAGGGTGAAAAAAAAAAAAAAGGAAAAATAAAGGAACCTGCAGGAAACTCCTCAGGGGGAAAGTGTGAAGGCAGGGCGCTGCTGTGGGAGTGGAACTGGGCTAACTTTAACCACATCACCAGCCACTGCCAATGAGAAGGAAGGTCTGACTGGCCCAACATGCCACAAACTCACCCTGTTGGTGGGCTCCAAAACACCCTCCTGTTATACACCTGAAAGGAGGCATCTCCCTGAGTAGCCTGTGCTGTACGCCTTGAGATATCTTTGAGGATGCCACCTTGCCTCTTCCTGGTGGTCCAGAAGGGCACGGGGCTCCCATAAATTCTATATCCAAACCACTATCCCCACATGGGTATCTCAAGTGGTGCTAGGCACGTATAGTTAGGCAAAATGCTGAAGCTGAAAAAGCAGTAAGTAATGAATAATGCAACAAGCTGAAGTGAGCGTTAGGTGACTAAAATATGTGTGTCTACTTTTGAGGTAGCTGCCCCAGGTCCTTTCTGCAATCAGCTGAGAGAAATGCATTTGTGCTACTCTAGATACATGTTTCCTTCCATTAACTGTAAAGAGGGTCAAGGTAACAGTTCAGAAATGTATGTCTACATTGTGGAGGCTTACTTCTGGTTAGATGACTCCTCCCACTATTTATATCTCTTGATTTTCCCAAAGGCAGATGGCCCTCTGCTCTGTTCATGCTGTTTATCCAAGAATCTCACTGTCTGTTGTAGCCACCACTGCCTATATATCAAAAACATAAATGCCCTGACTTTTGTTTTTAAAACACCCAGAAAAAATGAAGCCTTGTTCCTGTCCACAGTGGAAGGGATGGGGTTACTACACCAGACAAGAAGGCATCAGCTGTTAATGAAACCTTACTCTGTATCACGCCTCTCACTGTGGAGTGTCACTAGAGCTCCTGCTGCTTTTGCTCTGCTGTTGTGTTGGGCCAACTCTAGATAGGCTGAATCAACACTACCCCAGAACTAGGATGGAGAGCTATAAAGACCCCAAAGAGGGATATTTCAAGAGAAAACTAACAAAGGAAAAAAAAAAAAAAAAAAAGAAAAGAAAAAAAAGCCCTCTCCTCTAGACTAACGATGAAGGCTTCCTCAAACCTTCCTCAGTTGGCTCATTAAACACCACTGAACAGAATGAAGTGACAAAACACTTCTTCGCTGGTGCCAACGAGGGTCTCGTCATGCTTCCATGGACTTTGGAGCAGCACTTTGGTCATCAGACCCAACTCTCCTTAGCAGTTTGGCAGCGGTAGCCTAGACAGCAGTCGGTCCAGCTAATGGGCAAGACAGGGAGGAATGCTCCCCCTCCACACCCTGGCAAGGAATATCCTTGGATCTAATGGTTCATATCCTGGCCTGCTCCCCCTCGCGCAAGAGCATTTGCCTGTCAGATTAATAATGCAGTCAATGCAGCTTGTCACCATGCATAAGGTGAGCTGTGATAAGCCCAGCATCCGATAAAGCTGTCTCCATCACTGACAGCTAGCGTAATTTCCCAGACTGTCGGCAGCGAAAGAATAGAAAGAAATTTAATGGGACTCTTGCAAAGTATTTCTTGGGCTTTCTGATCCCACCATCAGTGGGGGAAAAGCAGGCAGGTGAAGACCAGGATCAGTAACAAGGTACAGTGTGCAGTGGCAGCCTAAAATCCCCACAACAAAATCCTCCCACCTGCCTTTGCTCAGACATGAGGTTTGGTTGATAAGGGTAACTGCAAAGGACTTCTGTCAAGTACTTGGCTTTGCGTCATGCAATATTCAGGTGGCAAACCAGCCCAGCAGACCTACTGCCTGGTTGAGGATTCAGAGCATCAGAGAAACTTTGGGGGGGGGGAAGAGAAATCTGGAGGTCTGTGACTGTCAGCTTGAAGCAGAACTATGTCCAACACCCAGCCATGGTGTGGGCTCACCAGGTCCTGACAACCTCCAGGGATGGAGATTCCCCCACTTTCCTGAGTGCCTCTGCCAGTGCTGCACGATCTCCCGTGAAAAAGCTTGTCCCAATGTTCAGTCTGAACATCCCAACATCTTGGAGAAACAATATTTAACTGAAAAATGGCTAGAGCCAAGGGAAGTGATGTATGAATCTGGGTAACGGGTTTGAGTTTTGCAATAGAAATAAAAAGGCAGCAAAGAAAGAGCAGGAAAGTATAAGAATTCTAATCTGACATTTTAAAAAATCAAGTGTTTCGTCTCAGCAGTTAGCTCAAAATAAAATGGAAAACCCACCCTGAAACAAAGGAACTTTTTTTTTTTTTTTTTAAATATATATCCGAAAGCAGCGGGTGAGCTGCATTGGGAAGGGGAGTGTCTGTCTGTCGAACGTGGAGAGAGCAGGAGCACTCAAAATCAGGTAGTAAAATCAGGGGTGGATCCCCCTTCATTCAGTTTTCCTCCTGAATTTCCACCCCTGCTCAAATCCACCCACCACCTTGACTAATACGTGGGTAATACCTCTAACCACGCTGCATCCCAGCAGACCCCTCCTCTGCAAACCATGAGTTCAGAGACCACACCATGCATTATGTCATCCTGCGAGGAGGAGCTGGGCAATTCTGCAACGACTTCTTTCCCAGCCCTTTTATTCGATCCCTCCTCTAACAGCATTGCTGAAGAACTGGAAAAAAAAAAAAAAAAAAAAAAAAAAAAA
>NW_020799097.1:3092551-3111670 GCF_003259725.1 Athene cunicularia
CTTTTTTTTTTTTTTTTTTTGCTGCACAGTGACCGTGCTCCTGAGAATCAGGTTGATTAAATTTCTACGCCTAGCATCTTCCCTGGAGTCCACATAATTTATGTAAATACGAGAGATAAGAAACGAGGGGGAATCACAAGAAAAATGGAGCATTAAGCCGCCAAGATCCATTAAATTCTCCATCACCCTTTTCAGAATCTCAGTGTTCAGCCGTACCGCCCCCGTGTTTTCCCCCTGCCACAGCAGCATGGATCAAATTAACACTCATTGGGCTGAGGAAATCCACAGGATCAGTCCTACCTCCTGCCTAACATTTGGATTTAGCACTGCCTGCAATGAATCAGCGCACAAAACGAGACCTATTTGAAAAACAGGTGGTGCAGCTGGTTGCAGCCTTCTTGCATAGCCGTATCGCGATGCGATGCCAAGCAGCTGGAGCTCCCTCCAGGCAGAAATGATGCAGGGCACATCCCAGGGTACATAGGTATTTGTGGGAAAAGCGAGATTGAGCGGGGCTTCTTCCATTTTAGGGTCCTTGGCAGAGTCTCTGCACTCCTTTGGGGTGTATCCACGCTGTCAGCTAATGGAGGGTTAGTCTGAGCTCACTGTCGTGACTAGACCTAGCAGTCCCTGAATTTTGCCAAAAAATAGCCCTTCAATCCAAAACCTCAGGAAGCTGTGCTGGGAAGGAGAGGGAATAAAGTCAGCAGCCTGTTGCCCTCCTTCATGCAGTCTGTGCTTTTCCTAAACCCTTCCTAAGCAGCTTAAACCTGAGTTTAAACCCCTTCTCCAGCCTGTTCATCACTTAGTTGTGCAAGTTGGGCTTCAAGGTCAGCAAACATCTTCAGTGCCCAGGCATCAGCACTACAGCTCGGCCGTCTACCTTGTTAAACTGTTCCTAGTACTCTTTTGGCCCAGACCAAGAAGCAAAGACCAAAACTGATTCCTGGCGTTGGTTTGGGAGGTGGCCCGGATGGGGGACAGTTCCCAGTCGTCAGGCTGGATGGAAACACCCCATTTTGAGAAGGCTGCAAGGACACCGGGTACAAGAGGATGGTAGTAAGGGGCAGATTGCACCAGTTGGCCTCAGGGCCAGAAAACACATCTAGAAATTCATTCCTAAGGTGTACAACCACTTGGTAAGCACCATCCCAGGCACGGGGCAGGCGTCTAGGGGTGCACAGACACATGTTGACCACTTCTGCCTCCTCCCAGGCTGGGCTGAACTCGGTTTGTGGATGAGCGTCACCACAGTCACAACGTTCCCAACGCACAGTGGTGCTCAAAGCGTGTCTGCTTTCACAAATGGCAGCTGAGAGCACTTCTGACAGCACCGGGAGCCTCGGGCAGCTCTGCTGTCTGCAAGTCACTCAGAGCCAGAAACCTCCTCTTACACACAGCCTCCTGCTTCCCTGGGATTTTCAGTCCTGCGTAGAAAATACAGTTAACCCCAACTCTTCAGAAATATGTATCTTCCCCTCTCCAAATAGATGTCATTACTAATAATACCATAGACTTTTTATTTAACTTTCAAGCTCACGGGCAGCGCTTGGATTGCTTTTCTTAACAAGAGTGACAGACAGAAAAATGTCTCTTTAATGGGAGCAAAAACTCTCCAACAAGAGTATGATTTTAGGATGCTGGAGCTTGAGGGAAAATACTGCAAATCCTGAGTGGCGATGAAGTCCCAAGAGCAGAAGATATCAGCTCTCACTCAGCCCCGTCCCTCACCTGGATACTGCTGCATTACCTTGGGTGGTTTTGCTTACGGTGCTAACTCTGCAGAGTCAGTCCTTGGTGCCTGTGCCCAGGGAACAATTAACCACTCCAATAATCAAATATCAACTTATAGATCTTTCAATACTCATGAAGGATCAAGATCTAATTAAGACTACAAATGAGTTAATCATGTGTGATGAAGTCTTCTAAGAAAATTACACCGAAGACTGACATCCTCTCTGAGCTGCAGATACTTTTGACAAAGCCCCAAAGCAGAGACTAAAATAGGGAAGATTAGCTGGAGTGATGGGTATGAAGAAACAAAACTGAGTGGGTTTCAAAAAAAAGAAGGCTACCTATAATCTGCAGCTTGGATTGATGAATTATCTGAGACAAAATTTGATTTGACAGATTCCCTTGAAATATCTAACAATTTTGCAAACCACCCAGTGACCAGCAATCGGAAGAGACCTACCGCGTCTCTCCCTTTGCCTGAACAAAACATCTAATTTTGAGCTGTGGGCAAGTGAAACACACTACCAAGACCGCCCTTGATCACAGCCAAAAAAAGGCCAAGGAGAAGTCACAATCTGTTTGAACTTCCAAACCAACAACGGGAACAACGCAGCACAGTCTAAAGCGCCTTGTAAATAGTATGTGTGCCTGGCATTTAGCGGGGTTTGAAAGGTCTGTTCCTTGGCTTCATCCTGTCCCATGGATGCATCATTTGCTGTGCTATCATGCTAAAAATGACTACGGTCATTAGGAACAATTTATGCTTAGGAAAATAATTACGGTCATTAATGGGGCTGAAAGCAGACGCCGTTAGGAAGCAGGAGCGGAGTTGTGACAGCCGACCGTGCATGCGACGTGATTGACATACACAGCAATTATGGTGCTCACATGATTAGGCATCCCGAATTACTCAAGTTAGGGCTCAGAAGGGAGCCAATAAGTGATATGTCCAAGAGATGTCTGGGAAAGGCCAACAGGATCACAGCGAGACAAGCCACAGCAAGCGTCTTGGAGAGCATGGGTGGTCGTCACCAACAGTCCCCATTGACCACGAGGGTGTACAAAGTGTGCCTGCAGTTTTAAATCTAATAATAATATTCAGTGAGTGATGTCAGTGGCTTGTAAATAAGGTCACGTCTGGCTATTGGACCATAACTTCACAGAAAAACGATATCTGCAAAGACGTTTCTGAGCCAGCGGGTGAACTTTGGGCCAGCTGACGGCACAAGCAAGAGTAAGCACAGGTAGCTGCAGGGAGGAGGTGGCTTATCCTCTGGTGTAGCTCTCCCAGTGGAAAAACAGTGGTGAAATGAAATCTATAAGCATCTGATTGGGATCAGATTTGCAGGGCAGGTCACATGCTGTGACCCAGGAAACATTGGTCTGAGAAACTCAATGAGAATGAGAAAGTCCTGCCTGGATTTCCTCAGGCTCCTTTCCTGTGAATAGCGTGGGATTATTGGCAGTTAGTTAATAAAGCTCATTTGGGTTGTCTGGACGGTCTCTTAAAGAAGTAATATATTACTTAACAAAAGAGTGAATTTGGAAAGGATACTGGTGAGTGAAATTGGCCAATGGTTGATTGATAAATGCACTAGTAATACAAATACGTACTGTTCTCACTGAGACCAACTAGGAAGGGAAGTTTAACTCCATACATGGTTGTTCATATCTATGGGAAATCTCTCCCATCCCAAAATCTGTAGCCTGAAATCAGCCTTGCTGGATACCCCACCCACAGGTTTCAGGACATGGATGGCCACAGTTTTGCTTCATGAAGGATAGCAGTGGTGTCCCAGGGGTGACCGGACCATTGTGCAAAGCCCCCAAACCACCTTCTGATACAACATCCAGGAACAGTCACGCTCATCCAGGTGCCATCTACTTCTTTGCTACTCCCTGGTTCAAAACACTTTCCCTTCATTCACTCCAAATCCACAGATCATCTACACCCCTCAATGTCCAAGTCATACTCTTGGAGACCAAATTTCCAGCTGACTCTGTAGACAGACAGAAAAACATCTTGTCCCTGCAGCAGAGAAAGGGCTGATCATGTTTGTGCCCTGGCCCTACTGCAATGAAAAGTCACACAGGTCAGCTCAAACTCCCCGTGTTAACCATGTTGCTTGAAAGTACCTGGTTTTGCCTTGACTTCCAGGCTGAATTTTGCTGGGTTCAGCATTTAGGATCATGTTGTGATTTAACTTGATAAATTAAGGAGCCTTCTAGTACAGGGGATCTCCCTGGCGTTTATTTAGTGAGCCAGATTAAATCAATCCATAGAACTGTGTGCAAATGCATGATTGAAGGTGAGGTGTGCAGCTCGAGAGCCTGACAGGGAAATTTTGTTGGTCTTGGTTGCCTTGGGATTCCCTCTGGTGTGAAGGAAGGTGTCACCAGAGAGAGAAAAGCATACAAACAAGGGGATGACCAGGAAAGAATGGGTTAAACCATCACAAAAGACACGCTTCTGTTAAACTTTCCACTGGGTTGAATTAAGCACAGCACAAAATGAATTGTTTGCAAACTGAGGCCGCTTGTATCCCAAGGCATCCCTTGGGTGGGAAGACATCGCAGTGGCCAGCAACATTAAGGTCCCACTATTATTAAGTCCCTAAGTGTCAGGAGGATAAATACATTAAGGATGCAAAGTGCTCAGCTGTTAGCAAAATAAACGTGGCGGTGCTTTGGACTGCAAGACGGACCCAACAGGAGGGGGAACCACCATGGCTGTAGGAGGCATCGTGTGAAGCAGGACACAAAGGTTAAGTGGATACTCGGGCTTTGGTGCTGCCTCCCAGGCTTCAGCATTTCTATAAATAGATCATTTAATAAATAGGCTATTTAGTTTTGCAAACATGGAGTCTCGTCATACTGTATTCCAGCAGGTGGTACACGGAACATGGTGGCAGAAGGCAGCATTGCCTTACTTACACATGGGGAAGACTAATTAACAAGAAAACAACCCGGCATCCAGCAAGTGAGTCTGAACAGGCAGCGTGGAGAGATTAAGGCAGCCAAGGGCACAAAGCTTGTCAGGGAGAAGAGCCCTCACACAGGCATAGGAAGAAGAACTGAGGCCAACTGCACAGGTGAACATGGATTATAACAACACATAAGAAAAAAAAAATATATTTGCTGTGGACAAAATCATACAAGAAGTGATTAAGAGTGGTTGCCAGTGGTAACTTCCCAAAACGCAGCTATTTGCTGATTTTGAGACCCAAAGAAAGCATGAGGCAGTTGACCAGACAATCTCCTGAGGTCCGCTGCGACCTCAAATACTCTGTGAAATGCCTGTAGCGAAGGTTGTGTCCAACCTGTGGTCAAACCCAGGTAGTCTAAAGCCAAAGGGAAACGCTGGCTTGAGGAATCATTTGCAGAGCAATGGGAAGGTGGCCTTGTTTGGAAAGACGGCCAAAAGTTTGATAGCGAACACAAAATGCAGAGAAACTCCGCAAACTTGCTTCCCACCAGGAATAAGACATCGGCTTAGCACGAAGGCAGGCCAAGAAGCGAGACTCTTCTTCCCACAGAGGTTGGTTCCTTGCAATGTGGTGGCACAGCACAGACACTCCACGGAGGCACATAAGAGAAAGCCAAACCAGTCAGATTTGCATTAGTAACCTCTGGTCCCTTTAAGCCACCAATCACTTGCAAACAGAAAGATAAAAATACGAAAAAATATGAAAAAGGAAGGTGCCACAGCCCGTGTGGAGCACTGAGGAAGACAAGCTGCAGAAGGGGGAGGTGTCCTGAGGCTGTTTGCCTGCCTGAGGCTGGAGACCTGTGTTCACTCCTGGTCACCCTGAAAAGCATGCGTTTAGAGATGAAACCATTTCATTTTAGAAGCATTAAGCCTTTTTCCATGCCGGTGCTCAGGGCGGGCCAGGCGGTGGCCCTTGGTCTACGCTCACACGCAAGAGCAGGTGAAGGTGGCATCTCCACAAGCCTTGCAGGCAGGAGAAGGTGGAAGACTCCTTGCCTCTCTGCTCTGCCTCCTGTAACCATGTGAAGTAGGAGGCAGAATGACCTATTTGTGTCATGCCCTGAGTTCCTCTTTTTGTTCCAGCCGAGGCATCTACAAGCACCACTCTTCCCGAGGCTCCTGTCCTGTCTATTCACACTATCCAAAAGGGCTGCACTGCCTCCCGCTTCCACCTCCTCCTGTCCAACACCCATCCCCTTGGCTCACCTGGAGCTGCAAAGGCACTTGGGGAGATGCAATGGGAGCAGACAGCAGCAGCTGGACTGCTCACAAGCCCCAGTTTTGCCATGGGAGGAGGGGATGTGCGTGGAGAAGCATCCCTTCACGTGCTGCGCATCAGCTCCCCATGAAACAGGGAGCCGGGTGCCCCCCTCGATCACAGATGTAAACCCGCTGGTATGATCAGTGTTTCTCCAGGTTTACAGCAGGATTATTGAAATCTTCCTCTCCTCTCTCCCCACAAGGAAGGATGGAAGGATGTGGGCTTTTTTTTTTTTTTTTTTTTTGGTGGGGGCATTTATTTATTTGCCTGCTTAGCCAAAATTATGAGATGGATGAGTTCTTTAAAAGCTCTCAGAATCAGCAACACTCTGCTCCTTCACTGATCTCAGAGGTACAACCCCTGTTGACTTCAACGGCAGCTGAGATCGTCCAGTGCTGAACTGCTTTTGAAAATCCTGCCCTAAAAGCATAAATTCTATTAATCCTTTTTTTTTAAAAAAGATTTTTTACAAAAAACCCCACTATTGCTGCACACATTATCATAGGCTTTCGGCGCAGCTCCCACAAAGCCAAAGACATTTTCACTGCACCTTGTGAGGCAGTCATAAAGAACATACTGTCTGCGTTATTGAGCTCTTGTAGATATTTCTTTGTCCTTTACTTGCGGCTGTAGCCTAACAGTTGTGACAGATTTCATTTAAGGTCCTTTATTTACAGCTACGATGCACTCTCATTTAATCAGCCCTGTCCATCCCACTTCGCACATTATATGTGGCTAACTGTACTCTGGTTGTTTTGCTGGTCTGCTGCTGAGACAGGAGACACAAGGAGAAAAACCTAGAATTAGACAGCTAATGACATTTTCCTTCTCCCACGGGTGAATACTGCTTGTCATATCGTCTTCCCTGCTGCTGAGTTTTCCCTGGACACTTGGAAGAAAACTGTTGAGCAGACTACAAGGGTGGGTAGATCCCATCAGAGCAAGATGTAGTCTTCGGTACTATTGCTGAAAACATCCCTCTGGCACCAGCACTTCTGTCCCTGTTCCCATTGCCCAGATATGGTGGGATGCCTCAGACTTCCCTGCAGTGGGCATCTCTCCCATTGGGCAAACAACTCTTTCTTGGCCACCCTCACAAAACACTGGGACCTGCAGCTGGACACTGTCCTGGAGCATGCTGTTGCTGGCGCTGTAGTGGCATCTCACCCCTGCCTGTATGGGAAGACAGGTCGGGCCAGCGTGAAGCACAAGCCACCTGGATCACCTGGCATTCTCCTGAACCTGGTCAGGTAATGCAGGATGACCGAGTTAGTCTCACATCATAGGTTCTCTGATCACGTTGACTGTGATCCTAGCAAAACTGCTGCACATACTCTGAATCAAAGGGACACTTCAAGTGTTTGAACCTGGGCCCTGGGCTAAACCTTTTGTGTGGTGCAGTGAGCACAGACTCAACCACTCACGATCGGTGCTTGATGTTCAACAAACCCGCCACTTCTTCCCGAAGCTGCTCTGACTTAGGAAGGTGAAATGGAGATGCTGTCCAAATTTTGTCCACTTCTTGTCCCCTAAGACAAGGTCTTGTCAAGCCACATGTCTGCACTTCAGGACACATGCTGCTAGAGAGGTGACAGCATCAGCCTCCCCAGCCACCAACTGCACTACAGCTTCTCCTCCACACTGAAGCCACCAGCATTGATGTTTGGCCAGGCTCACACCAGCTCATGGGACAGCAGAAAAGCTGTGGCTATGGGCTGGGGAGGTGTGAGGTACAGACCTTCAGTGCAGAGGGAGTACCAGGAGGGAAACCAACATATGCAACTCTGCTTGTAAGAGTTCATTGAGGAGATGCTAAAATGGATAGTTCTCTCTAAAGCTTGATCCGGAGCAACTTTAGCAAGGCTAGTTCACCATCTTTGTGATTTAATCCCTCTTCTCTCCAACACACAGCTCAAACCTCCAAATCATCTGAGCAAGCAAATCAACCTACTGTGAAAAATACAAGGAAAGAGCAGCGTCTTGCATTGTGAGTGGGGTCACTGTTGGACCACCCTTCCTGTCCACAAGCACCTTGTGCTGTGAAGTACCTAGAAGTCCCCAGGGAAGAGCATCTGTGAGAGATGGGTTCCCCTCACAGCAAGCTAAATTTGCAACTTGGGTCCTGGGAGAAGAGCTGTGGCCTCTCCACCACATCGGCACACTCCATCCTCAAACCACCGCCCCTTCACACAGCAAGTAGGGCTCCTCTTCTTGCTGTAGACCTCACTGAGAAAGCCTGGCTTCATATTAGCATCATCACCATGATCATTCCCCTAAGCAGCGCGTCAAGAGGAAGTTATTGTGAAGAGATGGGCCTCACTGTCATCTGTTCCAAAAGTGACGAAGATCTCTGGTCATCCTAATCTCTTGAGGATTGAGTCCCACAGCCAGAAGGCGGCTATGCAAGACGTCTGACCTTACTGCACTGGAGAAGTTCACCTGAGGCCTCATTAGCACCAGCCTCCCGGGCGAGCTGAGCTGTCTCAGTTGGTCCCATCACGGGGGCAGGAGGCAGATGATCTTACAGAGAGTTTCCCCTCCCTGACCATGTATTTTGTATTTCACTAATCCTGGTGCCTTCCCACTGCCTCAGAGCTCCCTGTGTATACCAGCTCCTGCCACTTGTTCAGAGCAAAATGTGGATGGAGTTTCAGTCCATGAAGAAGCACTTACCCTTTAGATCTTCCACCTCTGAAGTACCACCCCAGCACTATCCCTGATCTCTGCTAACTCCAAAAATGCACCGAGGAATGAGTTGGGCCAATGTTACTGGCCCCAAATCACGTCCTGGCACTGCCTAGTTCACCCATACAGATGCAGTCCGCACGCGAGTTGCTGAAATGAGGGAGCAGTTCATAACTCAAGCCACTTTCAGGCACTTTTAAGAGTTAGGTTTGATACAGCCTAGTCACGTGACTGCCAGGGGACAACTCTGGACTCATTGATGGCTTTATACCATGGTCATTGGACGCCAGAAGGTCTGAAGACCACAGGACTAGGAGAGAGCATCTGATTCATGGAGAACCTCAGGGTGGCAATGTGGTGTATCTGAAAGGGCTATTACAACACAGAAACCACATTTTACACAATCTCTAAAGCTTGTAGGAGTTTCATGGAAGCAAAAGCAAGTAATTTAGGAAGAACACTTGCTACCTGGCTCAAAATTAGAGGTGGGTTGCTTTGTGTCTGCTTCTTTTCCTACCATCCATGGCCCCCAGTCCAACACTCTGAGAAATTTTCACCCCTCTCTTTTTTCCCCTATCTTTTTCTGATAGCAGAGTGGTTTTCTCTAGGCTGCTCTGGAGTTGGAAACCTCTGTGGCAGAGCACAGGGTTCCGTGCTCCAGCCCTCCAGATTAATTACTGACGGGACCTTTTCTTTCTCCATAAATAAATCAGGACCGCTTTCAGTCTCCTTTGGGGCTGTTCAGAAAGCCCCTTTCTGCACTCAGGCAGGAATTTGCTTAACTCATGCCAGTGGGGACTGTTTTCCAACAAACAATATCACAATCCCATCAAGCTGAAGAAAGCAACATGAAAGGGAAGACCCACTCCCCAGGGTGGTTTGGAACACTCCTGCGGTAGATGATGGAGACCACAAGGTCTCTCTGCCAAGGTTCAAACTGTTGCCTCGCTCACCAACATGACATCGGTTGCAGGAGCAGAGAAAAGAAGGGCTCAGCATTGTCACTTCTGGTTCCGCAAGATAAATATTACCCAGAAAATGTGCATTCACCCTTCAGATATGCACCCCGTGCACTTGGTGCTTTGGTTTTCTGGAATGATTCCTACACACGGTAGGTGAAGTAGCACTGACCCAAACAATTCCCCAAATATGGACCATCCCCATCACATCTTAGATACCTCAGGGTCCTTTGCTCAGGCAGCTTGTACTAGCCACACAACATTGCTACTAAATAGGTGTTTGGTTGTTTGTTTTAGTTTTTCCCCTCCTATATTGGTTCTTAAGATAAGTAGATTTGTTCATGACATCTGGGATGAAATTTCACACTTCACAGAATCACAGAATCGTCTAGGTTGGAGAAGACCTTGAAGATCATCCAGTTCAACCGTTAAGCTAACATTGACAGTTCTATGTTTGTTTCAAATTTAAAAGTTCTTCAGCTATAGAAAAAAAAAATCGGCAAAAATATAGAAACACTAAATTAGTGATTCGTTAACTTATATACCAAGCAGTATAAAAGATCAGCACTACACTCAGAACAGAGCTCTCCTAGTCAGGCTACCGATCTATGACATTTTCTCTGCAGATTTATTTTCAGGGGGAAAAAAAATCACTCTGATTACAGCAGGAAGAGGGTTTAGAGTGGAAAAGCTATTTCCCAGCGGTGCTGGGGGCTCTTACACTATATCACATCATTGCAACTTAAAATATTACCCTACATGAGCTGAGACTTGGTTATTGCTCACGTGTGTGTTTTTTACTCAGAGGCAGGTATTGCTACATGACTTTACCCTTGTCTCTGATATGTAAAATTAAGCTGAATTCCTCTGTATTTTCTATGGGCTTCACTGCCTATCCAGTTAGTTACCAAAGCTCAGCTGATCTGTGCTAATTTCTTAACCTGGTTTAGTGGTAGGGTCCCGGGTGGATTGAACTAATTTGAAATAAGGCGTGTCTGATTCTGGAATAAGAGCATCAACACAGGGAATTAATTACGAACCACTAATGTCAAGTACATAGTCCGGAATAAGTCCTTGGATAGATGAGGCTTAAGGCCATCTCTAATTTTTCTAAAAAGCAATTTTGTTTTCTCTTGGTCTGTCTCTTGATCTGTCTATCAGGAAATACTCACACAGATATTTTGCCTTCACCTCATTTCAACCCCTGCTCACACAAGCTCAGCTCTGAGAGCGGGATGCTCAGTGTGCAAAGTCCTTCATACGCTCAGGGCTTGATCTTGCCCTTTCAGTCACTAGGCTTATTTTGTCCAAAACAAGATACTCAGATCATAGTCCCCCCCATAATCAGAGTTCAGCCAAAGAAATACAGACCTTCTCAAGCTCTCCTAAAGACTGACTGTATGGGAGCAGCCTCAAAAACTGAACCAGGAAGTGTGATTTTCAAAGACAGTGAATTATTCTGCATTCAGTGCCCATGCAAACTTCCTCTCCCAGTATTATTTTTGTTTATTTAATTTAATTTTGTGTCTAACAGGAGCTATTTGTTCAGAATACGTATATCTACGGTTTTAACTCACCTATCTAGGAAGACATCAAGACAGACTTTCTGCCATGTCCTCATGTAAATTCTATGTAGTAAGCCGGCACTAAAATTCAACTGTCTTTAATTACCCAGGTTTAATTTATATGATACAGGCTCTCCACCCATGAAAACCTTCAAGTGGGATTACGCCAAGGCAAAAAGCATCACTGGGCTCCAACTTCAGTCACAGCTACCCTAGAGATCCTATCGAGAGGGATGGGGACCTCTGGGGTTGTATCTCCCTTCCCCAACATGGGAGGTCCCCAGGTGACCAAAGCATCTTCAGAAGATCCGTGAACTAATCACTCCTTTCAAAGCACAGCTAATCTTTGAGCCCTCTCCCCTCCTCACCCATCCTCCAAATGCCCCCCATGGTCCCCTCATTAGCTGTAAACTTTGCTCAGCTCTGAGTGCAAACACTGCCCTGTTACAGCAACCTCCTGTTTTAGCCTTGCAGAAGTGTAAGAAGGTGAAATTTAAACTTGAGAAACTTTCTTGGCATGAGGGCATTGTATTGTGGGTATGATGGCATACAGAAACTACCCTTTTATCCAGGAACGTTTCAGGAATCTGATTAGAGACTATGATACAGACATGGTTAATTCTGTTCATCATTTATTTGCACAAATTATTTTCAGTTAGAGACGAAGTGCATGGGCAATTCCTAACTGCAATAAAACCATGACAAAGTGAGGATAAATACTAGACTTAGTTTGACTGGAGTGATTCGTAGAGCTACTAAGAATGATGCTGTAACCTATAAATGTGTTAAAGACATTCTTAGAAAAATACATGTGGACAGTAGATAAAATAAGGGCACCAGACTGGGCAGATCCTTAGGAGATCTCCCAGAATTAAGGTGATGTTTCAGGCCCCCGTGTCAGACTGTGCAGTCTCCGGTAAACTCAACAAAGTAAATTATTGCTTTGATTTTAGCAGTGAGGAATTCTGTCTCTCGACTGCTGCTTGAGCAAACCCGTGAGTCTCTTTAATGGTTCTGGTGTGACTAGTTATAAATAAACGCAACAAAAGTTAACAGTTAATTGGACCTTAATGCGATCTGATGGCCAACATCTATCTCTGCAGGTAGTCACGACGCTATGAAGAGCAGTAGGGCAGGACGCAGTGATTGCTGTGTCTGGGTGTATGTAAAAAGGACACTCGCTCACTGCTCTCCTCTCCTTCCAGATGTTTGACCCCACCCCAGACCTGATGGACGTCTCACGAGCTGGGGAAGCTGTGGGAGATGCTCTGATTTCACAGCAATGGGCTGCCAGCAGCATCTCTCAAGAAGTCGTATCCAGGCAGCGGACATCCAGCTCCCCGGGACTGTGTTTGCTTGAGAGATTCATCTGCTGTTGGGGTGGGAAGAGCCAGAAGGGGATGGGGAAGGTTTTGGGTGCATGCACTGGCCTGGACAAGAACAACTGAAAACCTTTGGACAATATCAACCTGAGCTTTGTCCCAGATTCTGAGTGGCTGGGACAACTCTCCACCAGCTTAGTGGAGGAGGTTGGAGCTCCTGGCATCTAACAGCATCAACAGACTTGGTGGTGGTCACTGCAAAGTGCCACTCATCCCTGTATGGAAGGGGCTAAGGAGGGGGTTCTCCTCCAGAAGGTGTCATCTCTGCACGAGAAGGTCCGGGATGCATCTCCTCCACAGCCTGGCTGCTTAGATGTGTGTCCTCGTCTGCCAGAACCCTTGGGATAAACCCTGGGGAAGCCTGTGACAAGTTTTGCCCAGCGAAAGCCTCAATTTTACAACCCGGACAGCAGGTGACGGTGTGGAGATCTCAAAGAGGATTTTCCATTCTTTCACAAGTAAACACTGACCCTGTCCTTGGGGCTCATCAAATATCAAGCCATCTTCAGGCACACAGCCTCTATTTTCTGCCTGCCCCTCTACATACACCCCTGGCTGCAAATCTGACATTCCCCAAATGTACACGGGGATTCTCTGCTCAGCCCCCAGCGCTGGTGGCACCCCCTGACCTCCCCTGTAATGAGAGGCTGCCAGGACATCCCCTTGGTGTCCAGCTCCTGTTCTCAGGATCCCTGTGTGCTCTCGGCAAGGGCTGGGGTTTTCAGTGATGTCACTTCAGGGAGAAGGGGGCTGTGATGTCAGCGCTCCGTCAGCCGCTCTCCTGCACACACGTGCACACACACAGGGACTTCCATAGGTCTCCTGCGAAAGCCCCCACCCACCCCAAGCAGGGGCAGCTTGCACATTAGCTGAAGATTTCCCTCACTGCAGCCTGTGCCCACCGCCTGTCATCCTTTTATTGGCCATCTCTGAGAAAAGCATGTTTTAATCTTCTCCAGACTTGTTATTAGAAGACAGCAATTCAACTGACCATCACCTTCTCCTCCCTGGGCCCAGCTCACCTGGCATCCTCAGTCACAGAATCATAGAACGGTTTGGGTTGGAAGGGAGCTTAAAGATCATCTAGTTCCACCCCTCCCTGCCATGGGGGTCCCTCCTTGTGGGTCAGGTCTAAGTATACAGAGGACACTTCTCTGCAATAAATCCAGGATATGCCACCTCACTCCCTCTGTGACTCACTTTCCCCTCATTTTCCCTTCTCAATATCCATCCGGAGCAGACGCTGTCAGCCATCCGCGCAGCCTACAGCTGCTTTCCCCCCAGGTACTCCAAACACTTCCCAGCCTCCTTGAGAAACTTCACACCTCCAGGTGGTTGCCTAGAATACGTGGACTTGCTTTTCTCAAGCTTATGTTACTGTCCTACCTCGATGCAACCCACTGGCCCCCAATGGTTGAAGGACAAGGAGCCAGGAGAAGACCGTGACCCCAAGCAACACCCCCAGGCACTGCGCTAATACAAAGCAGAAGACACCAGAAATCCATAGGGCATTCAGCAGTCTTCAATGAAAATTCCTGGAAATAGAGAAATGCTGATTTTAGCTGTGGATTCTCCCACCTGAAGAACTGCAGACTTTGGTTTCTCCTCCTTCCCATTAACCCCCTGTCTTTTTTAAGAACAACAACAAAAAAAAAAATTGATGTGGCTTAAAAAGATGAATTACCTGATCTGCATATTCAGTGAAGCCCAAATGCTTCATAAATGCGACATGAATTTTAACAGTATTTAATGGTATGCATTAATTAATAATTCTTTGAAGATGTCAAACATTTGTAGATTTAAAAACTTTATAACTTTCAATAAATTCTGTGGTGCTTAATGAATTCCTCCAGATTTATACAGCTTTTGAAACATGCTCCATCTCAAACAATTTCAATAATGTATGCAGTTTTAAGAGGAAGGAAGAAAAAAAAAAGAAGAAAGAAGGAAAAGAAGGAAGGAAGAAAGAAAAGGAGTGTGGGGAAAAAAAAAAAAGAGACCATTTATTAAGTCTTGATTTAACGGGAAATAGACGTATTAAATCGCTTCAGCATTTTATTGTGTTACTTGATTGATTTTTTGAGCAGCTCTGCTGAAGAACTCTTGTTGCAATGAGAGGTGGGGAGCTCACAGACTGAGCAAGCCACTGGCTGAGCAAGCACCCTCTGAAAAATTTGGGGTCATCCATGTTAATGTGGGTGGAGCAAAACAGTCAAAGCAGGGGGTTCATCCCCAAGGATGCAATAAAGACCTGAAATGGTCAAACTGTATCCTAGAAGGCCATGGGGCTGGGGTGGACATAGATTTTCCGAAAAATAAATATGCAAAAGGTGAAAATCCCACTTGTCAAATGATTTTCCACGAAGAGAAAGGTTGTTTTGCAGAACAAATAGGTACAGGATCTCAACTTCCTTCTCCCAGTCCAAGAAGAAAATAAGAGATGAGATGTTAACATTTACTCTTGGATGGAGTCCGATTTTCTGCCGTTTCTGGAAATTTTACTAATTCAGAAGATGGCTCCTTTACATCTCATTTACCAGTGTGAACTTAATTATTTGTCTTACGATAGTAGTTGCAGTCCCCTCCTCAGACAAGGAGTAACACACAGCTGGAGTCAGTCCTCCCCAGATGATTTATGGTTATTAGCAGAATAGTTTCATTTACATCTTCCCGTAGTACAGAAGCACTGGTGATCTCAACTTAGGTCCTACAAAGGGATGACTCCCAGCTCCAACCAGGAGTAGAGCACTGCAGTGATGAGGAGTCAAGAAATTGCATGAAATGGTGTCAGACCCCAGAAGAAAACCCCAACTCCCGTATCCCAGCGTGGTGCCTCGGCTTCGAGGATGCTGCTCCTCACCAAGCTCCGGAGGTTGCTACAACTGGTGAGATTTCATTTTCCAACCGGGTGGCTGTCCGCGGGCAAGGACTACGTTGTTAAAACCGGCTGTTAAAATGTTCCCATCTTGTGGAATGTTTGAAACCTATAATTAAAATGGGGGACTTTTTTCTTTTTTTTTTTTTTTAATTAGGACTTATTAACTTCTAAAACAATGTTTTACAGGATGATGTTTTGATCTTTCGGAATCAGAAGGCTGCAATAATAGCAACAAAATAGCAGCAAATAGCTGCAAAATGAGCAATTAAACTACAGATATGAACATGTCTCTATACATCTATGTCTCTATATACATCTATATCTGTATCTGTATCCACATCCACACAGCTACGCATACACACACACACACACACACAAACATATAAATTTTGCTAGCGTTATTTCTGAAGCAAACTATTTCAGAAACCCAATTCCGCAAGCATATCCTAAAGGTCAACTTCTTACATCCATTTGGTATGAACACAAAGTCTGGATATTCCAATTCCCCACGCCTCCACCCCCCCGGTGGTAATTACATATTTTGAACAAGCTGTTTGCACAGAGGAAAGCAAAGTGAGGGCTGAAAGCAGAGCAGGGGAAGGAAAGAGAACATAACTCATCCTCATGAACGAGACATGCGTAAGAACAGACTGGGATTTGTCCTAAAACAACTTCCCGTGCTCACGTCGGAAGAAAGACAAGAGGGACCATAAAACCAATAAGTTTAGAGAGGGGAATGAGCCTTTGCTCTGGCTTGTTCAGGGAGTTATTGATTCTCCCATGCATCTCACCAGCCTTCTAGTCAAGATCACTCATCCCACTCCTACAACATATTGGATATATAAATCTCAGGGGACCATCACTGAAATGTTGTCCCTGACTTCACAAAGGCCACTCTACGAGGGATGAGCATGTCACGCCGCGGGGCACGCTGGCTGCTCTTAGATGATGGGGCTGGAGAAGGAATCACAGCGGCACACGCCGCCACTGCAGGTTTGATAGAGAGTTGGCGTTGCCTTTTCTTAGTCATAATCGCCTCATGGCAAAATCAAAACGGCACAAAAATCAGAGCACAGACTCCACAAAAAAAAAAAAAAAAAAAAAAAAAGAAGTGATGGTGCTAATATAGGTCAGGACTTTCCCACAGATTCACCAGCAGGGACATGCCTATGGTCCCTCAAGGTCTTCCCCAATGAGTTTCCATGCCTAGGAAGGCACAAAGAAGAACTAGTTGGATTTGGATCCAACAACTGGTTTTTGCACCCAACAACTGCTTTCTGCATGAGCCCTTGGTTTCTGCATAAGGAAGATCATAAAATCACAGAGTGGTTTGGGTTGAAGGGACCTTAAAGATCATCCAGTTCCAACCCCCCTGCCCCGGGCAGGGCCACCTTCCACTAGCCCAGGTTGCCCAAAGCCCCGTCCAACCTGGCCTTGAACCCTTCCAGGGAGGGGGCAGCCACAGCTTCTCTGGGCAACCTGTGCCAGGGCCTCACCCCCCTCACAGGGAAGAATTTCTGCCTTACATCTAATTTAAATCTACCCTCTTTCAGTTTAAAGCCACCACCCCTCATCCTCTCCCTATACTCTCTGATAAAGCGTCCCTCCTCACCTTTCCTGTTGGCCCCCTTTAAGATCTGAGAAGTTTTAAGACACAGTGTGTGTCTGGAGAGCAGTGTGTGAAAGCAGGTTTGGAAAGAGCCCATAGCAAGGTCTTGTTGGTGTTCAAGGGCCTGATTCATACCACAGGCTCCAGGACAAACTCTGTTAGGGGCATTCACAAGTACCCACATGACAGTTGGGGCGACTGTAATCCATGTGCTCCTCCTTGTTCCCACTCTCATCTGAGAGACTTATAGAAGAGACAGGCACCAAAGCAAAGGTCCACTTAGAGGTCTCTTCTCTCAAGCAGTGACCAGTAGCCGGTGCCTAGGGAAGCTGTATAAGGTGACCTTCTCCTGTGACCACCAGACACTGCGAACCAGCAGCTCAGGAAGCCCCTGACGTACAGGCTGCATTGCTATCCACCGATGGACGTGCCCTCCATGGATGTCTGCTCCCTTTTCAAAGAGACCTCCAGTCCCAACATCCACAGCACCCTGCGGCACCAAGGGCCACCATGGAGTAACACCCCACACTACCACATGGCTTTTTGAGGCTTGTTCCTGATCATGTCACTGATTGCCCCTGGTTCTCTCACTGTGAATCTTCATGTTTTTAGAGAACAGTCTCAGGCAACTATTTCCTTTGTTCCTTGAAGTCATTCATACTAAAGGGAACTGAGTCTTCAGGAGGCACCTGGTCCACAACCCCAGGCTGTGAGCCCCGAATCAGACATAAGTCCTAGTCCCAAATCACCTATTCACCTTTTAAAGAGTGGTGATTTTCTTGTGTGACCCCTATCTTGCAGCACAGGGGTTATAATGTGGGCTTCTTTCTCTAAAAACATAGTGCATCAGGGCTCCAACCTGAGCCTCTGCAAGCTCCTGCCACACAAACCAAACCCTAGCAGATGCTGCTGGGGTTTACCATCCCTGGTAGTGAGGAGGACCCCTATGCGCCCTTTAAAGCAGGCACAGACCTCAGAATCCCAGAATCATCTCGGCTGGGAAAGCCCTTGAAGCTCCTCCAGTCCAACCATGAACCTCACCCTGACCGTTCCCAACTCCACCAGTTGGAGTTGGACCCAACCCTCAGCGCTGGGTCAAATATACCTCATGTAGCTTCAGTCCTGACCTTCTTCACCAAGCATTTCCAGTTTTCAGTAACTCACGTGGTAACTTGCCCACGCTCTCCACCCAGCTGTGCCCAGCTTCACGCACCCTGGGGACAAAACGGGTCACCCCACTCCTGTTCTTTCCAGTACAAAATGCCCTCCTCTATTCTGGAACCTTCCCCCCTTTTGCTCCCCTCATTTTATCCTCGCTCCTGTTCACTGTTGGGGACAACACAGACAGACCAAAGGTGCTCTTGAGCTCCAGTCCCAAACTGGTGCCTCTTCTGTGCCTGTCCGATGCCACAGCTAGGACGTTCCTGCTGCCCACCATGGCGTTGGCAGGACTCTTTCTCCAGCGGGCAGCGGGGATGCTCAGCCCCTGTGCTGGGACCTGCAGGGATGCTCTCATCCATATGGAGCTCTGCACCCAGGGTGCATGTTGCTGACGTGCTGCTGAGTCCACTTGGCCGATGGGACCCGGCCGCGCGTCTGGCTCGCTCCCGTCGCTCATTTGCTAATGCGGATCGGCTGCTTGGACCTGCAGCGTCCTGGGAACTTCCTGGCTATCAGCTTTACTGGGCAGGCTGAGTTAGGAGACAAACAGAGGAAGCAAGTCTATAATTGCAACAGAGGGGAAAGCTGCAGGGGAGTTTGTCTCTGAATGACAAACAGGATCTGTAAAGGCAAGAGGAGGGTGAGGGAAAAGGGATAAACAGTAGCGAGCGAGGCTTGACCTGCTTTGTTGCGTGGGCTACAGTCAAGAGCTTGGGAAAAGGGGGAGGCAGGTCTCACTCCTCGCCCCTGACCTGACACAGCAGCACCAAAGCAATTCGCTGTGGTCACCCACTTGCTGGACCTGGCCATGCAGATCACAGAGTAATAGAATCACACAGAATCATCTCGGTTGGAAAAGACCTTGAAGCTCCTCCAGTCCCACCATGACCCTCCCC
>NW_020799097.1:3111720-3116524 GCF_003259725.1 Athene cunicularia
TGGCCCAAGAAATCTTTTACAGAGATTAGTTAGATGTTGGTTCTGGACTGTCTTTAGCATGCTGTTTTCTCCTCCACGTTCCCACCTCCTGTCTTTTCCCTGGACTTCAGCACGTGGTTGGAAAAGGTCATTCCTGATCCTGTCCTTGTGCTGGTGACAACCGAGGCCTCAACCTCTGAACCAGCCCCATCCCCAGTGTCTCGGGAGCCGCTCTCCTCCTGGCATGGGCTCTGCCCTTCTGCTCCCTCCCCATACCTGCCCTGTCCCCTCTCAATGTCTGTCTCTGCCAGAAGATCAGATAAAACATTTCACTAAGCACAAAGAGATTTTTTCTTTTTTCTTTTTTTTTTTTTTCCCCTCGTTTTTCAGGGAGAACAGAGATATTTCTGCATGGGGTTGACAACAATTTTTCAAGTCACCCTTCAAAACAAACATAAACCCTTGGCATGGCTGCCTGCAAGAGATCTTACCCTGGTGTCCAAAGGGCTCCTCTATCTTTGTCTTAAGCTTGTTCAAAATCTGTTTACCAGTATTACTAAGAAGAGAAGAAATAACCAGCTCTTTTATGACACTTTTTTTTTTTTTATGTGAATGCCAAGCATGCTGCAAGTCATCATCATTAATTAAGCAGATAAAAGGCCAGCTGAAACCAACATAAGCATGTCCATGCAGCTGTTTGCATCAGTTTAAATAAATTAATAAATAAATTAATAAATATTTTAGAGCTCCTTTTCCAGCTCTGGCCCTAAACAAACTTCCACACCACCAAATCCTCACTCAACAAAGCAGCATGGCTGCACCTGAGCTGCCTGTTGGGGCTGGGCTGGGCTGTGATAACACCCAGACTCAACACAGCAACCATTTGGGTTGGTCCTCTTTGGCTGGGTCAAAGCTGTGTCAGTGACCATGGCATCATTTTAGAAGTGTGGATGACTGAGTTCCCTTGCACCATTTAATTTGCTCATGTAGGTGAGGCTGAAGCTGATCCTCATCTTTCACATAGGGCAGGAGATGCCAGAAGCCCTTCAGACCACCATACCCCCATGTTGTCATGGTGGAAACCACACCTAAGCAGTTTGGTCCCAGTTAATGGCTGGTGTGACTGCCTCAGTTGGTGTCTCCCAAGTTAGAAATTACATGCCTGGAATCGCACAGCCCCAGATAGACTGAAGGCTGCCCCAAGGCTGGGAAAATGGGAGAGGAAAGCTCAGACTTTAGGGGCAGGTCCATATTTCTAAACTCTCCTGCCCTTTGAAGAGGGGTTGCTGTATCCAGACCACTTCATGGGAACAGTCATAGTCCCTGTCCCATGCCTGGGTATTAATTGGGTCAGTGCTCTTTGTTCTTGGCCAACCAGTGCCACAAGAAATGAGCCATGTAGACAGTCAAATGACAGACCCTGTGCCAGGGCTTCATTTACAGGTACAGACACCCTATGGCTTTCCCTGCGTTCCTCTGGATGACCTATTGCTCCTCCCCTCTTTACCTGTGACCCCAGTTTTTCTCTCCTAGGACATCCCCAGATCCAGAAATCTCATTCCCCATCTATTTACAAGGACTCAATGTTTCATGTAAACCTGGGACATGGGAAGACGGGAGACATCCATGCAGAGACAGCCTAGCAAGAACAAAAGCCTCTGTAACTCAGCAGATAATATTTTTAACATTAACAATAATAACCGGATGGCCTGGCCTACAAAATGCTGCTACAGGGCATCTATCCCAAGGTGGCAACGCTCCCGAGTGGCTGCTGGGACTCTCTGAACTAAGTTTAGCCCTGAAATGAGCTCAGACCCCTTGCTGAGGTCTCTGACTCATGGTCTCCTAGCTGAGCCAGTGGAAGAGGTTTGCTGCTTCCCCTTGCAGCCTTCGTCACCGTCGACTCCGTTGCCACAGGTGGCTTTTTCTATGCCAGAGCAGAAGATGCAAATGCACCCGTGGGATGTGGCGTGGACTTCATGTCCCTCTCCATGGTGACAGCACAAGGGATCAGCGACTGCTCTGGGTTGCTCCCTGCTCTGTTTTCAGCTTTGTTTTTCTCATTGCTGCTCCCCACGTGAAAAAAACAAACAAACAAACAAAACCCAGTGACCAGAGCTGGACCACCCGGACAACCTGGGGCTGGGGTTTTGCCCAGCATGGCTTACCAAGGCTTGCAGTACATCCTTGCAAGACCCTGCCCCATGGCGTGCAGCCAGCTGCAGCCCAGGAGGAGATGTCCAGGGAAAGGCTTTGATGTTTCCCAGTGATGCTCCTGGGGGACATCCCAGCATCACTCCGGGTGTGGGGACTCCCACGTTGCATTTGTCACTCTGTGGCTGCCCTGACAGTGATTTTCCCCAGGGAGAATCTTCCCTTGCAACAAATGCAATGGTCAGAGCTGAGCTCTGCCCTGCCGAAAGCTAAGGATCAAACAGGAGGCCTTCAAGGGCATCTTTGCAAAGTATGATGGGACATGGAAAATAAGGAAATAAATAAGGAATAAATTGGGGGGGGGACACACCCCGGGAATCTCACAGCCATCACTAGGTGAAGGGGAAGGAGGGGCAGCGAGGAGTGAGCTTGCTATTTTAAGGACAAGCTCCAATAGTAAAGTAATCATCTCCCAAGCAATGTTATTTTCTGGATCTGTGCCCTCAAGTCAGCACGAAGCCACCGTGCTTTCTATTCCAGTCACACCAAATGCTTCTCACCAATCTATCCATCTTAATCCAAGCTCCAGCAGCCGCACAGACCCACTGGGGTGGGAGGGGTGCCTGGGGATGGAGGGTGCTGAGCTGGGTGCCAGCCTGATGGGCACAGTGGATCATCCTTGCCATCGCCTCTTCCCCGAGGTGGGATGCTCCTTTCGTCTGCATCCTCACTGCTGCTGCCGGTGCTGGACAAAATGCCTCCCACGTAATCAGTTCCCAGCCTCCCTCTCCTCCTCCTCCCCCCCTCCATCGCTCTCCTCCCTCCATCCCCTCCTCTGGCGCACCACCGCTACAGATAAAGGGATCGGTCCTGCAGCGACGGGGTCATTTCGGGAACTGTCGTCGCTGGAACGGCGAATGTTTGCACGCACAAAAATCCTGTCCCCACTGCAGCACCGAGAGACAGGACCAGCTGGCCGTGGGTACCCAAGGAGATGCCAGGATGCTTCACCCAAGTTATGCACCTGCATCTCTCCTCGCTGACACCCCAGCACCGTGTGTGGTTATTCGCATGTCGTGTCCCGACGAAGAGCCCTGTTTGCCATCCAAAAACGGACGTGCACAACCCAAATACACAACACAAAGCCTCTATGACCCCAATCTCCCATCCCCACATCCCTCCCTTCTCCCCTCTACCCCCCGGCTCAGGGCATCCAGCCCCAACCAGACCACAGCATCGTAAAAAGCTCTTCCTCTCTCTCTTTTATTTTATTAGTGGTGCGAGCGTGCTGCGTGTATAATCAGGTGGGAGCTGCGCTTCACGCTGCAAGGATTTCCCTGCAAACTTCACCTTCAAAAGCTCAAGTCCCCAAAGCCCCGAGGCACAAGGCTTCCTTCTGCTGAGCGCTAACAAGTGGTCAGGAGCTTGGGGTGGTTTTTTCTGTATTGTTTCCTAAATATAACGTTTCTTCGGAAGCCCAAGAGATTAAAAGCCCAGCTGAGTTCTAAAGATGATGTTTACATGGAGCACAAAAGGATCTGGACTTTAAGTAAGCATATATATATATACATACATACACACACACACACTCAGTGATGTAACATGCTGCCACACAAACACACATTTACAGAAGGACCCTCCCAGACACAAATTAACCTCTATTTATGCTTTCGGGATAAAATTTTCCCTGGGGCTGAGTGCTTCCCATCTACCCTGACAGTAACTAAATGCTAATCAATCATTGCAATAAAAAAATATACTGCACTGAAAAGACTGACCCCACGCAGGCAGTTTTGGTAGCTTTTGCCTCCAGACACTTGGATTTGAGCCCCATTTTTTCCATCAGAGTGCCCAAAAGCCCTGAGCTCTAAGACATGACTCCCTCTGTGACTCAGTTTCCCCAGATGCCTCAAGGGCTCAGCCCCAGCACTAAAGTCAGATGACACTGAAGCCTGTGACATGTCCAAGACCTGTTTCTGCTGAAAGGTATCAACTGAAAAATCAAAACTCAAAGCGGAGAAAATGCTCAGGGCCAGAGGGTTGCAGTACCTTTTGAGGGGGAAGAAATTTTCTTTGAGACTTTTTTTGAGCACTTTCTGAAACAAATATATTTAATATGATCCAAAAAAACTCAGTCACAAGAGACCTGAAGTTTCAAAACATGACCTCATAACTCTTCCCAAAGCCATGGACCAGCCCAAATCAAGTTCCTTCACCAAGAGCTCTGCAGCCCTCAGGGGATTCAGATTTGGTCTTTACATTCACTAGTCCCCCCTTCCCACCCCTTTTGTCTCCAGCTCAGCACAGCATTAAGCAAGGCGATGCTTTTAAGTAGATTTCTAAATAAATATTTATTTATGTGCTCAGCGGGCGAGTTTGAACGAATGAAGCTGAGGAGGAAGAGGAACAAGAGGAAGAGAGGATAGGTAAGGATGGCTTGCAAGGGGCTGCGCCTGTGTGAGAGATGTGCAGAGGTTACAGCTCTACTGGTAAAATCAACTCCAGGGTCCCTTCCCTGAGCCGACCTGGTCCCATCAGACTGTTCAATTCTTCCCTTCTGTCAAACTGCCTGGGCCAGGCCCTCACCCCGTAAGTCAGGTTTTAGGTGTCCTAATAGGGTGTATATGTATATATATATATATATATATATATATATATATATATATATATC
>NW_020799097.1:3116574-3158469 GCF_003259725.1 Athene cunicularia
ATAAGAGACAGATATATATCTCCACAAACACACAAACCTGGAAGTTTTTAGGGCTTTTTCCTGCCTCTAAAAAAAGGTGGGGAAAGGGGGAAGGAAAAAAAAAAGGAAAAAAAAAGCGCTGAACAAACCCAAACTTCTAACAAAATAACAGAATACGATCCTGTTAAGGAGTCATTCCAGGTACCCAGGACTAAACTGGAGCAGGTCCCCAGGAGTCACTTGAGCAGCAGAGGCGAGGCAGAGTGCAGCAAGAGCCAGTCCTATGCCCCGCAGCTGGCAAAATAATAATAATAATAGTAATAATAATATTAAGCCATGTCCAATCAGCCCTAATATCCATCACCGTCATCAGGTTCAATGCAGGATTAAAAACTGGAAGTGAATAAATATGCCTGTGATTTCCATTGCATTTAAAGACTGATTGGAAACCCCATCAGAGGCATGTTTTCAGCCACGGATGCATTTCAACTGCTTCTCTGAGCCGGAGCTGCTGCAGCTCTCTCTTGGCTGCCCTCTTGTTCCTCCTCTCTTCTGACCCTACTCCTCTTCCTCACCTCTCAAACTCAACCTTGAGTTGTGCTTTGGCTGTAGCTGAGGTTGTGTCAAGCCGTAGAACAAGCTAGAGTGACAAAGCCAACGGTCTCAACAAAATTAAGAACTTACTCTATCCTGTGTTAGTGACCCCCACTGCCTTGGCTTGGATTTATCCTGCCTAAATATTCAACCGAGGGCTCAGGTTAGTACTAACATTTAGCAGGATAAACAAGGGCTCATCCTGGTGCTGGTGAAATACTCATCCCAAACCCAGATGGGGATTCATTCCTTGAGTTGGCTGAGATTTGGAGTTAAGCCCCCAGGGAAGTCCTTGTGCTGCTCCTCATGGAAAAGGCAGCAGTAAATCTCCCACTGCTCAGGCACCTTCTTCTCCACCCAGCCCCCATTGTGAGGACTTCCAACCCCACAGGAACACGTTAAGATCATGTAACTTCATCTCCTCATGGTAGTCTTGTCAACACTCCCAATAAACGTAATTCCCTCTCTTTTGGTAGTCAAAGGCCCATTTGCAGGTTTCGGCACCCTGACTCCAAAAATCCACAGAGAGAAATGCAAGGTAGCTATGGGAAGATCTGGAGAAGCTGGGCCAAGGGGTGGGATCTCACTGAGGAGTGTGGCACATGCCTTTAAGTGCCTGCTCCTCCACCACAGCCATGTGGCAAGAGCCATAGAGTCATCAGTTAAACCCTGCCGTGCCACTGGGACTTGAGCATCCCCACCAAAACTGAAGTGGTCCTTGGCCCAGACCCAGCCAGGGCTCAGCCTGTGACTGAGCACAGCCCAGAGGACCCCCCAGAGTCTTGCTCCCGCTGCAGTGTTCCCTCTACACACCCCGACGTCCACATGTGAACCTCTGCTCCCCGCCATCGTCACCCTCAAACTGCAGCAAGAGGCCAGAGGTGGCCCCTGGTGACCTCCCTGTGGTCTTTCCCCAGGAGAAGCCAGCAAGCATTCAGGTCATACAACAGAGTTGCAGAGGACAGAAAAGTGATGGAGGGCCCTGCACCAGGGCCACGTCCTGCCTGCCACGCCGGTGGTCCTGCACCACCTCCGTGGTGATACTTGATGAGGGCCGAGGTGGGGAGAAGGGTCTTTTCTGGGGAAGGCAGAGGAAGGGGTGAGTGTGTTTGCCTTGAAGCACCCAGGTGATGACGGATGATGCTGTTACATTGGTGCCTTCCAGTGCCACCCCACGACACAGGAATCACGTGTACAGGGACAGTGGGAATTTGGCATTATTCCTCCATACACTTCTGAATCTTCTTTCTTTTATCAACAAGAGCCTGCTCTTTTTTTTTTTTTCTTTTCTTTCTTTTTTTTTTTTTTTTTGTTTTGTTTGTTTGGTGCTACAGGGAGGAACGGGTTGACTCGGAGAAGGAACAGTGCAGACAAATCCATCAACTTCAGCCTTGCCAGCGGGGAGGAGCCGAGGCAGCAAGCTGCTGAGCCCCAGCATGGAAAGCAGCGGCGAGATGTCTCTACCTTGGGGGAATCTCTGCATTGGCGGATGGATGCCGGGAGAGCCCCTCAGCCCCCCTGCTTCCCCGAATCCTCCGCACTCTCGGCATCCCCTCTCCACCTCCGCACCAACTCTCTTGTTACCGTGACAACGGTTGGCTCAAATGAGCCTCTCCACGATGCAGCACTCACCCACCCCAGCACAAAGCACAGCCTGTGGTGTGTGTGCATCCTACATGGGATTTTGCGGGGCTGCCACCAAGCCAACGCCCTTGGGCTGGGTCCTTGGAGGAAGCTCCAAATGGCAATTGAATCTTGGAGTGGAAGGAAGCCTGCTAGGTTGGGGGTCATCGCTTTTACCCAGGAAAGGTTATCAGGAGAGATGGACGCTGAGAGCAGTTGGGATGCAGGAAAGGCAAAGTAGCAAACCCTTGCAGTGCTCAGGGACAGAGCTGATGCTGAGGTTACACCTCCACAATGGAATAAACCCTTGCTGGAGGCTGCTTTCCAGCCCTGAGGCCTGACCATGGCCACACTATTGATATTTATAACCCCCCTAAGCAGGGTGGCTGCATCCCAACTGCCAGTTGGGGATGGTCCCTGGCCCGTGACAATTCCTGAGCTGTGCCAGGGATGCTTTGGGTACATCTGCATTGGCCAGGGATGAAACGGTGCTAGGGACAGTGGTGAGAGTGTAAGGGTAAAGAAGATTGAACCTCAACCCTTGTGTCCTGACTCTGTTTCATTTACAACTTACCATAATCAATCACTTGGCCATGGCAGGGCCTGGGCAAACCTGAGCACATCTCGGGGCTGCTGGCAGCGTTTTTCATTCATCAGTGCCCCAAGCAGCAGCAGTGACTTTTAACGACAAATGAAATCAGATGGTGACTCACATAACACCCTTTCGGCTGTTTGCCCTCTGCTCTAGGGGATAGATTCAAATGCTGGCTACTTCAGCTAAACAGCCACCAAGGACACGAAGCCACCCCTACAGACACTGCAAGGAGTGTTTGCAGCAAGCAAGGGCCGTGCCTCAGGAAGTAACCACACGGTGGGATAAAAGAGCAAGGAGGATTTCAGGTGGTGCAGGTGGAAAAGGGACTGTGAAGTGCCCAGGGATAGGGAGGGGACGTGCAATTTGGCTGGAGCAATCACCAGCTCTGCACATCCCTGCTGAGCAGTTGTGAACCAGGAGTCGGGGCAGGAAGGAGAGAGCAGGGAACGTACTCCCCAAAATAAGCACAACTTGTTTAGTTTTATTGCTAATGATTGGTAAATGTGGCAACCTTGTAACCTGGAGCACAACAAAATAATTCAACTCTTGCATGTCTTCTCCCCATCCCAGTCCTTGACATGGATGCTCAGCAAGGTGTAGGGAGGACTTTGTTACCAGCATAGACCCTGCCACAGTCTTGGCCCAGACCATTAAGTGCTGTCCTAAACTGTCCCACTGTGTGGCTCCTAAAGAGGCCCCAGAATCAGCTGCTACACAGAGCAAACACAGAGAGGTTGTCTCATTTGGTCCTGATCTTACATCCCCACAAACATCATAAAAATAGGCACCTGGGTAGAAAAAGGGAGACAGTCAAAGGTAGAAAGAGGGCACACATTTCATCTTGCTTTTCCCAAGGAAAAGACTGTCCCATGGTCTTACCCCCGACAAGAGACACCAGGGAGTCCCGGCGGGATGGACAGCCCTAACCAAGCTTCAGTCAAAACTTGCACCTCTTGAAAAAACTCATTGCAGTGAGTCTGGGGAAAAAAACCACACTTGATGGTTCACCTGGCCAGAAATCTGCGACAGTGTTTTGAACTCTGCTCCAATGAACACAGGAACAGGAAATGAGTAAGAGCAGAACACATTGAAAGGGAGGTGAGATCCGTAATCAGCATAAAGACATGGGTATAGGAGAGGGTATGACGACTTCTTTTCCTCATCACCATTCATTTGGGAGAACCTGATCTGGAGGCAAGATCTCTCTGCTTTCCAGTTAGGGCTTAGGGTTGGACAAGAGCAATGAGGGAGTTATATATACTGCTGCTTGCCCTGGCCTGTGGAAATAAATCAATGGAGGGGAAAATACAGCTCAGTGTGAACCTTGGGACCATCGGAGAGGGAACTAATTAGCCCCCCTGCAGCCAATTATTGCCATGACATCAAGTGTTTTGTGCTCTTCGGAGAATGCCAACCATTCAATGGGAAGACAAAGAGGGGAGAAAGAAAGAAAAAAAAAAAAAAGAAAGGCATCATAGTGTTGCTGCTGGAATTTGTTTGCAAGACCACTTGATCAGTGTCAAGAGAAAGGCAGGCTGGTTTACACTGCAGGGGTCCAAATCGCTCAACTTACTAAAAGGCAGCTTGCTGGGGGGTGAAAGCCTGCTGCTACCACCTGAGGTTGTTCCTAATGGAGCCCAAAGATGATGGAGATGTTACTTATGGGCAGCCAAATTCCCAGCGCATGAAGGAAAGGGCTAGCATGGGTAACTCTACTGTAAGACGTGGACTCATGCTTTAAAATGGGTTGGGAACAATCGACTTCAACACCTGGACCCCCGGCTTTGGTGGGAGTACCAGCACCAGCAAAACATGGGGTTGACCTCATTGACATTGAGAAAAAAGCTCAGATTCACTTGGTTGCCAGAACAAACACCGAGGACCTGTACTTAACAGCAATGAAAATACAGCTATATATTACATACATACACGCACACACAGAGTTGTCCCTAGCATTAAAATTTCACTACAAGGAGAGTACCAGGAATAACCATTATCAATTATATATTACACACCGCTTTAGTCTAAAAGAAATCTAATGGCTCAGGGGTTCTGCTGTGAGAATGAGTCTCTCTTACAGGGTTTGAAGCTGACTGTGTTGAAGAGCTTTGTGATTCACCACACACCTGCCGCTCATCCAGCCCCATGGTGGGGATATCCAGCCCAGAAGGTGTCTTATTGACTGTTTCTCCCAGCTCCGTGCAGGTTATGCTGGATTACAGAGCCCTCACTGGGATGCCCAGGGCAGGACAAGGGCTGAGGACTGGCTCTTATGGCATTCAGAGGGGTTGTTCTACAAAGCTCTCACTTCTCTGTCCAGATAAGGCCACGGGGTCTCCAGCCCTGGTGCTCCCTCCACGTGGCCATTCTGCACGGACAGCCTTGCTCCCAGTTTGTCATTATACTGGTACCACAGGTCCTGACGTGGGTCACCCGGTCACCATCTGAGATGCCATCGACAGCCATGGGCACCTCGAAAGGTGGCTGCTCCCGTGTGTCCCAGACACCTCTTGTGGGTGGGCTGGATGGAGATGTCTCCACTGCTGACAGAAGGCTCTTTGGTGACCACAATCTCCTCCGCTAGATACTTTAGTCTAAACACAAGACAGGACCCGTGTCACAGATCTGCAGCGTATCCGTGATGGAATTTGCCCTATACCACTCCCCTCTGAAAGCAGTGACAGCCCTACCTCCACTGTTTGCTGCCAGCATACCATGCCTCAAGGCTGAGCAGCTTTTAAAAACCAAAACAAAAAAAGACAACCTCCTCTGTTCCTGGCACGCTCCTCATCCCCACTCCTGCCTCCAGCCATTCAGCCCCAAGCAGCCCTTGACCTGGTCCTATTGAAAAGACCAGCTGGCTTCCACACCTTCACGTTGAGGAATAAATGTCTGCATTGTCCAAAGGCTTTCCAGTTAAATGACTTGCAGATCCTCCTTTGTGGATGGCAGACAGCGAACAATCCCAGAATCCTAATAGATGCCGTCTAATAAAAGATAATGACAGGGATGCTAAGCCGCAGTGGGGCGGAGGGAGGGGCTGCCTTGCTAAAGTCTTAATGCTGAAATTTTAATCCAATTAGTGCCCCTGTGCATACCAAGGCAGCAGCTCTTGTGGAAACCTCAGCGCAAAGGCATGGTATTACCCAAACGGTGGGTAACAGCCACATTGAGGGGGGTTGCAGGACTCTGTCCACCCCCTCAACGCTTTTGGGGCAAGATGGGGAGGGCGGGGAGAAGAAAATTAAACTGCAAAGAGAACTAGACCTTGTCCAGTGGTTCACAGGGAAAAAAGAGTTTGACAAAACATGGTTCAGTAGGTAAAAAAAAAAAAAAGTAATTTATTTGTTTTAGGGCAAGTTGAGGAGGCACTAGGCTGGTGTGATGTGTTGACCTTGGCTGGACAGCAGGTGCCCACCAAAGCCGCTCTATCACCCTGCTCCACAGCTGGTCAGGGGAAAGAAAATATAACAAAAGGCTCATGGGTCGAGATAAGGGCAGGGAGAGATCACTCACCAATTACTGTCACGGGCAAAACACATTCAATGGGGGGAAATCAGTTTAATTTATTAACAATCAAATCAGAGTTGGATAACGAGAAACAAAACCAAATCTTTAACCACCTTCCCCTCACCCCTCCCTTCTTCCCGGGCTCAGATTTACTCCCTGTTTCTCTACCCCCACCCCACCAGCGCCGCAGGGGGACCGGGAATGGGGGTTGTGGTCAGTTCATCACCCCTTGTCTCTGCTGCTCCTTCCTCCTCAGGGGAGGACTCGTCACACTCCTCCCCTGCTCCAGCCTGGTCCCCCTCCCACAGGAGACAGTCCTCCACGAACCTCTCCATTGTGGGTCCTTCCCACAGGCTGTAGTTCTTCACACACCGCTCCAGCGTGGGTCCCCCGTGGGGGCACAAGTCCCATCAGCAAACCTGCCCCAGCCTGGGCTCCTCTCTCCACGGGGCCATGGGTCCTGCCAGGAGCTGCTCCAGCGTGGGCTTCCCACGGTGTCACAGCCTCCTTTGGGCACCCACCTGCTCTGGCGTGGGGTCCCCCACAGGCTGCAGGCGGATTCTGCTCCACTGTTAACCTCCAGGGGTGCAGGGCACAGCTGCCTCACCACGGTCTCCACCACACTGCAGGAGCATCTCTGCTCCGGCACCTGCATCACCTCCTCCCCCTCCTTCTTCACCGACATTCGTGTCTGCACAGTTGTTTCTCACACATATTCTCACTCCCCTCTCTGGCTGCTGTTGCACAGAATTTTTTACCCCTTCTTAAAGGTGCTGCCACCATCACTGATGGGCTTGGCCTCGGCCAGTGGTGGGTCCATCTTGCTGGCATTGGCTCTGTCGGATATGGGGAAGCTTTTGGCAGCTTCTCACAGAAACCGTCCCTGTAGCCCCCCATTACCAAAACCTTGCCACGCAAACCCAATACAGTTAGTAGAGACATTAGAGCAAGATAGCAGAGGAAGCCCAAGCCCAGTTCAGGAGGCAGGATGAGACAGAAATCATCGCCCAGAAGCAAAAAGGATCTGGCCACCCTAATGGCTGGGAGACAACAGTAACAGGGCAGGGACATTAGTTGCGTGGACATCAGCTGGGTTAATGCTAAAGCAAGTCCCACATTTCTCTGCTTCCAACAAGCCCATTGCTGCATTTTGAAAGCCCTTTTTCCCTTGTCCCATTCAGTAGATCATGCCTGAGAAAGTGATTTCTCAGGATGCAGATTAAAGCAGAACAGCAGAGAGCCCCCAGTGCAATTATGAAAAGGAAGTCATAAAAAATAGTAATTAAAAGTCGTATTTCTGCTGGGTAAATGCCTGGGCAGGGCTGGGAGTTCTTGGAGAGAAAGATGCCTGAAAGATAAGAGGATGCAGCGGAGGTAGAGATGGGACAGAAAGGCTTTGTCTGCACCGGTGAACAAAACAGGGACAGGGATTGCACCACCCCTGCCGTTACCTGTGAACACAGCCCCTCGCATGGTTTTAATTCAGCAAAATAGTCGTGGTGGGCACGACTGGGAGTTAGAACAGGCAGTGTGGATGCACCCACCCTGCTATGATGGGTGCCTCTGTGTAGGGGGCAATTCAAAATTCCTGCAGAAAGAACAACAGGTCCTACTGTTACAAGGTCAGGTGGTCACAGGGAAGGGGCTGGTGTCCCAGGTTCACAGAATCATTCAGGTTGGAAAAGCCCCTTGGGATCTTTGAGTCCAACCCTCAGCCCAACTCTATAAAGTTCTCCCCTACCCCACACCCCCCCACAGCTCATCCAAATGGCCCTTAAACCCCCCCAGGGATGAGGACTCCCCCCTCCCTGGGCAGCCTGTTCCACTCTCTGATCACCCTTTCTCTGAAAAATTTTCTCCTCCTGCCCAGCCTGACCCTCCCCTGGGGCAGTTTCCAGCCGTTCCCTCTTGTCCTGTCCCTGATCCCCTGGGAGCAGAGCCCAGCCCCAGCCTCTCTGCAATGTCCTGTCAGGAGCTGCAGAGAGGGATGAGGGCTCCCCTCAGCCTCCTCCTCCTCACACTCAACACTCCCAGCTCCTTCCCTGGCTCCTCACAGGATTGATTCTCCAGCCCTTCCCCAGCCTCGCTGCCCTCCTCTGCCCTCGCTCTAGCCCCTCGAGATCTCTCTGGGATTGAGGTGCCCAAACCTGGACACAACCCTCCAGGTGTGGCCTCACCAGTGCCGAGCACAGGGGACTGTCACCTCCCTGCTCCTGCTGCTCACACTAGTTCCAATCCAAGCCAGGAGGCCGTTGGCTTTCTTGCCCACCCGGGCACACTGCTGCCTCCTGTTCAGCCGCTTGTCAGTGAGAACCCCCAGACCCTTCTCTCCCAGACAGCTCCAGCCACCCCTTCCCGAGCCTCTAGAGACGGATCCTGGTCTTTGCTGTGACCTCTCTGCACCTCGGTTTCCTATTCTATTGGCCAGGGATGATAACATGTCTGTTGGATGTTCTGTCCATGTAGATGGGATGGTGGTGGAACGTATGGCATTCCAGAGTGGCTGCTGAACTGGAGGTGGGGAAAAAGCAAAGTAATGTGGGTTCAGTGGAAGAGATTTCGCTCACTGAAATGAACACACTGGGAGATTTCTGTTTGGTTCAACCCTGAACTGAGCACATATGACACCTCTGGAGTGACACCCAGGGTGTAGCCCGAGGGCACCTCAGATGGCATTTGTGTTGGCTATGTTTGGGCAGGGAAATTACTAGTAAAAGCCCCCCACAAAGGCAGCATCCATATATGCGAATTAACCAGAGCCTCTTCTCTGAGGTCCTGAGGTCTTCTGCTTGAGCTGCCCAAACTGCAGACACTCTGCCAGGTCCTGATCCAGCTGTACGTGCCAGGATCTTGCACCACCCATGATGCCTCCTGCACCCCTGTGAGAGATGGGGTACTTCTGCCCACTCCCCAACCTGGTATCAGCCCCTCCGACCTGGGCAAAACGACACCTCCTAGCAGAGCAGTTTGCAGGTGACTGCAGACTCAACATGCTGCTCTTGGAAACTTTAACCAAGCTCCTGCCATGTATGTACAGGCAGGAAAAGCTGCCAGCGGGACAACTGCGACGAGACCTTCCCAGGAGACGCTTCATGCACCATCCATCTGCCCATTTCAGCTGCGGCAACGTGGCTTCAACCCTAAAGGTAACAGATGAGGCCCCAGCTATGATAAACTTTTCAGGAAATGCTCAAAAATAACCCGAAAACCAACAACCTTAAAGCCTGGTGGGATTCCGCCTTCCTGCTGCTGAATCACCAGCGATGCGGGCAGCAGGAATTAAACAGAAGAAATAAGAATGGAGCAAGAGTAAATGGAGATTGTAAACATGAGCCAGATTAAAAACTTAATGGGTCTAAGCAGGCACCTGGGGAAAGCAGGAGTGGGAGGGAACGGGGCTGGTTTTGTCTAATAGGAGGAAAGGGCTGTGGGAAGATCAAGCAGTTCCACTGCACCCAGGAGAGGGGAACCAGATGCTCGGGGAGTGGGAGCTGGAAATGCAATCACTCTCCTCACACACAGCTGCTGCTGCTCTGGACTGGGTCACACCCAAGAGCTCGGAGGAAATTTGGAGGGAGCTGTGTGCAAGACAGGGCAGAGGCTCATGATTTTCACAATCCCACCCCCTGCTGTGGTCTCCACAGGGTTTTGGGGTAGGGACTGGGGTACAGACTGATGGAGGCTATGTGAGGGATGATGGGAAATTATTGATATGGGGGAGGAAAAGGTTTTTCAGTCTTCCTGGGACAAAGCGGAGATGTCCTCATGGAAAACAACCTCCTCAGTTCTCCCCATAAAAAGGAGGATGAGCCTGGTGGGCGAGACGTGTCCCAGATGTGAAGGACTGAGGCTCAAATCCCTGCTGCATTTACTTCTCTGTGGCGCAGATGACCATGCAAGGTCAAGAAATCTGCTCCAGATGAAAAGAAGTAGTGAGTTTTGACACATCACAATCTCCCCACAGAAGAGCCAGTTTATCCGCAAAACTCCACACGCCTTTTAGCATCAATGATTCAATATTCAGTATCTGTGTTTTCTCTGGGTAGACCTGGAAGCAACGTGCTCCAAAAGCCCTGTGTGGAGGGGTATCCAACCCATCCTTTTCTAAGGATGTCCAAGAGCCCCCAGGGGTCTCAGCCAACTCACAGCTGAAGAGGTCTACAACTACTGCTGGAAGAGGGAGTATTTTCTGGGCCAATGACCTGATGAATTTCCAGCTCTCACACTTTTTTTTTTGCAACCCATATGGAAATTATTTTTAGGCCAAGGAGGGGCCAGATCTGATGGCTTTCAGAAGCTCAGATTCAAGAGCTATAGTTCTTCTGAAAACCCTGCAGCACGCTAAAAGAAAGGCTTTCCCAGTGTGACTCTTCCTGATCCAAAATGCTCTACCTCAGCTCCCTCAGCCTCTGAAAACCTACCCTTACTGGCTGAAGTTCAGAGAGCAAGTATTCTGGCTAGGATATATAGGATTAAGGCCCGCATTTGCAGGTGTTGCTTGTCCCTCATGCTCAAGTTTTTGGTCCGAGCTCCGACTTGCAGATCCCCAGTACATGGCACGTGCTGAGCATCAGGTTTAGAAAAGCTTGGTACCCTCGAAACTGCCTGGCCTTAGGAAAGTTCAGAAAAGATGACCAGATGTGCAGGCTAGCAGCTAGACTGACATCTTTCTCTCATTGTATCAGCCAGTGTAATAAACTCAAGATCCTTCCCTACAAACTCCCCTTCCATTACAATTTGTATAACCGTACTTTCAGTGCTGTGCATAAGTACACTTTTAAGTTTCACTCCGCCATCCACAAGAGGTGATTGAAAATGAAAGCCATAAACAATCAAGGCGACATCAGCTTTACTATTATTACAGCTGTTAGGAAATTTCAATGTTCTTGCAGTATCCCGGGGTTCAAAAAAGCCCTGCTTTTCCCATTTGTCTTCCAAAGTGTTTCTTTACATGCCTTAACATGAAATCACTACCAGACCTCTCCTTACGCTACAATGCAGCTCAGAAAACAAATTGCTCTGTGAGTAAAAGAGCAAAGCAAGGTTGGTTTCCAAGGGATGGCGGATTCTCTAGGGGCCAATAGAGCACAAACTCCAACGAAAGATTTACCCAAGGCTGTGACATTCGTAAAGTCTCTCTAATGGGTGGTTTGGCTGGAATTTAAGAGGGGGTATGCAGCTGGGCTGCTTTTTTCTTTCACTGAGGATACTAACTGGTCCCTCTTCTCTTTCCACGTGCCTGGTTGTGTGAAATTTGTAGGATTTATCCTCTGACAAATGAGCATTAAAAGATACAAGGGGTCCTCAGCCACTGACAGCCACTCTCCATCCCTACATAGTTCTGGTTTCCTTAGGAAATCCAAGTAAAGCTGTGATAGTCGCTGTGCTGAAAGACACTCACAAAACCAAACATGAAAGCTTTGGAAACGGATTTTTGCACCTCTCATGTGAAGACGAGCATTTAAAATGTCTCTGAGGGGAGATTTGACTTGAAAATTTTCCTCTAGGCTCTAACACCTAAGGGAAAAAAATAATAATAATAAAAAAACCTGAATGCTGATGACTTTTCCTCTAGTCGCCTGGTTTTAGAATCACAGAATCATTTAGGTTGGAAAAGACCTGTAAGATCATCATTTTAGTTAGTTTCTGAGGGCCCGACGTGCATCCTGGAGAGCCTGGGATGGCAATGCCATAGCTGAAGTCGCTGAGTTTCAAAACGTGGGGAAAAGAGCTGCTTGATCACACCAGTGTGAGCTACTGACGGGACAAGGATTCTGCCCGGTGGCTCAGCACTCATCTCCCGGGCGGTGGTGACCAAGTCCCCTCCCCGCTGTGCCCGTCACCCCACCCCGTCTCACACACACAGCTGTGTGCACGCCTGCGTTCAAGGGGGTCCAGTCCAACCCCTTCCACGCAGATCCCTGAATCCCAGCCGTGGCCGGGACAGGCTGACCTGCACCACATGAGGTATTAACGACCGGTAACGGGATCTCACTGTGACTCATCATCACGGATCTGACAAACCGTTGATCCCACTGATAAAAGCCCGGAGGGTTTGGGCACCCAGCCAAATCCCTCCACTTCATTCATGGAAAGGAGGGCTGGGGAGGGAAATCAGCTGGGCTCAGGTCCAGGCAACAGAAGCACAAGCAGCTCTGGCTATTGCACAGAGTCCTCCAATAGCCATGGATGGAGGCCAAAGGCATGGGCAGGAGCCGGGAGCCGTAGCCATCCCCATGCAACGAGGCTCCGGCCAGGAAACAGCAAGGCAGCCGTGTCCTGGGCCAGAAATTCTCCTTGGGGCGGGGAAATTGAGCAGACCCTTCAGCAAAGCCATGCCCTGGGAAAGGTTGTGTCTTTCTGCCCTTGTGCAAATCTCTCCGTTGGCACCGTTAATCCAAGCAGTGCCGTTTTCCCAGTCAAATTTAGAGCAAAGCTCCAGTCCTACGTGTCAGCAGCAAGTGAGACCCCATCAGCAAGACAGGTAAGGACAAGGAAGGGGCAGCCCGTGGGTGTTGTGGGGATGCCTGGGCTGAAAATATCCCTCATGCACTCATAACTCTGTGTATGCCCAAGCTCTCCTAAATGCCTCCAGTGCTGGAAATTACATGTGATAGTTCCTTACAATTCTTCTTAATCACCGCTGGAGAGGAAGACGCACCTGGAGCAGCCTGCCCATCAACCCCTTATGAATGAATCCCCCCAAGCCCTGTCCTTGCAGGGCTGGGAAGTTTATACAGCACATCATGGAGAGAAGGGTCTTGCGAATGGGTGGGGTAGGCAGAAGAACCACACCATGGGCTACCGGAGCATATTGCACTCATGGGGACACCCATCACAGGGAGAAAACCTGTAAATAGTAACCTCTAGATAAGTACCCAGGCCACCAGACTATTAGTTCAGAGGGGTTCTTCCCGCTGGAGACTTTACTGAAACAAGAACCCTCTCAGAAAAGGGATTTTTTTTTTTTAATTTATTTTTTTAATTTGCTGAACTGATGTTTTCCAGCAGGGAAATTCCTGGTCAGCTTTCTCAGGAGAATCACGAAACAACATGAAGGGGGTCACTGAAGGAATGATTTACACCTCAGTGCAATCTGATTGGAAAAGGGCTGAAGAGGCGGGAAACCCTCCCAGTTGCCTCAGGTGGTGCAGGACATGCTGCTCTGACCCATCAGCAAGGAGCTAAGGTATTACTGCTCCAGGCAGAGCTCTACCAGTGCAGCTCTGTGCACAGCTGCTCTCAACCTACTCGGTTGAAAAGTCTGGCTTAGCTCAATATGCAAAGGAGTGCGTTTTTTTTAGTTTTTAAACCCAAGACATTTTGATAGACTGGCCCAAGAGGAACCATCTCAGGTGCAACCAGAAAGAGATCATATCATGTTCCAAGGGTTAAATTTACCATCTTATGCCAATAGCACAGAAACTTCTCAATGAATTTCTTTTCAAGTGTCAGGTCAGACCTGACAGCCAGCCCTATAATATTTTAAGCTGTGGGGATAAGAACTGAACCACAATCCTCTCTCAGAAGGCAATGCATGGAGAACCCAGGCTTGGATAGGCTGAACACATCCTGTTTTCACTGATAGCATCTCCAGGTCTTTACGGATGAACTGCAGAGAGTGACAAGCTGTCAAGGACAAAAGACTATTCAATGTGACCCCACCTGGACTTTGATCCTTAGCCAGACCTGTTGTTAGAAAGAGAGAGATGAAGGCTGGTTTGCTTTAAAAGCTGCAGCAGTGGCTTAAATCAGTCCAGCCCTTAGACTACTGTTGGATTAGTCTCACTCCACTGCTTTAATGTGTCTGTAAAGGTTAAGTGCTGATTCCTGAAGGTGTTAACCATGCAGTGGGGCTGTGCTGGGAGGGAAAGTAGAAATGATAGCTGGAAAGCTAGCAAAAGGCAAATTTAAAGTGTTTCCAAAGACCCATCTATTCAGATGTTGGTCTGTGGCACAGTACCCGGGGGGAGAGGGGACACGATCACACCACTCACTTGGGGCTGATTTTCCCAAATCATCGATCTCACAGGAGACAGCAAGGTAACTTTAGAAAACCCGAGTCTAACACAAGGCAGACATGCAACAGCAACACCTGCAGAGCCCCCGATGCTGCTACTGGACCCAAGCAAGAAAATCCTTGGAGAGTGATCTACACCATCCCCTCCTATCCTCACATTACTTCCAAGCCTTGCTGCTGAATGCAGGGAAGCACCTGCCTAAGTACTAGTGACTAACTACATCAAGCAGAGAGGAAAATTAATACTTTAGCTGCGTATTGTAGCATTAGTCACGAGTTTCTGTGCGTGAGGAAAGTCGATCCCTGTGTTGTGCTCTACCCACACAAGCAGTCCCATTGAGAGCCAGAGTTACTCAAGCAGGGAAAGTGAAGCAAAGTGAGGATGTGTGGGTAGCTTTCACAGTGCTTTTAAGGTAACACTGAGGTTGCCATCCAATTTTTCCTCTTGAAATTCACTGAGCAATTTTCTCCCTCTTGTAGTGCCTTTTTTTTTTTTTTTTTTTTTTTTTTTTTTTTTTTTTTTTTTTAAACCGAATCCACATTACAGAGAAAAATGGCAAGAAACTGTAATTGTAGAGGAGGGGAGCAAATGCAGAGAAGGGAGAGAAGGCAGCTGTATTGACCATCTGCTATACCGCTAAAAACACCCACTTAAGTATCTGTTTACAAATCAAGTTGCCTGTGTTAGTAGAAACAGAGGCACTTGCTTCAGAAGTATCAGACGATTGGCTGCCAACACGCTGGGTTTATTAGGTAGCAGACTGGGTCTTTGTGAAAATGTGTGGTAGGAGGAATAAACCCAAAAGCTGTTCTTAACAAGGAAATATTGAGAGGCACACGTTAGAAAAAAGCAGTGCCCGCAAGGAGCTGCAGAGTGCCCACCCCTAAGCCAGCTGCCATTACTAGAGGAGTCCTAAGCTCTCCTCAACATGAGGTGTATCTTAAAGAAAAAAAATGATGTACACTCAGCTCCAGCTCCAGCTTTGTCTCTCTTGTTTACCCAGGACAACATCCATGAATGCTGTACTGCCAAAGAGATATCTCATGGCTGGCTCACAATGCTGTTAGCAAAACTATTATTCCTTTAAATAAAATGAAGTTCACATTTATTTTAATATTTCTTTACATCACTGACTTCCTGGAGTGCTCAGAATCCCTCAGGAATGGCTTATGTACCATTCAAGCATTTATCTTAAGAAAACTCCTATAAATTATTATTAAATGAATATATTTGTGACATTTTGTGACTGTTACCGTAAGATACGGTCTGATACCTGACGGTGTCAAACCAGTCTGGCAGTCTTGATTCAATTCCAGCAGGTGGGTAGTAGAAACCATGAGCCTGAATTCTCTCAGATGAACAAGTCCAGTAAATAAGGTCCTATTCTCCTCTTTCTACAGAAGGTCTGATGGTGATCTGACGACTGTTGTGTTACAACTGTAAAACTGCTGTTGGGTTCAGGGCTGGGCTATTTGACATCATCCCAACCCTAAATGCTGAGTCTCATGTAGTTACAGGTAGAAGCACATCAAGTTTATTTACCTTGGATGCTGGATTCCTCCTCCACAAATGCCAGTGAACAGCATGTCCCTCTGTTCCACGGAGTTCCCACTAAAAGCCCAGACTTCAAAACACTTTGGTGGAGACCAACGGCGGAGCGTGACTTTGAACCTCCCACCTGTACGTGGAATTAAACTTCTGTTTTCAGGTGCACTGGGAAACTGCAAATGACATCAAGTATATGGGGCTTGATAAGTGGAAGACACGTGGCAATGGAGATCACTCAATGCAGGCTGTGGATGTCTGCACATGATCACCCACTCCAATGCGGACACCTAAAATAGGTTAGATGAACTGAGTTCATGCACGCTTGTTGCCCATAGAGCGAAAGTCTTGCCTAAAGACTATCCAAAAAGGTTCTCTCAGACGGAAGCAACGGTGGACACTAGCAGCATGGTTCACTTTCTCATGCACAGCCACCTCCTCCCATCTGAGATGTCCTGAGGGATCTCCCACACTCACACATGCCATACCTTTCTGGAGCAACACCCAGTGGCCAGACGGTTCCTGGTGACATCTCAAACCTCACCAGACACTTACTGGTGGGCAACCAAATCAATCCCCAGTAATGGGAGTCAGAGCTGGGTTCAGAAACTTACACTCGTGGAGTAGGTGTCTCCATGTGAGCTGTGTGACCAGCCCTCACCACGGTGACTCAGGTTGTCCCACCCGCCTCTAGCTGCTGCTCCAGCCTGCCTGGTGGCACGTCTAACAGTCTTATGAGGATGTTCAGACAGCCCAATGTGTCTTCAACGACACTAGTTGCCGATGTGTGGATAAACACTGCTCCCTTAGTGTCACCATAGCCAAATACAGAATTTAGGTGAAGGACCAGAGGGGTAACTTCCAGGTGAAACCATCTACTTTGCCAGAGGAGCCTACATGCCCATCAGAGGGCATTGCTTGGAATTCATAACCATTTTATAGAGAAATGCTAAACAAAGAGCCCCCAAATACCTTCTAGAGGCGTGTTTAATCACAGCAGGGATAATGAAGCATCCTGATCCCTAAGCTGTCAGGTCACCACTCATAAATGCCTAATGATGCAGTGTTTAAAAGATGTAATGCTAACTGATTCCTATTTCCATTTTTATCATTGCTTGAGAAACAGGTGCAGGAGGATACAGCTGCATTTTGGGAAGCTTGCACACACAGCTGAGGCTGCCTTCGTTTTGAAAATAAGGGGCCGTGCACTTCTGACAAAGACATTCTTAGATGACACCCTTCAGAGAACAAGGATTGGGTCTCCAGGAACCACCTCACTGCTCCATTCCATCGTAAAAAGGGTTTTGGAATAACAGCAACTTTAGGGTAATCTGGCAATAATGTCCTGAAGTCATCTGGAGGAAACAAAGCTTTTTTCTGATGACAGAATTCATAGGATAGGACTTTTTAAAAGGGGAACAATCTAGGTAGAGTTCCGTAACACCAACTGCACGTGGTTTCTGGGATTCTATAAAATAGGAAGCCAGGTGCTTGCTGTGTTGCAAACATAATCAACATAGTCAAGAAGTCCCGTGGGAAAGATGTTTTAGGTGCCATATATCAGCCAACAAACCTTTAAAAGTATCCCCCTGACTCCCTGTTTAGCTACTGCTGGGCACACATGGCAACAAGTGAAAATGAGATGTATGACGAGCATTTTTTTCATGAAACAGGAGCTATTTGTCTTCTCCTGAGGTGGCTGAGTGCTATGGACATCTTTGACTCCTATGCTGTGCCATCACGACAGTCCCTTGGTTGCAATCTTTGACTCCAGCTCTTCACCAAAGGGGTTGCAAATGGAGAATGACAGAATCATTTAGGTTGGAAAAGATCTTTAAGTTCATTGAGTCCAACCGTTAACCTCACACTGCCAAGGCCACCACTAAACCCTGTCCCTAAGCCCCGCGTCTACACGTCTGTTAAACCCCTCCAGGGATGGAGACTCAACCACTGCCCTGGGCAGCCTGTTCCAACACTTGACAACCCTTAGGGGGAAGAAATTTTTTCCTAATACCCAATCTAAACCTCCCCTGGTGCAACTCGAGGCTGTTTCCTCTCATCCTATCGCTTGTTACTTGGGAGAAGAGACCGACCCCCACCTTGCTACAACCTTCTTTCAGGGAGCTGCAGAGGGCCAGGAGGTCTCCCCTCAGCCTCCTCTTCTCCAGATTAAACACACTCAGTCCTCTCAGCTGCTCCTCATAAGACCTGTGCTCCAGACCCTGCACCAGCTTCATTGTTCTTCTTCAGACACGCTCCAGCACCTCAATGTCTTTCTCATAGTGAGGAGCCCAAAACTGAACCCAGTATTCACGGTGCCGCCTCACCAGTGCTGAGTATGGAGCAACAACCACATCCCCGGTCCTGCTGGCCACACTATGTCTGATACAAATATAGGTAATATCAATCTGAGTGGCCAGACTGATATTAGATATCAACATCCACAACTGTGGATCCTCAACAGGTGGCCATGATGTTGATGTCCAAGACAACCACAACTTTAAATCAAAGCTGCTCCATCAAGGTCAGTCAATTTGCATCCATGGGAGATCTGGCTTGTATTCAAGCTTAGGCAGAAGCAGGGGTCAAAGTGAGCCTGTGAAAATATTTGTAGGGATACTTAGAACGGCAGACGGCACAGCTCCATCTGAACTCCTGCCCACAGAAAGCCCTGGCTTATCCTCTGAAGTTCTGGCTGACCTGTCTGCAGCAACCGCTCATTTCAGACTGCATAAAATCCCAGCCACAGCCCAGGGATCCTCTCCCTGACAAACCAGTAGCCTGTCACACCTCTTCAGGAAAGCCCTGCCTGGTTTTCCTCCCTTAAGCTCCCCTATACAGTAGTTTTGTCTTGCTATGAAGCCCAGGGAAGAAGAGCCCACACAGACACACCGATTTTTATGCTCCAACGACAGCAGCAAGGAGGCCACCCCTCTCCTGCAGCCCGAGGTAGGCTGGCAGGCCTACATGATAGCCAGATCCAGGCAGCTACCAGCCATTCATCTCCTGCAGGAGACAATATTTCCCGTCTCTTTGAACAACTGCATTTTATGAGGGAGTGAAAAGAGCAGACACTGCTGATCAGCTGTTAATGCTCACTCCAAAGATGAAAACATTTAACATGAAATCAGATCTTAGGGGATAGGATTTTTTTTTATTATTATTATTACTATTCTCTCTTTTTTTTTTATTCTCTTCCCTTTTAATTCACTCCTTTATCTCCCAGGCCTTGATAGTGTCAAGAACTGACTGATGACTACGGTGTTAAGTTGCCTCTGGTTAAATCAAACACCGCTTCAAGCAACGAGTGTCTGGCTAGGAGCAGTTCAGGAGTGACAGGGAGAAAGGGAATAGGTTACGCTCCTTTGATGGGTGGAGGGAACCGCTCTCTTGGACTAATGGAGAGAGGAAGAAAGCATCCCTGTGCCGGTTATCCTCATGCTGTGGCACAACAGAGCTACCCACAGTGAGGGTTCAGGTAATTTGGGCAACAGACAGGGTCTGTGAGGCTGGTGCAGGACAGGAGAGGCTGCTCATAGAACAAAGGCTCGTAGAAGCGATAACATGTTCCACTCAAAGGCAAGAGACGGTCTTGTGCTTTGTCTTCTCAAACAGAAGCCGCGTGTACGCCTGAAAAAAAAGCCCAACGCCTCCTACTACAGTGAAGCTGTGCGACACAGCCTCTCCCTGCAGGAAGAAATCAGTGGAAATGTTAGGCAGGGGACTTGTTTTGCTCGGTGGCAGGTTCCTCTCAGTGACTGAACCAGCCCCATCCAGTTGTACGTCCAGGTGAACAGGGTGTACCACCATTGCAACACCAGTGCTGAAGGCACTGCCGTTACTCGTGCCGAACAGCGATGCAGCCATTTCAAGATGCTCACAGATGTCCAAATCTGAGCTGAATTTTCTTCAAGGTCAGTTCCTGCCTCTGCTCCCACCGGCTGAAGCTTCTCCGAAAAGCTGGTGCGCTCCTCCTGCTCCACTTTGTGCCATTTTACATTAGCATCAACGCCACTTAGAGCAGCAAAGCACTGCTCTTTATTAATTCAGCAGGGTTGTTCATCTACCTTATGCAGATGAACGCCAAACACATTCTGTGAGCAGCACTGGGAATCAGTCCCCCACTTAAAAAGAGCCATTTTGGTTAACACAGAAAGCTGAAAAGTCTGGAGAAAGGGGGTAATTTTACAAGCTATGCAGTCTGCAACACATTAGGTATAAACCAGGCTCCCTGTAGGGAAGGCTGCATTTGTATGGATGTGTCCTCAGAGATGGAGCTTATCACCTTGGGGGCAAGGTGGATTTTTCCACCACAGTTCGAAGTTGTGATGCTGCCTCTGGACTACTCTCAGCCCCTTGGAGCCCAAACACTTCTCCTCCTAAGGCTGTGTGTAGCATTTTGTATGCCGTGCATTATAAACTGCCATGCTACCACATAATTTAAATATTTAAGATATGTCCAAAGCGGGGTCACAAATCCAAATTCCCTTGAATTGCTCAAACTGGATCAAACTGTCTAAGATCTCAGAAACTGCTGCGCTGGGTCACACTTATCCATTTTCTGTCTCCAACAATCACAGAATCCCAGAACCATTCAGGTTGGAAAAGCCCCTCGAGATCATCAAGTCCAACCCTCAGCCCGACTCTACAAAGTTCTCCCCTACCCCACATCCCCCACAGCTCATCCCAACGGCCCTTAAACACCCCCAGGGATGGGGACTTACCCCTCCCTGGGCAGCCTGTTCCACTCTCGGACCAATAGTCAATACAGATCAATAGTCAGTAACAGATTCCCAAGGAGAGCATAAGAATTGGATAAGAAGATATTTTCCCACAACAGTCCCAATTTTCAGCAATCTCCATATTAGCTACTACCTACAGAGCCGGGTTTTTTTTTTTCCAATTTCTAATTCTAATGACTTTTCAAGCTACATAAACCTCTAGCATCCATAGCCCTCTTCAGCAATGAGCTCCACAGACTAACCAACACACCATGGGAAGATAATGTGGTGCACAACAGGATGCTGAGGCAGGTGTCTGACCTCAAATACAGTCACATTAATACTGCTGACCAGCTCCCAGGTCAGGGGTGATTTGCATCTGGTAAGTTCAGCGCTGGCAGGAAGATCCCCACCTACCCTGAGGACTCTCATGAGTTCCTACATGAGTGAAGCTGGCGGGATCGGATGCGCCCTTCTGAGCCCTGACACATTTATGCAGCACTCTGGTTCCTGACATTGGTTTTACCTTGATCTGCCTAACCCAAACTGGTCACCCACATCCAAACAGCATCTCTTTGACAGTGGTTTCCAGAGTATGTAGATCCGGTATCTGGGTCCTGTGGGATTTCTGTAGGTTAAAAGAGTCAAGTGCCTCAGTATCCCCTCTGTTTTGAATGTAAATTCTCTAAATCTGGGGCTATTTCTGCACAGAAAACAATGGATGTTAGAGTATGTCACGGGTTTCCCGGGGAGGGGTGGCAGCCAGCAGGGTTGTTTTCTCATTAACAATCCCTAAAACTTCCAGACACCTGGCAAAGGGCAGCTTTGCTTGCACAATCTGACAACCCAGTGCACAAATCCAACACCTCCGGGACACACGTAACCACGTCCCTGCAAGGAAATAAAATGGGTCACAGCCAGTTCTCTGAGGGCAAGCAGCATGGCACAGAGCACATCCATATGGCTAAGCTCGCCCATCCTCCAAAACAGGCTGGCATCGTGCCGGCTGGAAAGCATCCACGTGAAACCCTCAACCGTGCCCAGATATTGTCTGGGAGAAGAATAGTTGGTCTGGGCCAAAACTGTGCTTGGGACCGTGGTAACAATTTGGTGGTACAGATGATTCCGGATCAGGACTCAGCCTTGTGCCCTTCCCCTGGTTGGTTTGTTAGGGCAGATACAGGGACACAGGCCTGGGGAGCTTTCAGACTGCACACAGGATCCACTGCCCTGGGCTGGCTGGCTACATCCATGCATGCCAAACAGTGAAGACATCTAAAAACTAGCATTACAAATAACTGACTTCCAGTGTGCAGGTCCTGGCAGTGTTTAATTTGTACAGACATACCCTCATCACCTGGGTCCATCCTCCATGTGCCACCTCCCTGCTGTTTCCCAGAAAAAAAATCAGAGGAACCCGACTCATGCCCTCTGGCATCCTACAAGATGCTGAAGGCACATGCAGCTGTGTAATCCACACATGTGGGCAGGGGCCAGTCCTGCTCCAAGGTATCCTAATGCCAAAGAAATCACAGACACAAGTATGGCAAAACAGGGGGAATACACCAGGACTGGGTACATGGCAGAGCTGGAGTGTATGTGAAAGCCTGGCTTTGTTAGGCTGCTCCCACAGCAGGATGCCGGAGTAGGAGGAGACCCAGACGCTGCCTCTCTATTACAAAACCCAATTATCTCATAGGCACAGAAGATCAGAGAGAGGGGAGAGATCCAAAATCTGTCTTTCCTTTTGCGTCAAGCAACATTCCTCCTCCTCCCGTTGCCAAAACCAGTAAAAAATATGCCTGAATCTTAGACTTCACCATCAAGCTATTTACCATTATCTACAATGCTGTATTATTTTGTGAATTGGGAGCAGCAAACTCATAAGAAGAATAGATTTTTCCTTTAATAGTTTTGACAGTAATAACCTCTCTGCACAGCCAAAGTTCTGGAGAGAAAAAAAAATTAATTGGGGGGCGGGGAGGAAAATAGCAGGCGTCAGCCTGGTGTATCGACTTCAGAAATGGCCTTTTGACAAGTCCTGTTCATAAGTATGCCCGGCCAAAATAGAAACCCTGCCAGCTTCTGAAGCAAAACCCTGTTATGGTCAGTTGTTTCAAGAAGACGACTGGCATTGCAAGAAGTGGTACGGCTGAGGAGACCATGCTGGGTGAAGGCTCTCACGAGCACAGCTGCACTAAAACAGGCTTCTCCTGCCTTTGACTTACACCACCTAGAAGTGCCTGCAGGAAGAAGTGATTCTATCCCAGAGACACGCAACTGGAAAAAAGTTAATTTATCTGCAAAAGCATCCACTTTTCTTGGGGTCCTTTCAGAATGATGACAATTAATGGCCTTAACGTCAAGACATTTAGCGAGGATTTGGCTTCTTGGAGGTCCGAAGCCATGCCAGACCACCGGGCAGAGGAGAGCGAGCAGAGGGCTCTGAGCTCAGTGCACCCAGGGGGAACCACAACAACTTCACAGAAATCAGAAGTTCCCCAGTTCATAGGTGGAAAGGATGCCTATTTCCCACAGAGTGGAGAATTAGGCGTTACCAGGAATGTGGTAAATGCCCTGTTTCCTGATATATTTAAATGAAGGTTGAACATCCTTCTGTAACCACCCTCTTGGGCTTGGCTGGGGATAGTTAAAGTGACTGCTTTTGACTTCAAACCTTTGGAACTAGCTGACCACAGGTGTATACATAAAAATACCTACATATTAGATAGATCATTAAAATGCACAAAGACATGTAGACATAGACACATAAGATTCAAGACAAAATTCACATGAACATTTCCTAAACATCACTGGCTCTTCCCTTCTACTGCTTCATGGCTATCCTTTCCTTCCTTCTCTTCCTCTTTTGGAAGACCAAGGCAGGTACTGCCTCCTACGGTGTATCTGCAGAGCACTTTGTAGGTGGAAGTCTTGATTCTGGTTAGTGGCCAAGAACACAACTACGACACCCAGGTCATTAAAGCCATGGCCTGGAGCAGTTGTGATGGACTAATGGAGGATAGTCCTAGTCATGGTAATTGGAGGAGACAATTCACATGGGTTGAGCCGGCTTAGACCTTTTGTATGGTCACAAATGGTTTGCTTGCAGAGAGACAAGCTGAAGGCCACAGTGGAAGCTGACTGGTGGCCACACCAGAGGAACAGAAGCTGCAGGGAACAGAAATACAAATCTTTGCTTTGTTGGTGTTGAAAAGAATGGAGTTCAAGAGGGGTTACAAGGTGCTTAGGGGAAACTGTTGTGTAAACTTAGTTGATGGAGCCAGCATGAAAGAGTAGGGAGCTCATGTCAGCGGGGATTCACGCCAAGAAAGGGATGGGAGCTGGTGAAGAACCTCCTTGGTGTGGTGTTCCCAACCACCTTGTCATGGGGAGAGCAGAGGGCAGCGTAGGAAAGGGATGAAAATGGGACCCAGGATGAGGAAGAGACTTCAGCACACAAGCTGTTAAGGAAATAACCAGTGTGGTCTCACCTGGTTTGCTCAGCTGAGTGCGGCCAAGGAAGCCTCAAAGAGGTGCTGGTGGGAGTTCAAAGGATGCAGGAGTCTGGTCAAGAGGTAAGAGCTGTTGAGCAGGGAAGGTGCTGGTAGCTGAGGTGGGTGGAAAGGCTCAGGATGATCTGGTCCAGCCAAGGGTCCAGGTGACCCACTGGAATACGAAACAAGTGACAGCTGTGGTTGTCACCGGGGTGGATTCTACTGCTCTGACGAGAAGGTTCAAAGGTTTGATGGTCAGCCCCAGGGGGAGCAAACTTGGGCACAAATGCTACGACCAAAATCACAGCCAGCCAACTCTGAAGAAAAACATTTACATGCGGGGGGATGCCAGCATCCACGTCCAACTCCCTCCTTGATCATCAGTCAATCAATCAATCAATCAATGTACTGGGTCTAGCTGAGCTGGAATTGTACAGCAGCCCTCACGGTGCTGTGGTTTATGATGGGGGCTGCCAGGGTGTTGGTAGTACCCTGGTGTGGTGGCTACTGCTGAGCAGTGCTTACACAGCACCAAGGCTCTTTCTGACATTTTTTTCCCCCAGTGGGACGGGGTGGGCAAGATCTTGGGAGGGGACACAGCCAGGACAGCTGACCTAACTGACCCAAGGGATATTCCAGACCATCTGACGTCTGCTCAGTATAAAGCTGGGAGAAAGGAGGAAGGGGGTGGGGTGGGGGGGGTGGTGTCACCCTTGGTCCTCCAAGGCAACCACTCCGCCTATGGGTGCCCCGCTTCCTGAGAAGGCCTGACATCGCCTCTCTGGGAATTCTGGGAAGTACAGAATAAATCTGTTTTCTTTTTTTTTGCTTCCGCATATGGACCTTTGTTTTGCTTATATTAAAACTGCTTTTGTTTTACCCACAAGGGTTGGTCTATCTTATTTTCTTTCCCCTCTTTGCCTCATTGAGAAAACAAGGGGAAAGGGGGGGAAGTGATAGAACAACTTGGTGGGTACCTGGCATTTAGCTAAGGTCAAACCACCACAATCAATCAATCAATCAATCAATCAATCACAAGAATTACAATACCCACACGACTCTCTCACACCAAGAGATGGTTGTCATCTCAGTATCTATGTGTACCATTGTACATAAACCAGGAGACGCACCATTCCCTGGTCCTGAGAGCTTGCTGAAGCTAAACCCTCTTACCCAAGAGCAGGAGGGTCCACCCAAACCACCTCTTGGGAATGAATGGCCCATGGATCTTCCTAACCCGCTGAGCGTGGCTGGGAACTGTGCTAGCTGGCCTGGATCAACATGATGTGCTTTGAGTTCATTGCTTTCTTTCCCACTGAATAATGCCGTGCACATGTGCAGATGCACACCTTGTTCTACGAGACCAGGAGCAGAACAGCTCCTAGGAAACAAAGCATTATTCTGCATGCTTCACCACGCAACTTCTTGTTCGCATCCTCTGCGGGTCTACGATGAGAGTTTACAGCTTTAGTTCTGCGATCTTCTGCCCTGGCTTCACAACACATCTGAAAGGCTTCAAATCAATCCTGAGGGGACATTTATTATTGCAGCTTTCACGTCTGTATTTTTAACCTCCTTGAAGAGTTCCCAAGGATAGCCAGAGGAGGGATACTATTTTAAGTGCATGAAGCAGATGAAAAAAAACCACAAAATTAGCACTCGGTGCATTTAGCGGACTGGCAAGTGAAGCGTTTGATCTGATACTCAGGTTGGAAATAGTTGGATTTCCTTGTACAGAAGCCGAACAGCATCCTCCTCCCAAACCAAATTTCAGCCTCCAGTACCACCACCTTGCAGGCTGTGGTTTCAGAGGATGTTTTTAAGAGCTGGGTGTACGTGCCCACCCCCGTGTTAGGTGAGCACACACATGGCGAGCACAATTGCACAATCACATGAGCTTAATTACAAGCAGTGGTGCTAGGAAAGCCCCAGTGCATGCTGCCAAACCTTAGCAATCCAGACTTGCAACAGCATCTGCTTTAAGGAGCTCAGGGGCAGACAAACAGCCCATGCAGAAAGGCAACGGGTGCTTTTTTACACGTCATCTTTGTTCTGGCAGGGAAGTGCTATCAACCCTACGGTGCTGGAAATAGCAAAGGGAGGTGAGAAGTCTCCCCAAAGACATCTAGGAAGGCTGGCGCTGAGCAGGGAATTGAATGCACTCCACCAGGCATTTCTAAATCAGAGGGCACTGCCTTGTGAACAATATAAACTGATCGACATCGAAGTGATGGGAAGAAACAGTCCCAGCCAAGCTACCTTACAGCCTACTGTAAAATTCCTTGTGTTTTCCTGCAACCTAGCTGGCCATGGCTAGCTGTGACAGAAGGAGGGTTATAAGCCAGGGGAGGAGGGAGGTAATTTCATATCACCCAATATAATAATTTTAATATGATGTGATGTGATGTGATATGATATGATATGATATAGTATGATATTATATAATATAGTATGATATGAAACTATATGATATGATAAGATATAAGGAATATAATGTAATGTGATGTGATATAATATACTATACTATAATATAATTTCTTTTTCAGGTTCTCCTCCCTAGGCAGATCCACCACTCGCTGCCAACAGAGCCGTTCCCTCCACTTAGATATTTGGGTGCCACGCTGTGGTCCTTGGGTCTGAACTCTTAGAAATAGAGACAACAACTGTCCCTTTCCAGTGGCTCTTCTTAATTTTGATTTCGGTGTGGTTCCTAAAACATTTCACAGAAACCACTCATACACACCACCAAGTAGTCAAGACCACCAGCCTGGGACTGAGCTCTGGGTTAAGGTATCTAAACGCAGGTGTCTCCACTTCCACCACAGCCAGGGGAGTCCTAGTCCGTGCAGTCAGCAGGGTGGGACCCCGTTTAGCTCTCCCTGAAGCAGATGTCTCCTTCAGGACAGCTGGATTCCTCTCTCCAAGCTCATGTCTCTTGCCCACAGGGAGGCATCTAGCACCAACCGTGATACCCCAAATTATTTCTCCTCACCTTCAGCTGCTGTTTCAGAGAAGCCAGGCAGTGCCATAGGCTCTGTGCCATGTCTGCCAGTCCTGTACATCTTCCTACAGAAGAAAAATCCATTTATCAGGCTGCAATATGCCTGCAGAGCAGCAACCATCTAGTAAGGATGCGCAGCACCTTCAGCATCTGGGTAATTTCAGCTGGAGCCTTCGGGTAATATCGTAACACCACTTCTGGGAGGGAGGGCAGGCAAAGACATGACCGTGGATCTGCACATGCTGGGGACCATCAAGACAATGTGTGGGATATGCTTTCCTTTTGTTGTTCAGGTTTATTCTTTGGTTGTTGTTGCTCCAGCTGTGATTAATTCTGCAAACCTTTCGGGGATGTTAACATTTTTATTACTCTGCTGCTAATAAGGGAGGTTAATTAGTCCCTCCTCTCTCTCAGATGCTTGGAGGTGGTAGCTGTCCTGGTGTGGTTTTAGTCATCACAGGCTGTGATGAAAGAGCCATTTCCTGGAGGGCAGAACCACGGCCGCTGCCTTTGCACCAGATCTGGAGCAACGAGAGAACCAAGTTCAGTCCTTGGGGACAAACAATCCCAGGTCTTGCAATGCCCTAGCAAAAGGAGACCTTGACACCCAGGTTCAAGGCACAGCTGGTGGCTTCAAACCCATGGGGAAGCATGAGGTGCTTCCAGCTGGTCCCTCAAACCCCTTCCACTATGCCTCCAGCTGATGAATTCGGGATGATCTGGGCATCCTGTATCACCACGTCCTGTCATAGAATCATAGAATAGTTTGGGTTGGAAGGGACCTTTAAAAGTCATCTAGCTTAACCCCCTCCTCTGGACCCTGCCTCTGAACTCACCCCGATGTACTGGGGAGAGCAAAATAGGTGCCACATTTCAGCAAGTCTCCAAGATACGATGGGACCAAGCCGGTCTCTACTAAAGACACTTCTGATTCCCCCTCTTTCATCTACTTTCATGCTACATTTTCTACCTTGTGATCAGTTCACACTTGGGTTTTCTTTCCTTCTGCTGTTTCTAAGACAAGCCCCTGCATCCTGGCAGAAATTACTGCAGTGAGCCCCCAGGTGCAGATCCACAAAGTCTGTATGCCCAACTCCACCAGCTCCACGCATCGCTCCTCAAGGCCAGCAAAGCTCAGCTGGTGGCCCTCTGCTCCTCTCTCTACATCCCCACCACGGCAGCCCCAAGGCCAGGTCTGGAAGCCAACCTAAGGTTTGTGGGGCTAACAGAAATAATTTAATTTATGTGACTTTGCAATACATCAGGCCTCTGTGTGAGGATTCCCCCCTCTCTAGCCAGCACATCCTATTTATCTTGTAACACAAAAGCTTTTTGCAGCACAGAATGGTGGCGGTGCCAAATCTGCAAGAAGATGCCAGAGACCAAAAAGAGTGGCAGCAGCTTCTGGGGGAATTGCCCAGTTTCAGCATCTCTCCTGGGATGGGGCATGTGCTGGTGCCTCCACAGTGGAGTTGGACTGGAGCCTCCTGCTCTTTGTTTTGGGTGAGGCTGAACTTGTGCAAATCCTTTGCGTTTCCACTTCTCTCTGCCAGTGAAGCAGGAGTGTTCATCCTTAGCTCTTGGAGCACACAGACTTTCTCAGAAAAAAATATATTTTCCAAGCAAGGTTCTTTAGGAAAATGAGACACTTAATGAAAAGCTGTCCCCTTGCCTTCCATACCAATTATTTTTTAAGTTCTATAGACATGAAATAAAATATTTTTATTAAAATGTCAGCAAGCAAACAAAAAACGTGAAGAGATATTCCACACCAAAGCCAAAATCAACTCTGAAAAATTACTAAAGCTGAAGAGTTAACCCTCACACTGTAATTTCTTTCCTAGGGAGACAGCAAAGCCTCTAGAGCAATCTGTACAGAGGGACTACCGCAAAGTCTGGCAAGATCTGATTTTATTGTTTTCACTTCAGAGTAATAACAGCCCTTCTCTAAGACTGGGGACTGGATTTGTCCTTAAAATATGACCTTTTTGTAGTCTACAAGTAGTGAGAAAAGGACAAACCCTGGCTGAAAATGGACAAGATCTCTGGCTTTCTGGCAGGGGAGTCAAGTTTTATCCATCCCCAGCTCTGAACTGCTCCACAGATAAGAGCGTGGTGATCTCCACTTATCCGCTGGGATCTGCCATTTCCAGAGCTCCTGCTGAGAACCCAGGGCAAGTCCCCACAGGTTTTAGCTTTTCCTGTGATAGTTGAGCAATCCCATCCGCACTGTCCAGGAGCAGAAAGAGCCCTTTCCCTTGCTAGACCACCCCAACAGCCACCCACTCGTCCTGCAGATGCCCACAGCCTTCCTGCTCCTCCTGTGAGTGGTCCTTTCTCATGCCTGGTGGGAAGGACCCGTATGCTTGAACCCAGCATCATTCCCTCTCCTGTAATCACACCTGCCCTGTTCAGAAACATAACGTGGTTGGTTTTTGGTTTTTTTTTTTTTCTCCAAAAGCAGAAGGGATAATGATATGCTGGAATACCATATTTTAATGTGGAGAAGAGGAGGCTGAGGGGAGACCTTGCTGTTCTCTACAGCTTCGTCAAAGGAGGATGCAGAGAGCTGGGGATGAGTCTCTTTAACCTAGTAGTAAGCAACAGGACAAGAGGGAATGACCTCAAGTTGTGCCAGGAAAAGTTTAGACTAGATGTCAGGAAGTATTTCTTTCCAGAAGGGGTTGTTGGGCGTTGGAATGGGCTGCCCAGGGCAGGGGGGGAGTCCCCGGGATCCCTGGAGGGGTTGAAGAGTCGGGCTGAGCCAGCGCTGAGGGATCTGGGGGAGTTGGGAACGGTCAGGGGGAGGGTCGTGGTGGGATTAGATGATCTTCAAGGTCCTTTCCAACCTAGTTGATTCTGTGAATATGCAAGTGTTACTGCTCAGGTTAATCCACTCAAACTCCTTCATCTCTTGCAGACCCCCTGCCAGAACAGCAGTTTCCAGCAAGGGGCTTTCTTGCTCACTCCCCTGATGGATTTTCTCTCTCCTCTAGTCAACTGCTCCTTCATGTCCCCTAAGAAAAGCCCTGGGAGCTACCCTTTGTCTGTCTTAAAAGGTGAAGAAGCAAAAGAAAATGGCCACATACTGAAATTGGAAGGATAAATTGCTTCCTTGGGTTAACCTGAGCAGGTCAGTGCAAGCCGGTCTACCACAAAACCACACGGTGCTAAGGGGAGGAACTGGTGTAGGGCTCCGCTGGTGGGACTGGCTCATCCCTTAACACCACTAGTGAGAAAAAACTTACATTTCATTTTCAAGGAAACTTACTTTGGTGTGTAGGAAGCATGAAGGCCTTCCCTTCCCTTTCATCTGGGCCTGAAATGCCTGGCAAATCCTTACTCAAGGAGCACATCACTAGGTAGGCACATCAATCAGACAAGTCTTTCTTCCAGCATGCACACAAGTGAATGAACACCTCAATTATGGCTATGTGTTTCATTGCACATTGACCTTAAAGAGTCCAATGCTTTATAGGAAGGAGTTTAATTCAATTAGCACACCCATGAGGTTTTCAGCCAGGCTAATAACTGACCCGCTGATGTAGGACATTTAAAGGTAGCACAGGGCACTCGAGTTCAAATGTACCATCTTCTCCTGCTTTCCATTTGCAGGAGAAGAAAAAAAAAAAGGGGGAGGAACATCAATGATCCCAGCAGAAGTGGTATTCGTTGCAAAAATATCCCAACATTTGTTTTTGCAGTTTTAAAAGCAAGAAATATTGGCTGCTATTCTTCAGGCTTTCAAAGTATATTCAAGCACAGATGCATATCATCCATAAAATAAGGAGTCAAATCCATAGAGTACCCAATGGAAGAGTCTCGCATTGGGATCAAAAAACAACAAGAGGCCAGATGGCATCTTTTTTTTTGTTTGACAACCCATTGGAGAAGTTGCTTTGCAGGTTGTAGAAGACTTGTTCTCACATGGGTCAAACACAGGTGGGTTTTTTTTCTTTGAGGGAGGAGGGTTTTGGACAGGACAAACATAAAATATTGGACAAGGCAATGTCCATGGGATTACTCATGACCTTGACCAATTTGTCAATTCTTTGCTCTGTTTCTGGAGCTACAACATGATGTCTTGAGGCTCTGCTGTAAGACCAGCTTAAACCAAGCCATTAAGGAGAACAGCCCGAGCACATCCACTCCGTGACAGGATCTGACCCTGTTCACCCAGTTTGGCCAAACTGGGCAAACTGTGGCCAGCATCCTGACACCTTGCTCTGCCACCAGCTAGCTCAAGTTTTTCTTGACTCCGTAACTGCCCCTACAGCCAGCCAAAACAGGGCCAAGGCACAGCCTTGACCTCTGGGAAACTGATGATCATTGCTCATGGTTAGCAGGGTCTGTGACACAGTTTTGGCTGATGGACACTCACATTAACCCAAACAATTCCCAGGCAGGGATCATTCCCAATAGATGGTATAGACCAATCACAGCAGGTTGCTTCCCCTCATCCAGCAAAGTCTTCCGTCACCAGCCCACCCACCTTCACGTTCCCTGGGTGATGCAACACAGGCCTTCAGCTTTACCTTACAGATCTACATCACTCCGGCAGGCTACAACACAGCTCTCGCATTACTCCAGACACTGAATAGAAAAGACCACTAAGATGATGGCTACAGCACATCATGGCTACTACTCTGTCATTGAGGAGACCTAGGGCTTGGCGCTGTGTTGTGCAGATGAGGCCAAGTTTGTGCACTGAATTTCTGCATGTCTTCTGGGAAGCTGGAGGAGTACCCCACAGTCATGGGGAAATACAAACAAGGTCCCTTGAGCACCAGAGCATCTGCACAAGGGAAACTATCTCTGTCCCTCCAACTCATCGGAGGTTGTCTTGAGGGGGAAGGCAGTGTTAACCCTAATTTAGAACACCAAATTCCCCCTCATTTTAAACAAAGTTTTTTTAAAAATTCCCAAGTCTGCATGCAGGTGTGTTTTATCTCAAAATGTGAAAATGTCACACCATAAGGTCAAAACCTTTTGAAATGCTCGTGACACTAACACTGTAAAACTGGTGGTTGTGTCCTTCTTCTCCATGCAAGACATGTGTAATGCTACATCCTTTCTCCTCAACCAGAATTTGATGTGGTTTCTTTACAGTGTGTGTGTGTGTGTGTGTGTGTGTGAGTGGCCAGCAATGCCTGTTGCACCTAAACCTTTGCACAGCATCCCACTGGCCATGCACCAATGGTCTGCGCCCAGGGAGGTCTATGCTTGCAAGGTTGCAAGAAAGAGAAGGAGGCAGCAAGGAGGGGAGATGAGATCTCAAAAAGCACCGAGGAAATTCAGGAAGCGGTGGGAATTGCTGAGGCGGACGTGAGCTGAATACCTAGAGGAATGGGCAGATGGGGAAAAAACAGCAAAGCTTCAAAAACTGGAGGTTGGTTTCCAGTGCTTTTACTCTGAGAATAGCAGGAATGCAGCAAGGGACCATGCCTGGGGAAGCAGGGGAGGCACGGGCACTGACAGCTCTCATCCTTCTCCAGGGTATCTCAGAGCTGTGGGGAAAAAAAAAAAAAAAAAAAAAGGAGAAAAACCATCAAGCGACCTCGCTGAAATTAGAAACTTAACAATGAACACGCTCCACATACAACTTGCCCATCTCTGTAGCCATGGAGACGGCTACAAATCTGTGTCAGCCACAATCCACTATCCAGCTCCTAAAATTTAAACGAAAAAGGAGGGAGTGAGGGCTGGGAGGTGGGAGTGGGAAGGGGGAATTCCTCTACACTCTTTGGCTTTGATGTGCATCGCGTTTAAAGGCACAGGGGATTATCTGAGCCTGATGCTGGATAAAGCAGCGGCTGTGCAGCAGCTGATGTGTGCTGGCCACGTTTCCCTCCAGCAAAGCATCTTCCCAGCCTCCGTAACGGCCGTGTCAAAACGTCTCAGTGTCAGGGATGAACCCAACCCCATGCATGGTGTTTCCAAGAGGCTGCAAAGCATCAGCATCATCCTGGCAGCAGTGGGCTGAGGCAGCACCTCGGAGGGGATGGAAGGACCAGGAGAGCCAGGAAAGGAGCATCCAAGGAGTCAGTGCAGGGCTTTAGAGGGGAAACACCCAGGAAGGAGGTTGGTGATCTCTGCACAGCACAAAGGGCAGAGTCACAGAGAAATTTCTGCTTCCAGGGTGGCAGAAAAGAAGATGAAGCAGGAAGGAGAAGGATGGGACCAGAGACTTGTTTCACCTGGGCTTAGAGGTCACACCTGGGATTTAGGGCATGAACAACACACCTGAAGTTAGGCAGAATGTTGGCTGGCTCTGCAAAGCAGCAAAAATACAGATGTCTATATTGCTGGACAAGATTCACATCCTCTTGGACTTGTAAGAAGGTTCATGAAGGAGTAGGAGTGGCACATTGAACCTGTGACTATATAGAAAGATCACGGAAAGTTGCATTTTCAGCTAGGCAAGAGCAAACCAGAGGATGTAAGGAACAAAGAACAGTCACTCCCCACACCTTCACGGAGAAATTCTCTCCCATATTGACAAAACACAACCAATCAACCAATACTGTCCCTCTCAACGCTCAATCCCCACCCTTGACAATTAGTAAGATTTGGGTAATTTTTACCTCTTCTTCATGTCCTTTTACTTGGGCTACTTCTGGTTGGTTTGGCTCATTTTTGCTACTGTGCACCTCAAGCCTATTGATGCTGTTAGATGGAGTTGAAGGCAACGTATTGGATGAAACCAAAGGGCTGCAAGAAACTCAACAGTACAAGGAGAGAGCAGAGAACTCTGAAACTCTTACAGCAATGAAATAATACTGATGTCTACGTCAATGCCAACTGATACAACGCTGTCCTCAAACCACCCCGTGGTGAGTTAGAAAGTAAGGAAGAGCTCAGGGCTGTTCTTTGAAGACTCCTTGGGAGATGCTGGGGGGTTTCCCATCAAGGTCACTAGGGAAAGCTGAAGGTGTCCATTCAGAGAGGTAGAAAAGACACAGACTATACTGACCAGCTCCATTTGTTTCAAGGGCTAACCCCCTAAATTATCCACAGGTGACCAGTGCAGAAGCAGGGTGCAAGTTGAAGCCACAATGATGGAGAAAGCAAGCTCAGTTCCCATCAATTTTTGTAGGACTGGAGGGTGCTATTCCCACAAATTCATGACAACTCACCAAAAGCAACCTGATTTCCCCCTGCATTCATTCCCTGCTCCACCACGTTCCCACTAATATTGCAGGGAGATTTTGGATGGATAAGGTCGAGAGGCAAGAAGTTACCCAGCAACGGAAGACACATGGAAAACTATCTCTTGGACATGGATGCAAAAGAGAAACACACCTTGTAGTGACTGTAATAACAGAATGACCTACAACTCCTAATTCATTAATCACTTCTATGGAATAAGCCTTATTCCAACAGGGGTGAAATTACCGAGCTCGCTGCAACGCGCTGTCAAATAGGTTACCACTTGATTAAGGTCTAAAATGTGCATGGAGGATTTATTGAAATGGTCTCATTTGCTGCAATGCAATTAATTACAGATACATTCCCAGTCAGGTATATTTTTAATGCTATCTGATCACTCTTAAAAAAAAAAAAAAAAAAAAAAAAAAAAAAAAAAAAAAAAAAATAGAGAAAAGAAGAAAAAAGAACAAGCTTAACTCATTTTAAATCAGGAAATTAAATGCATCAGTGTTAACTCCTCTTTCTAGAGCACATAGGTTCTCCTTCTTTCTAAGAAAAACCCTTTGGAAGGCAGTTTTGCTGAATGTTGGATTTCCCCCATCAGTGAAGTGTAGCTGAAAGTGGCACTTGGACTGGGAGAAGAAAGTAAACATGAGCACTTGAAGCAGCCTGTTGAACAGAGATACGTCAACACCCCACCCTGGCTAATTAGCAGGGCTCTACTCGTTAGGTGCACTGCAGTACCTTTCCAATTAATTCGTTCGTATTTGCAAAGCCATTGAAAGAGGCAAAGCATTAAATATAGATGCTAAAGAAAAGGGAATAAATAGCAACCAACAACTAGCTCTCCAGGTTTTCAGGCCCTGTCAACAGGGACATTCACTCACTGCCCAGAGAAGACTCCTTAACTAAGACCTGTAAGTGCATTATTAATTTTTCAGTAGTATCTACCAGACCTAATGAAGACACAGTCATGCTGTGCATGAGGACTCTGCCCAGAAGAGCTTTAAAATCTCCAGCCTCAAGGCTGGTTAGGGTCAATGCTGACCTGCGTCCCAGCCATAGGATGCTCTGGGCACTGACCAGTATCCCCTCTGCAGCCCTGAGTCCTCCTGCCACCCATTTTCCTGTTCCCAAACTGGCTGCCCCTGGCAGGACATGGATGAATTGGACTGCCATCACCCATCCTGTCTCTCCCAATCTGAATGGTTTTATTTTTGACTCTTTGCTGCCAACAAGATGGTTGCAGCACCAGAAGAAAACTACAGCCAGAGACCTTTCTACAGCCTCCACTGTCTGTCTCTGCTATTAAACTATCAACAGGGTTGTCACACCCAAACTTCCTGTTGGGAATGGTCCCTGGTCCTGCTGGGCATCCTAACAGGCAGTTTAGATGTGCCTAGGATTTCTCTGGGACGGCAGTGCTAGTGTAGGCATGGTACAGAAATGATACACAGTCTGCTGGATTGCACCAGAGATCTCAGCACATCCTGGATGGTATCTAAAGATCCCAGCTGAAGCCAGGCACTGGTGACCAGCAGAAGAACCCTGCAGAGCTACTCTTCTTTGATGAAGGCTCTTTGCAAACAGTTGTTTCTACGTCACAAAGTCCTTGTTCTGATCCTACTGGCACTGATTATAGAGAAAAAAAAAAAAAAAAAAAAAAAAAAAAAAAAAAAAAAAAAAAAACAATGGCTCCCAGCAGGCACCAAGGGCCACTCCAGCTGCAAGGACATGGGTGGAGATGTCCTCTTTCAGACTAACATTGAAGTGCACCTCAGAGTTGGATATCTTTTGCGAAGAGTATGCTGCCAGCCTTGATTTTTAAAACTGAGGGAATTTCAGCTTGAGCACAGGCCTCTGCATTGGTTGCATCTACAGCGAGAAGACAGCAGTAGATAGTTTTAAAGACAGCTTAAATTCAGACAGAAAAGCCACCTCCTTCCCTTGTGAACAGCTCTCTTCCACAGCAGCCCACAGTTATGAGCTGACCTCCAGAGAAGGCATCAGCTTCCTGAAATCCATCCCCAGGGTGCCTCCCATCAAGGCCAATGGGTTTCCAAATTGGTCCATCCATCCCTCGCTCGCATCACCCGCTGTTATTTCATCACACATGATGATCAGGGGGGCAGCACTCAAAAAAATATCTTCTTTGCATGTCACCCCATGACTTCCAGGTGTGGAGGAGACAGGCTTATAATCTGTGCAGTCAACTGGCATGTTCTCTTGGTTTAGGATTACATCAATTATCCCTATTTTTAGGCTTGAGGGTAAAGTCCTGTAGTCCACAACAGAGGCAAACAACTCCCAAAGAAAAGGTATTAACATATCTTTATATTCCAGTCTTTGTTAAACTCCATGAGGGATCCATCAAGAACCAGAATCCTACTGATTTCCAAAGCCTGGAGTATTTCCAGGGTTCAGTTCTGCTCCAACCCAGCTGGGTTTTTCCCCCTTCCTTTTCTTTCTTTGTTCTCTGTCATCCGCAGGAGTTCGTTTGCCTCAGAGTGCCTCCTTGTACTTCGTTGATCTTGTGCCATTATTATCCTCCCTGCAGAAATTCTCATATAGGAGGTTTAAAATGCGTGATGCATTTCTTCATTTGTGGCTGCATCCCCATGGCTATTAGCAGCCAGAAAACACAACATCTTACCAGAATTTTCTGTTTGATTAAACCTGTAAGCTAATCACTTCCTTGCTGACCTGCCCCCATGACTTGCCCCAAGACTCCTTGTGCAGATCTCCTTATTTTTCAAGTCATTACAATTCATCTGCACAAGTGTTGTGAGCTCTGGTGCTGGAATAGAGACCACTGTGATGTACAGAGACACCAGCAAGTAGACCTAGAAAACTTGTGAATGATGCTCTGGACCCTTCATCCTCCTTTTTGACACGACATTACCAAGATGCAGGATTTGGGAGCGTGGCAAGGCAGGTTATGCAATTAACTTCCTAAACTCAGGTGTCAAGGCCACAAGGAGCTTTCTCGTACCTTCACCTTCCCTCTGTGTCATCAGTCCGCCTTTAAAGGGCAAAAAGCAAACAAAAGAGGCCTTTGAGCCATCCCACCACCTGGCTGTCCTTGCTTTGTTCCCCAAGCCTGTGTGACAGGACAGCTCACAGCAGAAACAGAGCAGCAGCCGGTACAAAGTCGTCACTTCAAGCGCTTTTGGACATCCACTCTCAGATGCTGCACGGGTTGGGGGATGATGATGGGCCGTGAGAGCCTGGAGGCACTGTTAGTTCCATTTTGAGACAAGCTGTGAAGTAGGACAGAAGAGCAGGGAAGGTCGGTGGTTGGAAGTTGCCTGGGACACCTGCCTCAAGATGGGATGAGTAACTCTCTACAAGTCACTTCCTCTCTGCTAAATAGGTATATAGGTGTGTTCACTAGTAGAGATGTTGGGATTCTAGAGGGCTTTCTGCGAGAGAACGGCCATGTAAGCAATCCTATGTGAGAATCCTATGTGATAAGAGCCTCAGCCGAGCAAGAATGCGATAAGGATGTGACCCTGAATGAGGGGGGAGAAACTCGATGAGACAAACAACCCCCGGCAGGGGTTGGGACGGAAGAGGAAGTTACACAAGGCAGGAAGCCTGGCAAGGCTGATCGGGCACCTTTTATCCAATCATAAGAAGGTTTAAAGTGTGGGCTAAGTTAACTGTCCAATCTTGAGGACTTGTACTGCATGTTACGTGTGCGGGAGAACATTATAAAAGGGCTTTCTGAGTTGTAATAAACGGGCATTGCTTGATCACATTGGTCGTGTGCATGCTCAGCTCTCCTGCATAGAGGCATAACCTAATGCAGTTTTCTTCTCGATCGAATTCAGGACTGCGGGTTTTAAGTAAAGCAAGATTACAGGTTCTTTAGGCTGCAGGGCAGTGGCTGCCTGCTATCCACCTCCGTGCTTTGCAATGTCACTGCCTCCCAGCATTGAAATGGAGAAGGGCTGCAGGGAATGGGTGGCACAAAACACAGCCAGGGCCAACAAATAGTTCTTCAACAAATACTTCTCATAACTTAGAATCACAGAATAGTCTAGGTTGGAAAAGACCTTGAAGATCATCCAGTCCAACCATTAACCTCACACTGACCGTTCCCAACTCCACCAGATCCCTCAGCGCTGGGTCAGCCCGACTCTTCAGCCCTGCCCTGGGCAGCCCATTCCAACGCCCAACAGCCCCTGCTGCAAAGAAATACTTCCTAAAGGGGGAAGTGATGCTGACATGGAGCACAAGTTTCAGGGATCACATCCGTTTGAAATAAATCTTTTTATTAAAGGCCAACACGTCCTTGCGATGGGAAACAGTGAGGAAGAAAACTTACTACCACAGCAATGAGTACTGCATAAGTACAGAAGCAAAAGAACACAGGTAGGGATGGGCCCAGGGAAGCAGCTTTGCAAGCCACCCATCAAAATATGTCACCTAAGAGCCTCTCCATGCTTAGGCCATCACACCCTTGATGTCAACTTTCGCTTGGGTCCTCCGTACTATTCAGGTGCCTACTTTCAAAGAGAGCTGGCTGCCCAAATGTGTCACCCTTCACGCTCAGATGCTCAGTTCTGCAAGCTCAGAGCAATCTTCTCCCATGTCTCCAGGGAGGACCTTCTTCTAGGAGATACCGTAACCCGTAAGCCTCATGAAGAGACTCATGGTAAAGCATTACACCAGTAACACCCCTCCTGTAAACGTGAGCAGCAGTTGCTATCACAGCTCTTGGGTAGGCTTCATCTAAACCCAATGTGAATGTTTCCAGTGAAGACATCCATCACTAAAAACATCCGTGGAGACCTACCCAACATCAGGACACGAGTGAGAGGCAGCGCCAGAGGTTGATGAAGACACACACAAGGTTGCAGAGCCACACAACATCTGTATTACATGACCCTGAACAAGGATAATCCACCAAGGCACACTTAAGAGGGCCAACCACAAGCCCTTTCTCTCCTACCTTAAAAAACCTGTAGACAGAGTTACGTAACACTGCTATAAAAATAACACCCAGACTGCCCTGCTGTGCCAGACAGAGCACAAACAAAAACTTAGCAGGAGGTTACTGGGTAGCTGAATGCTAGATCCATATGTCCCAGGACCTAGCGAAGTATTTTATCCTCTATGTAATCCTGATTCTCCCAGCAACGTGGAAAAAGATATTCCTGTCCCCAAACTAACCTGGCAGGAATTGCTATCACAAGAAAGCATAATGCTCAGGCCTGTCTTTTTGCACTCAGATATGAATAAACACACACCACACCTGAGTTTCATGAGTAAGGCTGTTAAATGGAAAATTAATATTTAAAAAAAAAAAAAAAAAGTAAAGCAGGCCTTTTCGTTGGAATAATTCCTGGAGCAGAAGGAAAGCGGAGGCCGCGCTGTCGCTCAACCGTCTCTACGCTCACAGCTCCTTTTGGATTCAGGGTTGGTAGAAAACCAGACTCCCACTCAGGGTTTGCTTCCTTCCCATCCTGCCCTTGCTGCCAGGCTCAGTGGTGGTTCCCGAGGCCCTGGCGAGTCTGCCCTGCACACTGAGAACAGGGTGCACGTGGCTCTTGCAGGATGCCCCTGGCTTTGCGCCAAAACCTACTTTTCATCGGTGGCACATCGCTCTGCCATCTAAATCCATCCTGGGAGATGCTTCGTGGATGGGGCTTCACCAAAGCAAGCAGATATAATTCCCAGGAAGGGCTGCAGCCCACTGAACCACAAGTGTCCATGTTCAAGTCCCCTCTCCAGGCTCCCACTGCAGCTAATGGAGGTATCTTGACGCAACCAGCGGAGGCTGCAGAGGTTGGAGAAGACTCCTACGTGTAGGAGAGGAGGAGCCTGGATGGCTGAGTGCCTCTTTTCTATCCTTACTCAACCCCTAAATTCACACACAGTTCGATCTACGGGAGGTTTCCCCAGCTGATCCACTCCTCACCGGCCTGTCCGCTCTCTGCCATGGAGACGCCTCATCCGGGACTGTGGCACGACCTGCGTTTGCAGCAGGACAAAGGCACGGCGCCCTGGTTGTGAGGGCAGCCGGGGCTTCGTCACGCACGATGGTGTTTCTTCACTGAAAACAAACATTTCGGTGTAAGAAAAAGATGGGAACACCTGGGCACAGCAGTTCTTCCTGAAGCAAAAGCGATGGCTCAGCAAAGATGGGAGGGAGTTGGTGCTGAATTCCCACAGGGTTTCACTGAGTGATAGGTCTCAAATTGCATTAGCAAGTGATATTCTCCCCAGAGGCCTCAGAATCATAAAATCCTGGGACTGAAGGGACCACAGGGACCAAAACCCACCTGGCAGCTCACCGACAGCTATGTTTGCTCTGACATCAGCCCTGGCCGTTGTGGAAGAGCTGCTGGAGCCTGGGCTCCACCTGTGCCTGCTTGTGCCAACGCTCCAAACTGCACTGCGATGAAACACGGGCTTTCTTGGGCAATAACAGTGAAAACCTCCATGCTGTTCTCTCACTCCAGAAGACAAAAATGTGCACGCATCGGGCTGCTGGCAAAATCCGAAGTCAACTTGTCTGCCCATCACCTCCCCTTCAACTTCAAGCTCTTACAGGGGCACAGTCTGTTATCACTTGCAAGCTCAGCTGGAGCCTGCTAAGTCCTAACGTAATCCTACATCTAACGAAGGAATCAGAGATGTTTCCAAGCTGTGAGCAGGACTTTGGAGCTGCTGCTGCTCTCCTCTGAGAAGCTGAGCATCCCAACTCACTGCTGCCAGGCAGAGAGGAGCCCGACTGCCACGGTTTGTCCTGCTCTTTAATAGACAAGAAGCAGTTGAGGTTTACCATGGGCAGTGCAGTTGGGTTTGATGTATCATCTGGACAGCTGTCAGGTCTCTTCTCTTGGCACTGAGAGGCCACGTCAGTTTTTTCACCAGTTCCAAGTCCCACGTGCTCTCATGTCTTTATCTGCCTGAGTAGAGCCATGGGTCTGCAAATCGAAGCAGCTACACAAGATGACACTGGGGAATTTTCCTCTCCACCACCCTGGCCAGTACTTGCTGTTAGTTCTCCTAGATGCCAGGAGCCTTTGAGAGTTCCACACCAGGAATACGTGTTTATTTTAAAAGGCAGTGCATGGGAAGTCTAGCAGTGGGGATCGGCTCTCTACACCAGCCTCCAGAAGTCCCCAAGCTGTGCCATGAAGCAAGAGGTGCTTCAGCTGGGGCCAAGCAGCTCTCCAAGCTGCTCTACACCCTTTGGGCACAACCAGGTGGACACCGAGCGTGGTATGTTTGGGATCCCTGAAGACTGGGAGGACCCCAGCTATCACCATGGCCAAGAAAATAACATGAAGCTTCGTCAAGTTGGATCACAGCATTGGTGGCTTCCCATGGTGCAGATGACTTCACGGCACCATCAAAAGGGACCATAGGTCTGGAGGCTATCTCAAAGCCCAGAGGAATTTTGCGGAGAGGAGCCTGCTTCTTTCGAGGGGAGAGAAATCTTCCTGCCCACACACAAAGAAAAAGTGCTGCAGAACGCTTTGAAAGCTGTTAAATTTCCCTCCTGGGAATTTCTCCCCAGGTTTGAGTTTTTCCTTTCGAAAATAAAAAGCACATTTTTGTGGCCATGGCATCACATGATGGGACTGTTCACACATCAAAAGGTTTCAAAACTCACTTAAAAAAAAAAAAAAAAAAAAAAAGGTTC
>NW_020799097.1:3158519-3173723 GCF_003259725.1 Athene cunicularia
CCTTGATGGCTTGAATTCGTGAAAAAAAACCCACCACAGCTTCATGCCAGGTCCCCCATCCTCCCATGGACACACAATGATGACAAAACTACTGCACGCTTGGCTAATCTGATTGGACTAGGGCATTTTTACAGTGACCACCATCTCTTGAACTCGGCAAAGTGGAGAACAGCACCTCAAGTACAAGTGACCCCCAGCAGCTCTGCAGGAAAGCCCAGAGATATCAAGCTGACCAAGTGAGGTCAGCCCTGTCTCCTCCAGAAAGATGCTCCCAGCTCCGTTTCCAAGGACCCAAGTGCCACTGCTGCCAAGGGGCAGGTATCACGATGCATTTTTGGCAGATTCATACCAAACTGCCACAAGGTTTTTGGATGAGACACAATCTCAGGAGATGTTCAGGAAGGTTCCAAAAAGCCACACACTGAATTGAACCTCTGGAGCTCTTGCACCTCCCAGGGATCGGTGTGGTCCAGCCTCTGCGGCTGCAATTCCTCATGCAGCATGTTCACAAACTCACCTCACCACCTGTTCAAGCCAAGGAGTTGAGGCACTGCCTCTGGCAGAGGGACAGGCTACAGCACTGGGACAGTAACACCTGAAGCCACCACATCTGGATGCACCAGCCCTTGCCTTCAAGAGCCAAAGAAACCAGGACGTGCACGTCTTTTAAGTTGCTACTTATGAACATTTCCCAAATAATCACATTTTGTTCAGTACGGGAAGGTACCACTTCTATTGCATGTTAGATTTTCATTCTCCTGAGTCAAACGTGTGGCTCAAGACTGTGCACAGGGAAAATAAATGTATTTCAGCAGAAATTTCAGCCTTGATCTCAGGACCACGGTCTCACAAGCATCCCTGCCCTGCTCTGTGCATCCCCATTTCGTGCAGATCCAGCCTGAATCCCAATGTTTACATATGCTTCTACAAATGCTGTGCTTCTCAGAGAGGGTCTGGCATATGCTTGGAGTCTTGCTGCAGAAATCAGGCTAGGCAGCTCTAAATGGCACGGGAGCTTACAAAGGGCATGACTGCACCTTAAAAGCATGCGACTAACCACGAGAGTCATTCAGTTCAGAGAAGAGGCTGGTATTTAGGCTGCAGATGGAGAAAAATTATGTCAAGAGCATGGTTCAAACCACTGCTGTTTAAATAACCTCCTCCAGACAGCTTTGGTAAACATAACGCCATAAAGGAGCCCTTCTGCTGCCCACGGAGAGCCTGAAGTCGGTCACCTGGACTCCTCTGCTCGTGCTTTTGACCACCCTGCTCCTCCCATAAAGGGGAGATGCTCAGAGGGAACAAAGCCTGGCTGGTACTCTTAAATCAGAAAAATGCTGCTGTAAACCCAAGAGAGGATTCCTCAACAGCTCAGTGATGCCATGATTCAAGGCTCAGGTTTTACACAAAACAGGCAATAACCTTTAAGTGATGCTTAGCCTTCCCCTGCTCCCATCCCTCTATTTCTCTTCCCAGTCCTTAGCAGAAGGAGCAACATCCCTGACCAGCTCTGCAAGCAGACCTGTCAGGATGCGCTGGACCCCATAAAACACAGCCATGGTCTCATTAGCTCCAGCATATCATTATTATTTTAATTGGCCAGACTTGCATGCCTGAAGTACCTTTATTTGATTACACTTGTTCCCACCAGCGCCAGACGTGGCAGCCTGGTTTAACAGGTACAGCACTGAATTTACGAGCGGCCAACGCCAGCCTTAGCGCCACGCGGCCTTTTTCATTACAGCCTCACTCGCCTGAACTGTCTGAAAATATTTCCTGTTGATCCGAAATTTCTTGTGGCCTGGAGTGATGCTGCAGAAGGAAGGTAAGGGAAATCTTCAGGCTCCGAGTCGTAAACACAGGCAGGTTAAAATGCAGAGCTGGCAAGCTTGCTGCATGCCTGCCCCATCCTGGAGGTCTCTACCTTTGCTCCAAGCCATCCTGCGCTAGAAACAGCCGGCGGGGATAAGGGAGACTCCTGAGCACACAGCTTGCAGCAGAAACCCGCCTTGATCTTTGCAAGTCAGAGCCCAAATCGAACTGGATTGAACTGCCTGATGGTATTAAACAACCTTCCCAGCTTGTGCGTGCCCCACGTGTGCAGCACACGGTTGGGAAAGCTCAGTAGTGCTGAGCTGGTGCCTAAGGGGATGGAAGGGAGTTTAAGGGGGAGTGTTAAGAGCCCACACAGGGGAAAACATGGTTTAAAGGCCAGTAGCTTGGTCAACTCATTACTCTACATTTGTAAACCAGAAGAGTAAAAGGGATCCCCATGCTCGCTTCTGCAAATTAGAGGGAGGCAGGACCTGCTCCTGGAGGGGCTGGCACTGCGGATGCATCCTTTGTTACCTGCGGTGCCTAAGGAGGCTTCAGCACCTCTCTGGAGCACATCGGTTGTTACTAGGGCTTATTTTGGGGAATAATGGTAGGGCAGATATCAGACAACACTGCACTCCTTCTGCCCATAAAACTGCACTTGGACAAGCAAAGGCTGTTCATGCTTGTAGCCTAAGAATCATGGCAGACGTCTCAGCTTAAAACGGGCTGTACGCAGGCAAAAGCTTCAACTTCTTTTCCCCAAGCAGGTGACTGTGGGCTGTTCAATGCACTAAACGGGCTGGAGGGAAGACTGAGCACCCCCTCAGCAGCAACCAGTTTCAAACTAGTGAGCCTAAATCTAGATTTCTAAACCTACACTAAGGGATTGAACTAACAGCATCCCAATTTTTGAAAGCACTACAAACCTCACTGTCTTCCATAACTGAAGCAAACACCATGGCCAGGGTCTATTTTACAGCGTATTATTCAGTTTTAATACTTTCCAAGACTGGTTTTCTTTCTTTTCAATTGCAACTCCACCACCTTTGGGATTAGAGATTTTATTTTACGCTGGGATATTAAGAGTAGGCAGCCAGCCCTTTTTTTTTTTTTTTTCTAAGCCAGTATTCAGAAGGAATAGATTAAATCATTAAATACACACAAGCACAGGAAACACTGGGAACTCTTAGCCATTATCCTATGAAGAGAATGCCAATGCAAACACTGTAATAAAATATTCTTCACTGAAATCAACACTAATTTTCTGAGGCAATCAAATCCATCCCCATGATCCCTCCTCCTAGGGAAAACAGCCAGCACAGCTAAATTCAGATCTGTGTGGCTCCATGCTTAAATTTGGCTCAGACATGCTGAAAATCAATGACTCCAGCAAGGTTTGCTAAGGAAAAATTCCCAACAGGCGATGTTTGCTACAGCGTGTGGCACCTCTCCCGACACAGCCGCAAAGAATACGATATCTGAAGCTCCATGAAGGCTGGAGATCCAAGCTACAAACTCGTTGAGGCCACCTGGACCACTATTTGGAGATGGCTGCATGTTGTTCAAGGGGCTGGTCTCCAAAGAGAGCTCAGTCCTGAGGAGCACCTCCAAATGCTCCACCAGCAGCTCAAAACCAGCACCAAGTCTTTCACGCCTCCTCCTGCCTAATCGATCCGCAGAGGGGAAGAAGGATGCACTGTTAGAAAGGGCTAGAGCAGGTTTGATCAATAACCCAGCTAGCATCAGAGGAGCAGGAGGAGAGGACACACGTCATAGAATCATAGAATGGTTTGGGGTTTGTGTTGGAAGGGACCTTTAAAGGCCATCTACTCCAACCCCCTGCAGTGAGCAGGGACATCATCATCAGGTTGTTCAGAGCCCGTCCAACCTGACCTTGAATATTTCCAGGGATGGGGCATCCACCTCCTTCCTCTCTGGGCAACCTGTGTCAGAAACATCCTTCCCCAGCTATCTGTAATTTGTGGATTGTCCACGCCAAGGGGTTGTGCTCATTTTTCACACAACACCCACTCCTGTTTCCAGAAACCTGTTGGTACCTCTCTGTGACATCTCTTAAATCTTCTATAGCAAGACAATGAATAAATGCTCCAGCCAGGTATTTTACAGTGGGTGCATACCCTCCGTGATTTCTTTAAGGATCTTGTAGCATGCTGCAGATAGTGGACATCAACACTTGAGAAATACTTAAAAGCTCCTCCCTACTGCATGAAGAGCTATCCAAACAAAGCCACAAGAAACAAGCAAAACCAAGACATTTCTCTCTCTGATGTCACCAGATAAAATTTTAATCAAGTCGGCTGCAAAACCACAGTTCAGCTCATAATGATCTTACCAGTCTGGAGAGGATCAGTAGACGTGAAGGCGGCCCACGATCTGCCAACGCAGGTATTGTAGGACAGACATTACCAGGATCCATTCTCTGGTCACAGTGCTAACAGGCAGAGCCACATCTGTCTCTCCAAAAGAAAGTGGTTGCACCTAAAATACCTGTTGGGAATGACCCCTGGAGCATGATAATTCTTGAACCAGAACCAGGGGAGTCAGTGCTAGCTGGCCCAGGCATCACTGCTTATATTGAGCTTCATAGGGAAAAAAAAAAAAACTAAACCAAACCCTCTGTTTTCTGTGCCCTCTAAGGTGTCCTTGGCTTCACACATTAATACATCCTTCACACATTAATACATCCTCCAGCATGACTGAGGCCACACAACTCCTGTTCTTGTAAGACTAATTTCTACTCAGAGTCACCCAGGAGAAAACACCCTAACGTTTCTGATGTTCTCTGGAAGATGCCAGAAGTGCTACTCTTCACAAGAATCAGGGTTCAGGGTGTTTCATAAGAAGGACAAAGCCCAGCTTATTCTAAGTTTAGTAAACAGTAAAGGACTTGCAAAAGGAACGATTACGAGAAGCAACCACACGTTCACCTGCCACATACAGAGATGCACCGGGCAAGTAACAACCTCTGCAACGGGACTTGCTCCCTCACCCTTTCAAGCTACCTCAAAAGAACTTTTGGTTGGTGGCAGAGCAGCTTTGGGACACTGCAGGTTGGTTGGGTTTTTTTTATCCAAACCTTTCAGCTGCATGCGACACCCAGGGAAGAGACAACTTTCTGGTCCAGCTCTGAGCGACAGAAGAACAGCATCACTTGGGTCACACTAAAGGGGGTCTTGCTCCAAGTCCACACAACTCAGTGGGGATTTGCCCTACCTTTGGATCAAGCTGGTTGAAATTCTGCTTCTACTGAGATTGTAGAGATCTTTGGTTTGGGATGGAGACGTGACACTCCCCTGGCATGCCCTGTGTGCAGCTCTAACCTACTGAGAACTGCAGTGCCCCATAGGTTAGTACCTATAGCATATGCTGGAGCATGGGGCCACATGGCCTCTTGCCCGACAGCTCCAAAACGCTGGTACATCAGCACCGCTCCGCTGCATGGACGTACCAGCCCTGTCAGATCAGCACAGGAGCCCCTTAGTGCTTTTACAACACACCCAGCCTTTTTATAGCTTGACACCCCAAACTCCCACAGAGCAGCAATGGGTGACGGTCCTTCGGCCACGCAGCAAAAGCTGCGTCATCAGGCTCAGAAACAGCCAAGCCCCGCCGTGACGGAGGCTGAATCATTTCTCCTTTCTGTATCCATGGCACAGGATCAATTCACCTTTGCTGTGGCTCCTCCTGTGAATCACTTAAGAGAGGTAACAGTTAAACTGCTTCATAGGAAGCGGTTTTAAAAATGCCCTGCTCTGCATAAGATGAGAGAGTTTGCCACAGAGAAGGGGGAAAAAAATCAAGCATGTTCAGCATCTTATGGATTAATCCTAGGCCTAGAGCCAGGATAATTACTGCCAGAAGGAATAAAAGTAACATAAATATAGGTTAACACACAAAGGATCCTGTTTGCAACGTTTTATACATCACCAGCTCAAAAGCGGATTTGTAAATTTAATTATAGAAAGATTATAAAAGCAGGTAGTACCCAAAGGGTTGTAAAAATAATTTTACTATAGTGATGAGAACAAAACAAAAAAATAGAACCCAAACATCTTAAATTAAGTAGGGCAGCCAATAGATCTCTTGAAGACCTTCCGCAGGATTCAGACCAGACTGCTCGCGGGGGATGCGCACGCAGCATCTGCTAAAGCAGCATCTGCCACAATCTTCCAGAAATGCCCTTTCGAAAGGAGAAGTAGTAAGTCACTCTGACAGCCCTGCAACCTTCCACCACTGATTTACTTAAAAACATCTTAGTTTTTTCTAGAAGGTACTCCCATGGCGGCAGGAATGGTCAAAGCCACGTTAAGATGGAAGAGGACACTTCCAAATCCACCTTTTCTGCCCAGGTGGTGTGAAATCCCTGACTATGCTGGTTCCCATCAGGATTAATGTCACTTCTCTGCCAAAAACAGCTTGGGGGGAGGAGAATGGTTCATTAAACATCATCGGGAGGGATTTGGGTTCTACCCCACGACTGCTCTGAGCAAGAAAACGGCAGTAGCGTTGGCTATCCAAGCAACTCAGCTCGGAAAAGCAAGAATATTCTCTGTCGTCCAGGCTGCAAGAGTGCATCCTCCATACTGCTAAAAACTGTCAGAAATGCACATATATTTCCAAATGTCTACACACGCTAATTCACTCTTACATAGGTAATCCTCTAGATGATCTGAAAAAAAAAAAAAACAAAACAAAAAAAACCAACCCATCCCAGTGAACCCAGTGCAATATTTAGGTTATTTATTGTATTCATCCTTTATCATCTTTCTGTTTGCCCTCTTTCCCTTCTAGAAATGCCGCAGCATTTTTAACTTGTGGTGCTGTCCACACTCTTTAAGAAAAATGAAATAATACTATGAGGGTGAAGGCAGAGGGCAGGAACAGAGATGAGGGTTCAATTCCGGGATGTCTTGGGCTTCCCACTAAAATACAGATACCCTCAAGAACTTGAAATATTAATTCTTGACCTATAAAACACATTTTTGGTGTATAAAGTGTATTTCTGACCTATCCAGTACTTTCTAGTCCAGAAGCCACTTCCTGAAAGGGACTGATCTGGGTGCTAACCTCACATGGCTCTGAACAAGCTTTTGTCAGTCCAGCAAAACACGCTGTTATTTTCAAACGTGTCGCCTGCGTATTTAAAATAGATCATGTGCTTAAATGCTCCCGCGATGCCTGGTGTGTGGAAGGAGAAAACGTTCTGAGCGTGCTGCCAACACTGACTGCCTGTAAAAAGGCACTTCAAAGGATCACAGACAAGTATTTCTTAAGCCTGCAAATACACCTTTATTAGAAAGAAGTGTTACGGTTTTACAAACTCATCACGCATCAAACACAGTGCTTTAAAAACAAAACAAAACAAACAAAGCTCAGGACTGACCATCGAAACTTTCCACTTTGCTGGAAAACAGTACCGTGACCCTCCTCTTTGCCTTGGTTAGCAATATTTCTGCTCTTTTAATCTTGTTTCGCACCAGTTGTTTTCGTGCACTACGATCCACGCTGGACACTACAAGGCCTTTTGTATGCAAATTTGTTCAAGAGTTCGAAGATCTACATACAAGTCCCGCTCGGCTGTTTGCGAGAACGCGGTTCAAGTATACAGTTTGTTTCAAGTATATAGTTTGACTAAGTGTGTAGTGAGCATATAAAATAGCACGAGCATGATAATGATCCATATGCCTTTGAAAGCCATATACCACGAAGTAGCGACATTATGTATATGGCACAGGATGAAATGGGATGCAGTAATGGAAATGCAAATTGAATCTCGGTATCGAGTAAGTACCTCTAAATCAGAGGCTACACAACACAACTTGTTTTGAGGAACAAGTCATAAGAAGCCCAGTCCCCTGAGATGTGTAAAACTGGATTAAGACATGAACTTCAAAACCAGTATGATGCGGAATAATCCTATGCTGGCAGAAAGGGATCAAAGTTAATTTCTCTGACTTGCTTAATCTTCTGCGGAGATTTCTGAACTCTGGATGCACACCAGGCTGTAAGTTAAAAGCCTTTCTCTTTTATAAGGTTCAGCAGTGGCTAACTGAAAACAGAGCAAGTTAAGTATCCCAGAGAGCAGAGTTATTTTTAACAGGCTTTTAGAAAGGAATCCTATGGCTGGGGACAGCAGGTCTGAAGTGAAGGAAAAGCATCATTACACAGGTTTGTCCACTTGGGTTACTGGCAGGATATCATCAACCAAATAAAATCACATCACATCTGATCTCAGTCCAGAAATCCCAGGATGCTTTTATGTTTACTCTTTTTTTTTTTTTTTTTTTTTTAATTTTTTAACCTGGCTCATACAATCCCCGAAACGCAGCTCACGACAACCCTCACACTGCCCTGGCAGAGGACCGCGAGTGCTCAGGCAGAGGATTTAGCGCTCTGCTGAACAGGGACAGACCTGAGCACAGGAGGAAATTAAACGCACGCTTCAGTTCTCTGGCCAAGGGGTGAAAACCTGGTGATACCGAAGCCAGCAGCAAAGCTCCCCGCAGGGCTACGTGGTGTTTGGGACCTCACCCGAGGCTTCGCAACCTTTAGCATCGTGAGATCACGCCGTTCCAGCACATGCTGCTTCAGCCTCGCCTGGTAAACACAGGAGAGAGATTTTCCTCTTCCCTGTCATTCACAGCATAGCAGAAATCTTGCTAAACCTCAGGCTAAGGTGAGCTCCAGCTGACGCAGCACTGTTGCTGAAGTAAATCCCCAACATACCAGTTTCTTTCCTGGAAGTTGGTTTCTTTGCTAAAAGCAGCTGCACTCGGTCCACGTGGGTATCACGGTTTTCATCGCACTTCTGGTATCAATCGAGTTTGAACAACTCCTCAGGCAAAGCTTCCCCCTTTCCTTACTGCTCTCTGTGGCAGCTCCTCCAGGTCTTTTGCTGCCCTGGGATGATTTCATTTGCTCTGCACATAGACAGCATTATACATGTTTATATACATAGATACACCTCACCTGGATCTGCTGTGCTGACTTAGAATTAGAGTAACTTAAAAAAAACCCCCAACCAATCGAACAACAAAAAAATCCAACTCCTTCCCAACATGAAATGAAACACATTGATCCAAGCACTGGAACATCTCACCACCCATAAAAACCTTTCAGACCTAAAAAGAAAAGAAAAGAAAATAATTAAATAAACAGTAATGCTCAAACATTAACTAATCCATTGTCAAGCAATTAAAGATTAAATGAAATAAAAATTAAAATAATGCTTTAGACCTACAGGAACTGAACCACTTGACAAAAATCTGTTCTTAAGTACTACAGGAATTTTTTTCTACTCGGTGTAGTCTCATGTTCCCGTTTATGGGAGGAAAAAATTCAGCAGAACTGGAAAAATATAGTATTTTCTTGACAAAATAAAACCAGAGGAATTCCTGGTATTCCAACAATACTTGTAGTGGTTCGGCTTTATATTCAGATGTACTATTTTGGAGTGGAATACAACCAAAAAGAGATGAGTTCCAGATCTATCAGCAAGAAGCACAGTCCCCTCACAAGGTACAACTGCAGCCTCCCAGGGCTCCCATCCCAAACCATCCTGTCATTGTCACATAAAGCTTTCCATACGGCTCCCTGACTCTGGAAAGCCCAAACTGTTTAAGGACATCTGCAACTGTGGCTTTTGTGGAGATGGCCTTGTACAGAAGAAAAAAATTAAATCCCTCGCAGCGACTGGCAGAGGTCTCCCTTGGCAAAGGCAGGATGCGGGTTGATGGGTTTGATTAAAGTACATATTGACACACATCCCCCTTGCTAGGACTACTGGCCACACGGCTTAGATCCAGGAAATCAGCCTACCAACTTCCCTGCGGCCTGGCCAACACCGTCCTGCTGCAGCAGGGGCAAGTTTTGCAGCTTTCAGTGGGATATCGCAGCTTACGCACTCAGGGAAAGAAATCTGAAAAGCACCTGAGGGTGTTCAGAGATCAGCTCCTGCTGATGGGGTGGTAGAGATCATCCCATCGAACATCAGCTGTCATAGAATCACTAAGACATTTAGGTTGGAGAAGACCTTTAAGACCATCAAGTTCAACCGTTAACCTCACACGGCCAAGTCTACCACTAAACCCTGTGCCTAAGCATCACGTCTACACGTCTGTTAAACACCTCCAGGGATGGAGACTCAACCACTGCCCTGGGCAGCCTGTTCCAACACCTGACAACCCTTTTGGTGAATAAATTTTTCCTAATATCCAATCTAAACATCCCCTGGTGCAACTCGAGGCCATCTCCTCTTGTCCTATTGCTTGTTACTGGGAGAAGAGACTTCAGGTAGTTGCGGAGAGGTGGGTATCCTGTCAAAATTGGGAGTCAAAGGAGGGACAGGTTCACTAGGAGAGGACACGTTGTGGTGTCAGTGCTGTCGACTGAGAGAGACCAAAGGCAAGTAGCTCAGACTGGACACCTAACTTCTAGATATATGAAGTCAGCTGGAAGAAAAACATCCCACCAGAGTAAAGTAACCGCCCCAAAGCCTTTAAAAAAATACTGTACAGGCAGGTGAAAATAGATTAGCAACTATACCTTATACTGCGACAGGAATGGGGATATTTAGTTTGGGATGAGACATCCTTCCACATGGTAGTTGTGCTGGTAAAAGGACACTGCTAACTGGTAAACCCAGAAGTACTCCAGAAAAAATAGTCTACTTTCAAGTGTAAATCCACTCTTACACTGTCACCTAAAAAATACCTTGTTGGATAAAAGGCACCAAAAAAAGTATTAAAAAGGCTAGATCACATCAACCAACCATTAGCCATAAGCAGATACATTATATCATATACTTTGCTCTGTTAAAAACTAATTTAAGTGGACACATTTAAAAAGACATACTTACATTATGAACAAACACTTTTTGTTAGAAGAGAGCAACTCCTGTTAGTCAGTAAGAAAGGAACAGCTACAGAGGAGAGCAGAATGAGGCATCTCATGCAAGCAGCAGTCCAAGAATGAGAAAAATATATGGTACAGTAACCTGATACATACAGTTTTGTGGTATGGACAAAAAAATTCTCATGTGTATATACCTATGTGTATTCAGTGCAACTCTTCCAAATTCATTAATTTTAAGAGGACTTCTTTATAATTATTTTTTTTAATCTTGAATTGCAAGCTACCTAATATGATATATCGCTGTCCTCCGGAATGGTAAGATTGTTCAGTTTTAAAAGATTAGTGAGTATCGAGTAACACTATGCTAAAATGCACACTCTATCTGAAACGCAGGCTGATTTAGCTGCAACTCAAACCAGACAGCGTTAGCTGCACGCGTCTATCACTTCAAAATGTGAAGAAAGTTCTTTGAAAAGCTTCACACACACACACATCCTAAATATATCTTGTGCCAAAACACAGCAAATACTCTACAAAATGATGAACCAGTCTGCAAAGCTTTTTTTTTTTTCCTCCTTCCTTCTTAAATTCCAGCTTCAAAAGTACTTGTGTGTACTCTCGGAGATGCACTCAACTATGAAGTAAAGGACCAACCTAAGCACATGCCTACCTTGTTTCCTCCACTGTTGTTAACTTACAGACAAATTTGCTGTCTATAAAACTTGGTATCGTTCTTAGTCACGTGGGTTTTTGCTTGGTAAAACACTGCCTAACCACCCCTCTGTTCCTGAAGCACTGGCTTTTGGGGGAATTACAGGATACCCAGGACTATATGTAAAAGTAAACCCCGCAGAAAAGTAAAGAGAAGCTCTGTAAACAAGCAGAAGTTGTGTCCGAAGACACAGAAGAATGACAGCACAACAGAAGCCTTTCTTTTTTCTCATTACCATTTTGTTGGAAGTTTTTCAGGGCGACGATCTCCTACAGCACCTTCTATGATGGAATCAGATGATGTCAAAATAACCCCAGCTCAGCTTTAACGCTTCATGTCTTTCGCTTAAGCTAAAAATAAAGATACACACGGATGATTATGAAATGGCAGACACAAGAAACTGAAAATAATGCTTTGTTTACCGATTCTGGATTACCATGAATGGTGGGAAAAAACCAAAAACAAATAAAAGAAAAATCAAGAGACAAAAAAGCTTTCTCTTAAATGATGAATATAATGTATGTACATTGAAAAATATATAGAAACTATAAACGGCTCATCAAAAACACATAATGGAAATAAATAAAAAATGTGTTGTTTCTAACAGATGATCAAAACTAACAGACATCTTACGTTTATGGAAAACACGTTTGCCGTGGTGTATTCCTGTTTCAGGATAAAGGCATTTCACCAGTTACGCAGCTGCAATTGAGATCATCTCAGCCACAAACAACAGCATCGGCGGGGATTATTAATGGCTTATTTGTCATACTGAATTACCTGTCGTATGTGTGTGCAGAAGTACCGGCTTAAACACTCAAAACAAACTGCCTCCAAGAAAAGTCATCTTTATTTTCATTGTCCTCAATTTCACACCCAGGCCAGCAACATATAACGTATGCGTGTCAGCATGCAGCCAGCAGTTTGAGGAATCCACCCTGACACGACAAGAACTAATCCTATTATTTCCTTAACAGCATCTGAATAGGCATTTTCCAAGTACTGCTTCTTATTGTAAATTTAACCCATGTGTTAATTCTCTTACTGAGATCTCAAGCTGCTTTCTCTAGAATCGGGGATTTAGGAGAAAAAAATCCCTTCTATTCAATTTCGTACTTAAGAGACAAACCTTTCCAAATTAAACGGGGGCTTGCAGACTGTTTGCCTTAAAAACAGCGCTTGTCTTTCCAAGGCAGTGGAAAATAACTCTAAAGCCCATTTTAGCACATAGAAAATAAGTTTTTAACACATCTCAAGTTTAAACCTGACAGCAGTTTGGGCAGCTGCCTCTAAATAAGAATCAGGACTGCAGAAGTACATCACGGAAAAGATTTTCAGAATGATTTTAATGGCAATTTGACAAATGAACAACCAAGGAACGCTCCATTAAGAGTAAATTATTTCCTACGATTGCAATAAACCTCAATATTCAAAGGTCATCAAGTGGGAAAAAGATTTGGGCAAAACTGACTCCTAGCAGTCACTTCCCTTGGCTGAAGAAATTTTTGAGCACATCGTGCTCAGGGGAGTTTCCCTTTCTGTAATCAAATCTTAAAATATGAAGCACAATGAAAACAAACATCTTATTCTGCACACACACACACACACACACACACACACACACTTTCTATGCTTTCCAGCAATGCCACAATAGCAGATTTGCTGTGGGTATGCAGGAACTTATAGGTAGCATATTAAATATTGATTAAAAATAAATCCAAATAATTAGGCTTAAATTTTAATACCCATGTACATTTCTCTATAATTCATCATGAACGGAATTTTATAAGGTTCCACAAGAGGCTCTGGGTTTAATTTTAATTATGCATTTATTACATAATTCACAAAATTCAGTAATGTGCAATGAGTCTCCCAGCCATTCAAGTGAGTAACGAGATTTATCAGCCCAGTTTGTCACACAACAAACAGGATTCAGAGCAGTTATAAAGGCGGGTGATGAAAGATACATGGAGGGAGGGAAGAACCAGCAGCAGCTTTATTTCCATGTAATAATGCTAATAATATGCAAATAATTCCCCATCTTAATGAATACTTCAGATGAATGCCACGTTCAAAACGGAGATTGCACTCTGAAAGCTCGCAGTGAAAGAGGAAACACGGCAGCTCAGCTGCTGGGAGTTTTCAGAGCTCTTCTGAAGCCACGAGGTTACAACTGCGGGTACCACTGAGCATCCCTCCATCCCCACCGGCCTGAAGTGATGCTGTCACGTAGCAAAAGATAATCTAAGGTCCTCAAGCTCCTTACGTCCTGTTTTTTAAAGAGTGACAAGCACATCAGAACCACCTTAAAAATGTGTGTCGTTTTTAAAACACGCAGACACTCACCTGCACCTCTCGGGATCTAAACCTGGCCTCTGGAGCACAGCTCTCAGGGTGAGTACAAGAGGATGTTAAATGCCCAAACCTCCAGTGGACTGGAACTTGCTCTCCTAAATACTTCTGGTGACTTTTCAAGTTTGTATTTGGAAGTTTCTCCCAAATCTCTGTCATTACTAGAAGGCTGAATCTTGCTGTCCTTCAGTGAACATTTTAACTAACTACTTCTGCAAACCTCCTCCCTTTCAGCAGGTATCACCCCCCCTACAAGAGTGGGCAAATGCTCGGAAGTAGGCACTATCAGCTATTACAACACCCTTGGGCTACCTTGCTTTTGCATGCTGTTCTCTTCCCCAATTAATTTATCCTCAAACATCTTCTGGGAACTCAAATATGTAAGACTTAAGACTTCCAACTTGCTCACAAAACAAAACCACCCCCTGTCTGGAACATCCCTTCCCATGTTCTCACTTGAAACTCACTTTTTTCACTCCTGCTTATAGGCACCCATTTCATTCAGCTTCCCACATCCACACGTGTCCTCTCCCATTTCCACTCTGCTTTCAACAAACCCTTAGGAGAAACACAGACCTTCAGGGTGCCTCCTCTCTCTGCTCTCTAACACCCAAGTCAAGGCTCGGGCCTAATGTCCATTATTAGAGACACTCAGGGACAACACAACCTTGTGTTCTTAAGCTGAGACTCTTCATGTCTATCCACAGAGTGACCCAAATTTACTTGCCTTCTTAATACGCCAAACACACAAATTATTGTCTCTGCAAAGTCCCTCCGGAGTTTATCCGAAACATTAACCTTCAGAATCGTGTTTTTTCTCATACCTCCACCAATTCAAAGGGACTTCAGAAATAGAAAATCGTGAATGCTTTGCTCCAGCTGGATGGTGGCTTCTTCACCCGCCACAGAGACAAGGTGTCAGCTTGAACCCTTGAGCGAGGGGCTTTTGCTCCCACCTCTTACAGAAAGCCAGCTTTCTTATAATTGGAACTGACGGCACTACAAAAATGCCTTAATCAGAGGATTTTAAAATATATAAACATACATGGGGGGGGGTGGTGCTTCTTACTTCTTGATTTTCAGCATTTCAGATTCATCCTCTCCAGTTGTTTTTTTGCAGCTAGAGTCAGGAGTGCACACGTACATTTCTTAACTACAAACCGAGGGTTTTTTTTTTTTCTCAGGTGATCACCACATACTGGCAGCGGGAGCTCTAAAAGGAAGCACAAATGCTCTCCCAAATACTAACATTCACAGTTAGTAGCTCTATCTTCCTGTACGGCTACTGAATCAGCTACCCCACCCTCCACAACACTCACCCACACTGTTTTCTTTCCCCTTGTTCAATGAAGGACATGATGAGCATAGATGAGTTTTAAGGTTGCTACATGGGTATCCCCTTCTGAAAATCCCAACATATATATATATATATATAATACCATCTGAGT
>NW_020799097.1:3173773-3220335 GCF_003259725.1 Athene cunicularia
TATATATATATATATATATATATATATATATATATATATATATTTAATGCATGTTTAAATTTATATGTTATATTCATCTATATGTATGTATTTACACATATATTATACATATTTTTCTATGTATTCATCTCTATATATCCCATTTTACATTTTTTTCACGTAAAGTTTAATCTGACACCGCAACTCTAGTTTTAAGTACACATCACCTTTGTTTTTCCCCTAACAGTTGCATTTGCTACACTACAGCTTGGAGGCAGCCACACAGTAAAAGAACAAGCTGGCAAGCGTAAGCTTTGGTTGTCACACAGTTGTTTTAACCTTTTCAATTGCTTTCTTATGGACAGATAACTTATCTGACCATATTGTGTGTATGCCACATATGACACAGCAGAAGCAATCTTAAAGATAATTTGTGTTTATAGAGGTTTTACAGAGCTAGAGGGATGAGACACTGAGTTCCCATGGAAGATACAGGCTTAAAAACAGTTTGAGCCCACCAAAGATCATGCTGATGCCGAATGGAGGCGGTGGACCCTTCTCCTCTCTCACCCTTGGGGAAAGACTACAAAGTGTGAACCTCTCCTTTCCTGGGTACTGAAGAATCTGCACAGAAGCCCTATAAATGACAACAAAACCTTCCAAAGGCCTGCAAAACCCTCCCGGGGTCCAGAGCAGCCAACCGTGAGACACAAGCCCCCAGGATGCCAGGCTTCATTAGGTCTGGCACTCACAGCACTGCTCATGAGACATCCAAACTGGAAGACAACAAAACAAGCCTTTACCAACCTCTCCCCTCCGAAATCTTCAGCTCCAAATGTTATCATATGACTTCACTGTGAAATCACTGGCCCTTCAAATAATTTGCTTCTTTTGACCTCCAACGCAGAGGGTAATCTGCTGCTTTCACCGTGAGGTGAGACCAGCAGAGATGGGATTTTTTTCAACATCTGATCCAGCACCAGCAGAGCTCCCTGCTCACTGAATGCACAGTACACTTTCCGAACTAAAAAAAACCCTCATCTTTCACTTAAAGGATGCCTTTAGACACCAGATGACAACGTCGTGTTCCCAGATATTTACTGCAAAATACCAAAGTTGCTGTAAGGAAAGAAGAAATTCTGAGGCATGAAAGACCCAAAGATCGTACTGCACCCACTGAAATGCATCGTTTACAAAATAAAGGTTGTAAATTTGACTGTCCTCATAACCCAGGCAGCAGCCAGTCTATCAGTCAGCAGAATTATTCTAGAAAGATACCATCTGAGTCTGAAATAAGTCACTGTTCCTCTCCCATGTATGTCATGGGCAACACAAGAGTGAAGAAGAGGTGCCTCTGAAACAGTCTGATCTAGGAAAAAACACAGCACTGACAACTAGAGCATCATGAAATTCTTCAGATTCCCAGCGATATCACAGATTTCTGATAACCCACAAAGCCCTTGATTCTTCCCCAAATCACTGTTGAGTAGATCCAAGCAAAGGAAAACAAGCAGGAACAAGTCACGCAGCCAGTCTTGAAGGGACCGTTTGAACCCGTTCATTGATTAGAGAACCCAAATAAAATAGAGGAAGGAAGATGGACAAATAAGCATCCAGAGCAGCACATCTAAGCTACCAGGCCAGGGGAACATCACTTAATAAGGCAGTTTTGTGGGCAGCACCAGAGCTGGAAACCTTTATTCTGGCCTCTACAATCACCACTCGAAGCACTCTGTTGACACAACAGAACATGGCTCAATTTCAAGCACCGTTGAGGTCGAGTAATTTCAAACATCTTTTAATGTTTGTAGATAGTCCAGAGGGAAGTTGGCTGAAAAGATCTCCAAGGCAGCCACGTGAAAACAGATACAAAGCCCTTCAAATTATTACAGTGCCAGGCAGGAGGCAGGAACGGAGACTGAAGAGGGAAAGGGGGAAAGGTGAAGATCCAGACTTCCAGCTAAACTGCTTAAAGCATTTATTTATGTCCAGTGCCTCCATTACAAATTTATAGTATGCCCTGGGGAGCAGTAACAGACCAATTCCATCAACCCAAATTGGTACTTCAAAAGTAAGATTTTTAAGTGTAATCTGTAATCTTCTTTCATCTCACGGTATGAATACTCTCGTTAGAGGGAGGTCATTCTTTTCTTCTAGGTGGCAAAAATGCTGCATGAGAAATCAGACAAGACATTAATATAGCTGGACTTAACCAGAATATTACACACTAAGGCACTGGTGCTTTTAATGAAAATCTGGGAAGGACTGCTGATAAACACGGATTAGAAACAAAGCATGTCAAGGAAAACAGGCAAACAGATTCATCTACAGAGCTTCAGCTAAATTCATAAGGTCAATGGAGAGCCCTTTGAAAGTCTTAATTAAACCAAATTAGCTGCTTAGTGTTAGTTGTTAGTATTACAGCATCTTCTGTAGGGTGATCCAGCAGCAGGACTACCTTGCGCTGAGTGGTGGTCAAGCACGTTAGATATGGGGAGAAACGTGGGAAACCAAGGGATGGGAATGTAAAGGACCTCCACCACATCAGAATCTTCTAAAACCAATTCAGGTCTCAAACCAGCTTGCTGGGATAACCAGAAGCAATCTGAGAGGAGCAAAAGGGCCTTTCAGATACTGCTGGTTGCTCAATTCTTACTATTTTTCTCCAGTTCACAGGCACCACCTTGCTGCCTAGGTCAAGCCAGCATCCCAGATAGGAATTTCAGGATAACAAACAACAGTAACAGAACAATGCTTATGGTTTTGTGGGGGTTTTTTTGTCACTCACATCATGAGGATTCAGAATTAGGAAATCTGTCTTGAGAACTTCCAGGGAAATGCAACATGAATTCCTTGCACCTATTTCTGGATGCGCTAATAAAAAAAACAGGGCTCCCCTGAAAAAGTGTCTCTGAATGCCACCAATTCATCACTCTTGCTCTGGTCTGTGCCCCTGAAGTAAGCCAAGCAATAAAGGATGCCACAGAGAACAGCAACACACACCTCCTGCAACGAGGCAACACACTTGAGGCTGCAGAATCTGCATTCCATAAGGATAAAAACTACTTGGATTTTGCATCTCTGACCTCTTCCTGTCCTCGTAACTCGGTGCATGAACTGGATTACCCACCACACCAGTAGCTGGCTTCTTAGGACAGGAGAATTTAAATCTGGCAGTAAAGGGAAAACAACAAGGGCCAGAAATGGCGCAGAAACCCTGAGCCATGCACAAAGCATATAGATGATGAATGCAGACTCTTCAGTCTTCCTCTGGATGAGCAGCAAGGCTCTACTACTGCCTGAAGCTTTTTAACAGTGCTTAGCAGTGGTAACACTCTTGGAGGTTAAAACAAATGTAAATGTTAACGAACCAACACCCACACCACTCCTGCCATGTATGGAGATGGCTCCGCTTTTATGATGAGAAAATAAAATGCAGCAGGACTGTCAGATTTGCTCTAGAGCCAGTGATGGGGACAAGTGTGCAGCTTCAACCTGAGCCTTCGGATGGCTGGTCTGCAGATCTGCCTGCTTCAGACATCTCTCACTACATCTACTCCTTCTGAGCACCTCTGACAGCTTCTAGAGTTTCAAAGGAAAGCAAAGTTAAACCTCCTACCCATTTGCAGCAACATAATTACCATGCTTTCTTCAGATGATTCACCCCTTGTATAGATCCACATGGCTACCCCTAACAGCACCAGGGTGGTTTACTTTTTAATTTAAGTTAAAACCACTCTCCTGGCACCGTACGGCGCTAAGTTTTATGAGTATTCAATGGGTGAAGAATGAAAAAGGGGTGAATTTGACAGCAAAACCCCTCTACCACATCACCTTACAGAGGAGGGACAGCTTCAGAGGCTGCTGCATCTAATGAGTACCAGCGCTGCTGAAGATACTCCTCCTACACCTGTGCCGATACCTAAATATCTGATGCCAAAACCATTTCCTAAAGGAAGATTTTCCTATATGCAGCCAGAGAGAGCACAAGCTACTCCACCAAGGCCCTATTAATTTGCCATTTGCTCATACCCTGCAGAGGTAAGGAGTAAATCAGGACCTCTGCAGTTTTGTCACAGATGCCATGGGATTTCCTAGACAGGGGACTCTAAGTGCTGCCCTGCTGGGACACTGCACGTCAACGGCACATTAAGAGGATCGCGATCCCAGCATTAGCTGTGTGAGTGCTACCAATAAATAGCTGTTTTTCAAGTCTGATTTCTCCAGCTCCCATCGTTTCCCATTTTCATGCAGATTATCATCATGAACAAACTCCTCACTGCCCATCTAACTTTGCCCATTTGGCTCAGACACCACTTTTGTTCACACAAGACTGTGATATATGGATTTTTCCTTCACGAAATGAGGAGTGTCAGCATTTCTGTATCACTCTTCCGGAGCAAAAGTGATCCATTGGTGCCTGAGGTGAAGAGATGCTACCACTCAGCACAACTACCCCATGCAGCAGCTGCTCTGACAGTCGGAACAACATCCTCCAAGCACCTAAAATTTTCTCCTGTGTTACCACTTAAGCCTTTTCTTGAAAAAAAACACCAGTTTGTCTTTAAATTGAGACAGCAGGATTCACCTCCCTTGCCCCACTGAGGACCAAAGATGGCAGCAAAATACTTCATCAGGTGCTCAGGTAGCTCCAGCTGTCGGCATGCTTGAAGTCAAGATGCACTTGACAGTTTTGTTAAACCCACGCAGAACCGAGCTAAGTCCCATCCTTCACCCCAGGCGTGGTGTTGGTGGATTACTTAACTTCCCCCTGCCAAACGCAGGAGCACATTTCATGAGAAGTCCACTTAGTCAGGACATGGTGAAGTCACGGATCAGTCTGGCGGGCAGAAAAGCAGTTTTTAAACATGTTATCAGGGTCAACATCGCTGGGAGATGAATCCCCTACATGATCAGGCAGTGTCAGATTCTTCAGCAGCAATCTATTGCCTGAATGTAAAGTAGGCTCAACTGAATTTCACTAATTCCTTCAATGGCTCTCTTACACTCATCTCCACAGATTATGCCTTAAGAAAGCCCTCTCTAACCCCAACAAGGCTATTCAAAAAATAAGGCTTAACTGGTTGACCTCTGATTATCTTTAGCATTTCACCCATTTGCCTTCAATACAAAAATTTCTGCTTGAAAGCAACACTTCTTAAAGGTGTTGTAAATGGATGTTAATAATTACAATGCTGTTCAATGCCTTAAATGCACTGGTGACACGAAAGCATTCAAAAAAGCTCAGAAAGGGCCATGAACGCTAGACCCATCTTGAAAGTCACCATGTCCCAGGCACGTGACATTTAAGCAGTATTTCTGGTCTCAAATGCCTCTGCCACTAAATCAGCACCACCCCAACAGGATCTGGCCCACTGTGTGCAAGTCGAACACTCGCACAAGATCAGCCCAAATGAAATGAGAAGAACCAAAATTCTTAAATGTTAATTAACTCCCACAGGACAACTTCAATGAGAAACCTCTCCAGTAACTCCGCAGTTTGCAGTGACAATACTTAGAAAATCTGGGGACCTGTGAATAAAACTGGAATAGCTCAATGGCAGCTTTCATTAAATAAAGCCGCCTGCAAAATAAGCCAAATTTGACACACGCTAAAAATTAGTGAATTGGTTGCCTGATGGCTCCTCCAGAGGCAAAGGCACTGGCATCCTCCTCCAGCTCCTTCACGCCCTCCTCCTTCCTTGACACCTCTGTCACCAGTCCATCTGTAGCACGTGGGCTGCAGGAGAACTGGTGCCGTTCATCAGCAAACTCAAGGGTAATCTCAAACCTACTGGGGTGCCACAAACATCCTCTTGCCCTTCTGTCCCAGGTCATCCCTTTAAGTCTCACTCACTTTTAACTGCAGCCAGGAGTTTGCTCAGCCACCAAACCTGTCAGAGACGCTGGCGGTGGCAATGAGTTAATGAGTTTTTGACGATAAGCTTATTTCTAAGTGTTAGATTTGTTGGGAGTCGGGTTCCAATGCCCAGCCACACACTGCAGGTTTCCCAGACACTGCCGCCCTCCTGAAGGCTGTAGATTAAGAGAGCAATTTCAGCTGCTCCCAACCTCTAAAAATGGTCTTTCCCCCTTTCCAGCCTGGTATTCGTGCTATCTAACATCTAATGCAACCACTGTAAGCAGCTTTTGCATTTGAGAGCCTTCCACTGAGTGTAAATTACAAATTAGGTCTCTTTAGGACAAAATCTGTCTCATTGTGCATTTGAAAGCACCCAGTGAGATCCTGATCCTAGCAGGGACTGGAGATTGTTTCCATTACAAAAGGAAAAAAAAAATACATCTTAAAGAAAGGGGAAGATGGAGCAGGAGCCTTCAAATGGATGCAGCTTTGTTAGAAACAGGAAAAAAAAAAAGTCACAGGAAAAGGAAATCACAGAACACCAATTTGGGAAACAAAAGACCTGCAAGATGCTGATTATGGTCTTGATTTGCAATCCCTGCTCAGGGCTGGAGTGAAGGGAGGATCAGTGAGCAAAGCCATCCCTGGGAAGACTTGAAGCAAGGTTGGTGGCAGGACAGTTTGCTGCTTTCCAAGAGAAGTGAGCTACAGGGACTCTTATGAGGAGCGGCTGAGGGAACTGGGGTGGTCTAGTCTGGAGAAAAAGGGAGGCTCAGAGGACACCTTATTGATCTCTACACCTAACCTGAAAGGAGGTTATAGCAAGGTGGGAGTTGGTCTTTACTCCCAAGTAACAAGCGACAGGATGAAAGGAAATGGCCTCAAGTTGTGCCAGGGGAGGTTTAGATTGGATATTAGGAAAAATTTCTTCACCAAAAGGGTTGTCCAAACAGGCTGCCCAGGGCAGTGGTGGAGTCACCACCCCTGGAGATATTTAACAGACGTGTAGATGTGGCACTTAGGGACATGGTTTAGTGGTGGACTTGGCAGTGGCAGGTTTACAGTTGATGATCTGAAAGGTCTTTTCCAACCTAAATGATTCTGCGATTCTGTGATTCAGACATCCGTTATCTGAGAGGAGAAAGCGCAGAGCATCTTCTTGCCCGTGGAAACCAATCTTGGCTCAGGAGCGAGACAGCACTGTTAGAGTGGAGGAAGCGCCTACATCAAATTACACTGCCTTAATGAGTCTAAGAATAGATGAATATTTTATCAGTTTTCACCCTGAATATTTGGAGGGTTTATCATTTTAGGAGAAAAGGAAGATGCAAATTTACAGCAATGGCATGGTAGGGCATCCAGCTGGTTCAAAAAGAGCTGTGGACCAGGTCTCACACCTCTGAATCTGGATGATGTAGCTGGACCACGGACACAGCAGGACACAGCAAACTATGTGAGAAGTCACCCCTCAGCCTGAGGCCATTCTCTGCCACCAGCAGCCAGCCACAAATCTGAGATACCTCCTTTTGGGGAGGATGGGACAGAGGGGGATTGGGTGCAGTTGTAGCCATCTCCTGGGCCTATGCAACAAAATTCTCTGCTCATACTCATGGTCTCATAAAGAAACCTTGTGGTATAACAGAGCATCCACCCCTTTCTGCAGAACGATGTAGTATTAATGGCTCAACATGCTCCTTTGTACATCAGGACTGATACCTACGGACAGCCCTCCCTACAGGGTGGTAGGGCATACCCTAAGCTAATGAAGACCTGTCCATAGCAATCGATTTGGGGGTGTATACTGGTTTACCTGATCAGCCTGGACAAATTCTCTTATTCCACCTTGAACTGAATCTAAGCATGAAGCAAAAGTGGCTGCATTTGTGTAGTGATACATGAAAGTGTCTGTAAAGCATTTTAGGATCCTTCAGGAAAAATGCTAAATATCTCTTCTATAATTCAATGTATGTTAATATATTCACAGCAGATTTCAACTCTCCAACTGCACAGGAAAAAACAAGAAAATTGGTGTTTGCTGAAACATTATGATGCCAAGGGATGGAAATGGTCCAGGGTCTCAGAATATTCAAGTAAATTTTATATGGGGTGCAGCTGAAGACCCCATCCCAACACACGCACAGAGCCCGCAAGGTGTAGGACAGGGAGCAAGCTCTGCACTCAAGTACGCTGGGTTTGACCTGCAAGTGCCAAAGCCACAAGCCGGATGCTGTTTCACATTCCTATGGCTGCCAGAATGAGAATGAAAGCCTGCCTCAGTCCTCATGCAGTGAGGGCCCCGCTCCTGCTTCATTCCTCTCCGGCTTGCCAGGCAGAGACACAGGTTAAACATTCTTCTTGCTTATTTTTCAGTGTCCTCTTCTAAAAAACTGTACCTGAGGTGCTTATATCTTCCAGCAGCTTCTGCCTGACATGACCTCGCGAGGACAGGGCTTCAGACCACAAAACAAGAGCACTTGCCCTCTTTCTCCATAAGCACTTGCCATTAATTGCTACTTCTTCTGGACTGTAACTTATTTTTGTTTGCTGCTTGGAGCAACTCTGAGCACATAGCTGCCCTCCATTGTTCACCCTCTTCAGCGTACATGCGAACAAGAGAACCTACTGCGTTTGCAATGTGCTCAAACATAAAGACTCTAAGCAAAATCATACCTTTAACAGACTTAGCACAATTTTAGCACGTGCTAAATTAGGGGAGCGTTTGAAGTACACTCAACCTAAGTAATCAGTGCTCACACACCTTGAGAAAAAAAAAATAAAAAATTCACTGCTGCAGTGTGTTATACACGGGAATGCTCTCCTCTACAGTCCCTCTTCAATTTTCTCCAAGTCCCCAGCAAAAGCTCAAATGCAATTCATTTCCTCCCACTGCATCTTTGGTTTCTCAGTGACCATTTAAGCAAGTCGCTTCTGGACCCCAGCCCTTGTTTCAAGCCTCCTCCTGTTTTGCTGTGGCACTACGGATAACACATCTCAGCCTGACAGCTGGAGCGCTGCCGAAGCGAACTCTTGAGTGCCTTAGCAGGAGGGGCAGGAGAAGCACTTTAAACTGAAAGTATTATTCTCCAGCAGTGAAGCACCCTTTCCTCCCGCCTCAAGCAACAGCAACCCTTCCGTTCCTTTGGTTTCTAACAATATCTTCCTCCTGCTGCAGTTACAAAAGGCCCGACCTGAAAATCAGCTCTTAAAACAACTGTCAGCAGTTTTTAAAGCCCGTTAAGTACTACATTGGAAGGAGAAGGGGAACCAACTCGCCTCGGAGGCAAAGTTCAGCTTCATTTAGGCATAGAAACGAAAATATAAAAAAGAAAAACCTATGGGTGCACACTGATAAACCCGAGAGTTGGCATGTCACAGGATGGCAAAGCACAGGGTTTGCTGGCAGACGGCGAACGGAGCATGACAGAGGGTCTCCAGTTGCTTCGTGGGAGGGCAGCAGGAGCTGTCAAAATCCTGCTTTGACCTGCTGTCAACTGGGGAGGAGGAAGAAGAGGACACGTCTGCTAATTACAGGGCACAATGCCACCTCTAAACCAGCAGCAGTCGCCTTAACCAGAGGCAAGCTCGACCCAGAGAGGCTCCAGGAGCTGAGACACACACCCCCCTTGCTCAGAGCTTAGTTCTAACCCCCCCAGTTCTAACTGGAGATCCTGGCAGAGCCTCACCTGTAAAAGCACCGGCAGGTCGTTCAGGAACTGGATGCAATCGTAAGTCTTCAAAGAGGGCGTGCTCGGATACAAAACATTCCACCAGCGCAAGGAAATGATGCCTATCTGCAAGAGGGCTGCGAAGCCTCAGTGGAAGGGGGGATGCAAAAGCATACGCTGCATTCCCTCTGCTTTGAAGCAGCGAGAGTATCTGTATGTGTGCCATCGACAATGCATCAAGGATTTATTTAATTTTAATACGCTCACCGGCAAGGATCCAGCAATAGTTCCGTGACCTTCATTTTCTCATTGCCCAAGTGTATATTTCACAGACCAACGTATTATATACCTCCAAGTAATGAAAGCACATTTATAATCTGATAAACCACTATCCCAAGCTAGGCTCAGATGAACAATTTTAAAACTCTAGTGTTACCTTTTTTTTTTTTTTTTTTTTTTCAAATGGAAGATTAAACCAAGAAATCATTGTCTACTCCTGTTTTTTTTTTCTTTTTTTTTTTTCTCTCAAGCACTGCTGCATGTTGCAACAGGGTTCCACAAGCACGGAGCTGAGAGTTTGAAATCCCAAATTCTTAAGAAAACTGAGAACTGATTAAGAAATATGGCAAGGTTACAACATTTTAACACCTGCTTACTTTCTGATGCTACTCTCAGAAAATATTTGCAACATGACCATTCAGGATCCCATCCTTATTATCTCAGTGCCATCAACACCACATAGATTTGGCCTCTTAGTAAACGCAGAGTAATATTTAGGATGTCTTAAGAGTTTCAAGCCTGGAAAGCCATTTCAACGTTAAGAGCCTCAACAAGCAATAAATCATAACATTTCAAAAGGAGCAGTTTTTGACTCTGGTATTACAGAGCTAAATTACCCGTACCATTACAGAAAAGTAATTCCACATATGAGAAAGGAGCAGCAGCACTTTGGTGATAAGGGGAGACAGATATTTGTACTAACGAGGAAACGTAAGTTCCATTTTAACGCAGACTCGCTGCAGCCGTAACTCTGGAGCCGTTAGCAATGTCTCCTGGGCTTTCTCCAGGGACCAACTCAGTATCACTATCACATACTTCTCCGGAGTGATGAAAGCACATTATAGCCTGATAAAAGGCAATCTGTGGTATTTCTTACAGGCCTCCAAAGATGAGCAATTTATTAAAAAGAGCTTTTCAGGAACCTGGCAAAACCAAAACGTTCTTCATCAACACCTCGCATCAAATCCATCTTCCCTTAAATAAATTCTTGGAGCTGGTGCTACAAAGTTGCTCTTCCCTAATTGCTGCCGCTTCGCATTTGCAAATTACAAGTGGTAATGCCTCTTCGCTTGTCAGCCAAGATTTATCAACTCCGGCCTGTGCTGAAAGGTCATGCCAGTAAATCCGAGGGCACTTCCCAGCAAACGGTTTGAGCCGGAACTCCTCCTCTTCGCCTAAGGTGTCCCATCGATAACAGCACACAAAACCAGGATGACATAACACGTCATAAAATAGCCTAAATAATTAAAACCAAAACTGCAATTATCAAAGCAAAAGAACAAAGCAGCTCTGAGAGGTAATGAGCCTTGCTTTTCTTTATCCTCCGCTCACTTAGTCGCAACAGGTCTCCCAGGCACTACTGTGAATTAGAGTAATGAAGAGATGCTCCAGGGTTTGGTTAAAGGCTACTGCATCCAGCTGTGCATCCTTCGTTAGAACAAAGAGAAACCACCAGAAATACTAAGGGTCTGATTCTCACTTACCGCTTTAAACCACTCTGGCAGTGTAAATGCAAGAATAGATTATACCCACGCCTCCTCTAACGGCAGCATAAATGAGCTGTGATGTAAATGATGATCCAGCTGAAGATTTCAAGTTAAGAACTAAAGGAAACACAAAGGCCAGAAGTTTTGTTGTCCCGTGTCTTGTGCAAAAGCTGCTTCTGTGTGTGGTGGAGTTGTTCACCTCTCCTTAAACAGCACCTGGGCACCGCAGCATCACATGAGACACCGCAAAAACTAGGCACAGAAATGCTCAATAAATGAACCATCCAAAAACTCCTTTATTGCACCTTTACTGATAGAAAAATCTCTCTCCCGGCCCACCTGCTGCCGTAAGGTGCTCTGATTCACCCACACAGCTGAGAAAAGCCAAGCCCCTCCATACAAAATCAGCTAAATCAGCCAAGTCAAGTGAAACAACCAGGCCTCACGTGTGTGCAAGGCACCCTGCTCCTTACTGGTGCATCTTTATTCATCACGGGTCACACCACTTGATTTCAGGCACATTATTCCTTTGGCTTCACAAGGCACTCAGCAGATTGAGTGATATCTCCAGTCATTTGCACTGACCGGGGTCATCACCCGACAATTCATCCCTTGTAGCAACGTGTCATCCTCAAAAGCCCCAAACAAGAGGTGACCTTACAACGACGGACTGAGGGGGATGAAGGAGACCGGGGCAGAAGGAGAAGCCTGGCACAAGCACCTTGATCTGACATCTTCCCACTGGTGCTCAGTCCAGCACCTGTCGGAACTTAACTTGCAGAGCCAACATAAGTTTTTCCATTTTGCTGAGATTTTTTTAAACACATAAGACTAAAACCAGTGGATGGACCTATGCATCTCAACACGACATGCCCCGACAGCAGCATGACAAATTCATCACCCTGTGATTTATCGATTCTGGGATGTCTCCCTTCTGTCTGGGTCAGGACATCCTACTGCAGAAACTGCAGTTACGCATAATACCAGATCCAATCCTACGGTCTGTAAAACTTTATACTCCTTTTCCTCCAAAACCAATGAGTAATTCTACTTCAGCACGGAGACTCCAGAATATATCACCTGAGTCTGTTATAGTGGACTGAGAGCAGAAAAATGTCAAAAAACATGTTGCAGGATTATACTATCAAACTGGATCGGGTAGGGTTAAAATATTTTGGTAAAGATTTTAGAAGCTCATCTTTTAAATTACGCTGCTGTGCTGAAAGCGAGTGGCAGTCAGCATTTCAGTCAAAGCCTGGTTCAATTTTACTCTGACTCAAAATAAGGAAACAGCACATTAATCTCAAATCCTGTAAACACAGACTCGTAAACACTCTCCACCATCTTCCTCACCCATGCCGTGGAGGGTTGGCCCGTGTTTTCAAAGCCTGTGTGAAAGCAGATGGTAGCCACCTAATTCGGATTCGATGCAATCTGCTGCTGGTGGGGAAAAAATCTTGACTGCCATCCCTACAAATGTAAAACCTGGGAAGTTCAACCCACTTGTTAGTTTTGTTAGATGTTTTGTAACAGTTTTGCCAACAGACCCAGCTATGCTCAGGGAGAACACATGCTTCTTGTTCTCAGTCTTTAACTCAACAGCGAAAACCCCCTCAGATAATTCTGGGAACGGTTAGTTGTCTACTTGCTTAGCTCTTATTCTTAGTCTGGCTTTGTAACCACCACATGCACCACTCACGAAAACATGATAAAGGCTGATGCAGCTTATCTAGCTCATTTTTTATCACAGCATCTGAGATCTTACAGAAAATACACATGCATTACAGGTAAAGGCTTTTTGTCTCAAAAGAAAACCATGCTTGTGGCCTGCTGATGAACTCACTCCAGTTCGTTGAAGTTTTTTGTGTATTGTGGGGCACAGAACTGGAGGTAGGATTGCGTGTATGCTGAGCAAAGCAGGGGTCAAGTCACTACCCCTCTGTGCTCCTGTTTAAAGAGCCCAGGATGCCAGTGGCTTCCCGTGCTGCCAGCATCCAAGGGCACGACCTGCCAGCCTTTTGCAGCAAGATGCTCCTTAACCAGCTTGTCCCCAGCCTGGACCGTTGCAAAGGGTTCTCCATCCCAAATGCAGGACTTTGTATTTGTCCTTTCCAAATTTCATGAGCTTCTGTTGGTCCATTCCCGCAGCCTGTCCAGGACCTCCTGAACAGCAGCCCTGCCCTCCAGTGTATGTAATTTCTGCCACCTCCATATTTGATGAGTACACTCTATCAGATGACAGAGATGGTAATAGGACAGATCCCAAGATAGATCCTGTGGTGCTCCATTTGTACACTATCCTCCAGGGAGAGTATGACTCTCTGAGGCAGACCATCCAGCCTATTTTTTACCATTGTCCACTCACCCTCACCATAACATCTCAGCTTGGATATAAGGATGCTATGGGAGACAGTGTTGAAAGCTACAGTCAAGGTAAATGGCATCCACTGTTCTCCCCTCACCCACAAATCCAGTCATTTTGACCTACAAGACAAGCAGGTTGATCACACTCTTGGCAAATCCATGCTGACCATTCCCAAACTCTTTTCCTGTGCATGTCCAGAAATTTGTTCCCAGAGGACTCACCCATGATCCTCCCAGGAGAGAGGAGGCCTGTAGCTTCTTGGGTGACCCTTGTGATCTTAGGAAGATGGGTGCAAGATTTGTCTTTCTCCCATCATTGAGGGCCTCCCACAGTCTCCGTGAATTTTCAGAGGCAACAGAGAATGGCTTTGCTTTAACATCAGCCACCTCAGCGACTACAGATGAAGCCCAACAGGTCTCACAGACTTGTAAATAACCCCTGACTCAAGCCTTATTCATTGCTGATGTTACTCCACATCTCAAACTCCTTCACTAATCACAGAGGCCTGGGAGACCTTGCTGGTGAAGACCAAAGCAAAGCAGGCACTGAGGATCTCAGCCTTTATCTGTGTCCACTGGTGCTAAACCATGAGCCCCATTCAGCAACAGGCCACAACGCAGAGGAGATGATCACAGAATCACAGCATCACTTAGGTTGGAAAAGACCTTTAAGTCATTGAGTCCAAACCGTAAAGTCAACACTGACAAGTCCACCACTAAACCATGTCCCTGAGTGGCACATGTACAAATCTTTAAATACATCTTGCCACCCTTGACATCCCCTTGTAAGCATCAACTCTAGGTCAACCTAGTCAAGGTTGGAAGTGGCAACTCTGGCTTTTCTAACACAAACCCTACATGCCTGGACAACGTTTCTAACCTCCACGCTTGTAGCTAGGCTCTACTTCTACCTCCTGTGCACTGTTTTTTTGCATATTGGAAGCAAAATGAACCACACTGCCCTGTTGTGTCTCTAGCAAAGGTCGTAACATGACGCCTCAAAGTGAAAAACCTCTTCGACCCCACTCAAAACTCAAAGATTTGATAGTTTTTCTCTCCAGGAGATGAAAAACTGGCTAACACTGTCAGTGATTAGTTAAGCCCTTTCACAGCAGCCTGTAAATAACCCTGGCTTGACACAAATGCCAGTGATCACAAAGCTTCAAAGTCCTCCCTTAAAACGGCAATTTTATTTGACTGGGTTTCTCTGTGCAGGAATGAGTTTTGGAGGTTGATTCTATGTGATACAATCAGGATGTTTTAGTTCCTGGAGATAAGATGACACTTCTCCTCCTACCCACAGCTATAAACTTTAGAAGTGTGACACAGATTTCCTACAAACCTACAAATGTTTGCTTCACTGTTTCAGCAGCCTCAAAGTGAATTAACTGTTTGGTTGGTTTTGTTTTTTGTTTTTTGTTTTTTTTTTAAAAAAAAAGATAAATCACTAACCTGAAGTTACAACATTTCTGTGATCCATGATGTTTTATAAACATTAAATGAAGCTTTCAATGAGCACATTCATATTCTCACTAGCACAGAGCTGCCTTGCTTTGGTTTTCTCTCCTGGAGAAAAATGCAGATCTGAATCCCCCATGACCAACTGCAAGAATAAAAGCAGAAACTGGACAACCAGCTGGTGAATGAGGTTGAGTTGAGAACTTTAGTGGAATACCAGAAAACGCACCAAGACAAGAGACTAGAAAGCTCTACTAGTCATTCTTTTTCTTCATAAAACCCTTTACTTATGTTCCTGCAACACTCTTCCCCAACCCCATACCAAACGATGTTTTTCAATACTTGGGCTTAATGACCTCCTCCTATTATTGGTACCCCCAACACTTCACCTAAATGACATGAGGGACGAGGTGATATGGGAAGACTTTTCAGTGTAATTGATGCATTTTCTTGGTGCATTAATCCATGTCAGATAAATGCTAAGAATAAAACTGACCCCCAAACTCTGAAGTAAGGCAGTATCAAAGATTTTTTTAAATTTTTATTTTAACATTAACCTGTTCAGAAACCACCAATATCCACCTTCAAGACTTTAACAGAAGGAATAAAATGAACCTGCATTTCTTCCTCTTGAAGAACTCTAAATCCTGAATGGCTCTAATCTTAACCCTAATTTGGGTCGCAGGTCATACTCTCTACCCTTTTCATACTCTCTTCAAGAAGTGACATAGTACATTCACTGATGGTAACACACTTAAATGGAAGTATATCACACCAGTGGCCCACCTTGGCTACTGTCCTGCCTTCATAAGGGACTAAAACTCTATAGAAGATGGAAAAGGGACCAGTCCACCCAGCCACTCCTTCCACTTTCCTCCGTGGATGAGAATTACTAGAAACTGCTTGCAGCCTGAAAGAGGAGCTGGAGGGAATTTGTTACAGACGTGATCCTGTGCTAAAAGCAAAGGCACAAAGCCTTTTAAACCCATTTAGATACATTTAATTACATAAAGAGTTCTCTGCAACTACTTGATATACTCCTCGGTGAGTAGAGCGAGAACCTCCTTTCTCAAGTGATGCAAGGTTTTGCATTTTCCACCTGCTCTGTCTTGGACAAGCTTCTGTGGCTAAACTGTACCCAAGTCTGCTGCTGCTGACAAAGCAATGCCATTGTCCTACAGCCTCATTCACTGCCACTTGTCCTAGATTAGGAACTTTGGGGGCAGGATCTAAGTCAGCAGCTCGCACAGATGGGCTGTGCCAACATTTAATCGAGGAAGGGTGCTACCAGGTGATGCTGCACCGGTGCCAAACCTCGTTCTGCCAAAACCACTCTGGAGACCGTCTGCAGCGTTAACAGCACTGAAAGAGCTGAACCAGGGGCCTGTTTTCTCCTTTGGAGATGGTTTAGCTGTTTTCCTTGGTTTATACGTCACCACTTCAGGGTTTGTCACTAGATGCTGGACTGAGGCCCACCCTCAGGGTCCTTCCAAGTGAACCAGTTCAGTCCCTGGCAAACCAAACCTGTATTAAAACCGGTGCAATGCCATCACTGCACACACCATGGGCTTGAAATTATGTGCCAGCTCTTGACACATCAGGTCACCTCTTAGATGGCATCAAGAACAGGGGCTGAGTTTTAATGCCCCGGAGGCAAGAGGGACAGGACTACCCTCCGTCTTAAATCTCATTTCACACTCTTGCTTGTTTTAAAGGTTAGATATGGTTTCACAGATTTATTTTCATGAAATGAGATTTTTACCCTCCTTTTTATAAATCATCTGATCTCACAGTATACTTCAGCCATAATATTAAACTGTTCAAATTCACACATACCCAGGTAGAAAATGTTAAAACAGGGAATGCTCAAGAAGGGGAGAATGATGTGCGGGCATATGAGGGATACAGACAGATACTAGGTTTAAGAGCATTACAGCATCTTGCTTACAACAGAAGATAGGCACATGCAACCATCTTTCACTAATTGTGAAAAAACTTTGGAAAAGATTAATAAATCAAAAGGATAATTAAGAAGGAGGCATTTTTGAAAAGCGACTGATAATCCAACTGTATAGAATCCGGAGAAAGACATCAACACTTATTAGTATCTCCTTCCCCTTTCAACCTCTACCATGTTGTTGCTACCTTTCATCTGGCAGCGATGAAAACTTTGCTTCAAATGACTAAAAACATGCAAGAGCTCTTCTTGCCTATGCAAGCGAGCACTTCCCTCATTGCTGCTTGCCAAAGTGTGCTCATGCTAGACTGATGGCAAGAGTCACCAGCAATATAAACTAAATGCAAAGATAAACAGCCTTTCAATCCTAGACCTAGAAGCCTTAGGTTTTGCTATTAAGTTTTTCAGAAAGAAGGAAAAATTAAGAATATTGGGAAAGAAACTCCTCTTGCACTAAAGTTCAGTCCAAAGGGAAAGCAGAGTCCTTGGACATGGTGTTTTCCTCCCAAGCGTAGATCAAGTTCTCAAATCTTCTGAAGCAAAGCAGAGCTTTCCAGGCTTAGCTTACTTCCAGGATATTGATCCCAAGTATGCAAAAATCCACAGCCCTAATTATTATGGGTTTTTGTTGCAACTTGGACAGAAATTACACCTCAGTGAGCAAGCAGTAGGTGAGATATTATTGTACTTGTGACTACTTGGCCTAAACAGTAATAAATCTGTGTGTGTCTATAGCAAAAATGGAGAAAACCACAGTCGTCTAATGAGAATGCAATCCACTGCCTCAGAATGTAGTTTTGGCCAGTTCTTAACACTGTGGAAATTACATTTGTTTCATCAATCAAATCTTCCTCTCATTACCTCACTGCTGCTAGGCTTCTGATATAATTGACATGATCACTTCTAACAGTTTAGGAGAGTTTGGATTTTAGAACAGCCAATCTTGCCCTCTTTTTCTGTAGGACTTTAGACTAAGCCATTTATACAATCAGATTTTTTTTTCCCATATAAATACTCTTTTCTAGGAAAATAAATTCAAAATAGTTCCAATTTCCCAGTAATTAAGAATATAAATAGAGTGAAAGTCACAAAAAGAGTTCCTGAAAAGATAAAACCTCTTGCTTTTGCACCCGAGAGGTGGAATACCTGATTGTTGCCATCTGCAGAAGAGCTTGTCCCCAGCACAGTGACAGAGAGCAGTCAGTGCCCCTCTGAATGCTGTCACTCACACCCAGCCATCCCCACCACCCTGAAGGGAAATCCTGCAGTTCTCCCCTCTCAAGCAGGGTCAGGGACACCACAGCCCAGGCTGTGACCTGTGCTGCCAGTCAGACTGAACTCTGGCCTCCAGAAACCCTTCTCAGTGATAAAACTACTTCTCTAGAAGTATTTTGCCCAGTGCTGAGAACAAGGCTGCTTGATACAAAATCCTGTTCCACTAACAGTTCTGCATAAAGCCTTATCATGGCCTGCCAGGAACTGAGGCAGATAAATCTTTTTACAGAATCACAGAATGGTTTGGGTTAGAAGGGACCTTTAAAGGCCATCTAGTCCAACCCCCCTGCAGTGAGCAGGGACATCTTCACCTACATCAGGCTGCTCAGAGCCACGTCCAACTTGACTTAGAATGTTTCCAAGGATGGGGCATCTACCACCTCTCTGGGCAGCTTGTGCCAGTGTCTCACCACCCTTCGCTGTAAAAAATTTCTTCCTTCTATTTATTCTTCTCATATACTTGCCTCTTTTGACTCCCAGGTTCTCTCTGCATAAACTCCTCTTGCCTTGAAGAGGGACTCTCTCATTCCTAGAGGAGTTACTCATTCCTCTGTGCTTGCAGGCTCACTTCAGTGCTACTCAAAACCAGACTGGCTGAAGAGACAGCAAAAAAATTTCAAAACAGAAGAACCTAAAGCTTATTGTCTGGTAGTTCCTCTTAACACCTCTTCAAGTATTCACTGTTCATTAAGTCTTTCATTTCCTTCTCAAATAACCTCCCACTGAGTTAAACCAACATAATCGAACAAAACCTCAGTAATCAGGCCAACATACAGAGCTCACAGATATCTACAAAATACATCGAGATCTACCACACACCCTGCTGTAGTGCTGTGTGTCCCAGCTGGGATGAGCAGCAGCTGCAAGGAGGGAAACCAGAGCCCTGGACTCGTATTACAGCATCACTTCTGCCAAAGACTTACTCGTAGAAGAGCAATGCTCCTCCAAGGTGCCTAGATCTATGAGCAGAGAGGTGAGGAAGCTCAGCGCATCACAGATTGGTATCTCCTGGTGTACTCACTCATGGACTCTCCAACACAACACGTGGCAGCTTTTAGTCCGTGGGGACCACAAAAGGTTTCTTCTCTCCCCTCCACTTTCATGGACTTTGCAACAATTTGGTAGCTTCAAAATCGACACTGAAAAATCTGATTGAAATCGGTCAAATTCAAATGGTACTACAGGGACTGGCACCGTGTCTCCTGCACACATGTTGATCATCACAGTGAGCATCAACTAATGTCAAAAAAAGACTAATGATCATGTGCTTTATGCTACGCTTCTTCATAATTCAGATGCATTTTCCTTGAAAAAAATGTAATAGCGTATCAAAAAAAGAAGATAGAGATCACTACGGAAAATGCTAATCAGGTTTTCTCCCAAGTTTTTTAAGAAGTAGCATAAATGCAACTGTTATTTCTTCTAAATATTAGTCACCCTGTTCTGCAGACATTTGAGGAAAACTAAATAAAATTGGCAAGGACTAGCCATACTTCTTGCATTGGAAGAAAATCTGGGTGTACTAAAGCTTTCATGACAGCAGGGTGACACTGTGACAGCAGTGACAGAGCTCCCACGAGCTCTCAGCAGTGTGCTGGGTTCATTTCACACTGCAGCTAACTTTATACATCTTTTTATTTCACTTGACCACAACACCCTCTTCTTCTGGCTCCTCTGCCGCATTCCTCAGTATAGGCACTGTCTGGGTTTTCACAGTCTGCCTCCCCCACTGCCCCACATCTTGGTCTCAGCTCTGCAATGCATCCTCCCCCAGAGCTCTGACTTGGGCATACTTTACCATTAACCTCCTCAGGAACATCATACCTTCAAAGTGCTTATTTTAAGCAACTCAGAAGCTGTTCAGATCTACGCAAAACAGCAAGTCAACTCTCTGCCACCCCCTGCTTCAGTTCCTGCACCAAACTGGGGCATCCTTGTGATTTGTGAAAGAAGCACTGAAGATCCCACCGGCTCCTTCACGCTCCTCCTGATCTCCATCCTTCTCCTGCACTGCTAGTTTTCCTAAAAGCTCACATGGTCAAAGAGGACACTTCTATCACTAGAGCAGTCTTCTTTCCTCTCCTGCAGTCTTCACAGTGGCAAAAGTTAAACATGCACATTTTTGTTTCTTTCTGGTAAAAATTCCTGCACTAAGCATAAAAGCACAGAAGTTGGAGAAAACTGGTTGTGCCTGAGGAACAGGTATACCCTCTCCGGGAAGGGATCTGATCCACTCTCCACAAAGATGCTCAGTGATGCCACACTCTCTCAAGAATACTGTCTGAACTGTACAGAGCCCAGAGTAACCCTACGTCAATCAACACCATCATTTGAAATGCGACGAGCAGACTTCTCTCAGCTCATCAAAACCAGGTACCATTCCAAAACACGACTGCAGAAGACTGTAAGTCAAAAAATACTACATCCAAGCTAAACCATTTCTGACGAAACGCAGCTCCCATTCTACTGACATAACAATTTCATATTCCACCTGCAAGGGATGCAAGACTACGGGCTCCAGACTCTGCCAAGGCAACACACGGATATCACAGGGACCCTAACAAAGGCTGACAGCAGACGCTTTCCTTATATTCTCTGCCAGGTCTCCTGCGTGCCAGAATATTCAACCACCTCCATCCCCATCCCTGAGAAAATACCCACCCCACCCGCTCTGTCTTACCCTAATTGATGGATGAAGTCAATTTGCAGAACACTGATCGACAGAAAGCAGAGACCCAGGTTACACCAACCAGTGCAGGTGCTTTTTATTTCCAGAGTTTAGATGCTCTGAAGTTGTACCTAATGGCTGCTGAGCAAAACCCGCAGAGTCTGGCATTACGAGCTGTGTTTCTGCTTTCTCAGAAAGCCAGCAGTTAATGGCATTCAGACTGAATCTAGAATCATGAAAATATCTTTATTAAGCATGTCAGAAAATGTAGCAAAATGCTGTGCTGAACAATTGGCCGTAGCAATGCTACTCAGTTCTGCAAAGTGAGTCTGTATCACATCTGATGTGTTACATAAAATATATGTCAGCATTTTCCTGGCAATAACAATACAGCAGTTTCTGAAAACCTTAACACACTGCAAATAAAATATTTGCAATGCACCTGGAATTGTGGTCACTGTGCAGCTTAACACACTCAGCTGTATACTCATATGTCTCAATCGCCTTCAAAGAGTGTTGAATAAGCCCACCTTTTGAAGGTATATACATTGTGCTGAGTCTTAGGTCGTCTTACATATTTCAGGTGTAAAAGAAACATATTTTTATTTAGTTTTATCTACACATTCCTGCATATAGGTGTATGTCCCTAGAGAAAAAAAAAAAAAAGGAGAATGAAAGCAAGGAAGGCAGGCCAGTGTAAGGAAGGAGAGACATGGGCAACAAAGTTTTTTATGAGGCTTGAAAATTGCTGTGATTAGTCAAGCTGAGAAAGAAATCAGAAAGATTAAGAAAAAGATGGATGGTTCGTATAAAGACAGGAGGCAAAACACTATAGCAAGGCTATGAGGAAATTAAAAAAAAAAACCCCACACCAAAACCCAAACAAACAAGTAGAGAAGGACTGACTTTTAAATGAGAGATAGTGTTGCCTGGGGTCAGACAAGAGTACCAGGAGCCAGGAACGTACCCTCAGAGTTCATCAAGCATGTGATTTCTGCCTGGAAATCTGTTCATTTGGAGCTCTTGTTGCTGTCTGTTACGAGGCTTTTCGAATCCATCTGCTGCTGACTGCCAGGCCCACACACTCACCAGCAACACAGCTCTACGGCACGCTTCCACCAAAACAGAAGCTGCTTTCAGCGCTTAGGTGGATGGAGTGACCCTCCAACTTAACCCAAGCACAGACCAACAGAGGTGGCCTCCTGTGAATTCTTGTGACCTGACCTACAGGACAAATTCCAGTTAACCCCAGTGCTCCCATTGACTCCAATGGTGCCAGGATTTCACCTCATGCCACTGAATGATCCGAGCTGCACTCAGGCTCATCCTGAACCCCACAGAGGTGCTGACACCCCACTGCTGACCTCTGAGCAGAAACCTCTGCCTCAGAACACACATCCCCATCCAGCCTCACTTGTCTCACAACACAAAATCTTCTGCTGCCCATCAGCCCAACAGATATGTTTTTATCAGTCACAGAATCACACAGCATCGTCTAGGTTGGAAAAGACCTTGAAGATCATCCAGTCCAACCACTGACCTAACACTGACAGTTCCCAACTACAGCATATCCCTAAACACTTGTCCCTCTGGCACAAGAAAAAAAAAAAAAAAAAGAATAAAATTCAACTTCACCTGCAAAGAACCACACAGGCACTGATTCGCCACCAGTTCAGATTAAATTCAGTATTTCACGTAAGTGAGGAAACTGCAAGAATTTCCAGCTTTTCACACCATGATATCCTTAGGACCATCGTGTACACCAGGCTGGGCTGGAGCAAGTGGAAAAGGATGAGCTGTGCACTGGATACACCCTGCACCGTGATGCTCAAGCCCAGCAGCACCGACAAGAGCAGGACTGGGTTGGTGGCTGCGCTGTGTTTCAGCTGCCTTTGAAGAGACAGACACCAGCAGAAACAAAGCGCTTGCGTTTCTGTGAGTACAGTCACCCCAGGAGAGCACTTCTGAAAGGTTTAGGAAGCCTTTTGATTAGAAGGGAAATTGGAAATCCTAGCTACAGATCCTAGCACATAATAGGCAAAAACCTGCTGTCACCAAAACTACCCATTTAATTTTTTTTCACAGCTCTACCAGAAAATGAGTTACACAGAAAACCAGATTAAGGAGAAGGAAGAACAGAAAGGGCTGTTAGCGTGGTCTAGCTATCACCTCCACGGACGCTCCCTGCTTCAGGTAATTCTATCTTCATCTAAGCATACCACAGAGAAACTGCCAGGCTTGCCTACTTTAACTGCGATTTCTCTTTAGAGGTGACATGACTAGGTTGTGATTTTGATGTATCTCGACACCTATCAAGGCTCCTGATCTTACAAGCAGTGCAAGGTGTTTCTCCCACCCTTTCCAGCTCTGCTTCTTCCTTGAAAAACTGCATCAGACAAGGATTTAGCCCTAAGCCCAACAGCTTAAATTAATCAGTCTTCCCAGTGAAGGATGGCATCCACACACATTTCGTGGTGGAGGGGTTGAACATTAGTAGTACACTTTTGCTACTGATGTAAGAAAGAAAAAAAACTCAAATATCTAGAAAGCTGGACCAGTCGAGCTAGAATGGACTGGCTGACCTTCTCCCCAGGTCCTCCAACTGCAAGGCTTCGCAGCGTGGGGGACAGCACCCATGCCACAGAGAAGCTGGCATGCTAATAACTCGTCTTGTGCAAAGGGAAGAGGGTTTCCAGGCCTGTGTGTAGCATCCTGGGCAGAGACCCAGCTCATCAGCTCATCCTGAGACCTGGTGGACCAGGTGAAGCCAGCAATGGGCTCCAGAGGCAGAGGAAAAAGGCTTGAGGAGATGATGCTTTATAGGAGCAGGAGGGTGGGAGGTCTGGCAGGCCCACTGGACAGGTAAATTTGCTTTTCTCCGATTATTTAGGGTCTCCCCCTAAATCTTCCTTGGCCCTGTCTTGTCTAACGCTGGCCCTGCCAGAGACACTAATTTTCCCTGCCCCATCTGTTTGGATTTGCTTACTTACTAATTTATACAACATCTAGCTCCATGGTGGCTAAGCATTTTAATCACAGTGATTAACACACTGAGCAAGAACAAAACAAAAATGGTTAATCAAAGGCTATTAGCAGTGTTTGAATGTCTAGACGCCGCTTTTTACACATGAATGCTGGTTAACGATCATCTCCCCATAACGTTCATACAGTCTCTGATTTATTCCTTCTTCTGCCAGCTCCGCAGTTTGCCACAACCACATCAGGGATTTTGACCCATTTGGCGCCAGGAGAATACAATACGCTCCTGCAGGAAACACTCACGCTTTTCTGCCTGAAAGCGCTTGATGCCACGAGCAATCACGAGCAAGAGAAAATCCTCATGAGAACAAGCACGCTCTGCGTCAGAGCACGACAACGCGCCGGAGACGCAACCTGCGCTATGATGCACCAAACTCCACGTGCCTACAACATAAGGAGGTGTTGGAGTCCTTCCTTCCCAGGGAGGTGGTGGAGTCCCCATCCCTGGAGGTGTTTAAGAGTAGAGTTGACATAGCGCTGAGGGATCTGGTGTAGTTGTGCTAGGTTAACAGTGGGACTAGACAATCTTCAAGGTCCTTCCCAACCTAGTTGATTCTGTGATCAGAATCGACTTCCCGAGTCGAGGAGCAGGACAGATTTACAACAAGAAATGCCCAAGCATTGTCATTATTAGATGCATGATGTCCTAACTAGTGTTTGTCACAACAGGAGTATAATTTATACACACACGTATGTTGTTTGCTATTAACATAAGCCTGGGCTTGCTCCGACAACACCGTTACGTGAGCTGGCAGCTCATCTCCTGGATGCAGCACTCAGCACCCCCAAAATTACTGCCAGCATCAAAACGGAGCCCAGTGTCCAACTGGGAATCGGAGCCCCACTGGGTGAATCAATGCCTGTACACAAAAACCAGGCTCTTGCTCAAAGATTGCTCGCAGCTCAGGCAGAGGGTACATAAGGAAGCAAGGAGGATACCCTAGTACCTGGACAAAGTACTAATTTGGAAAGCCCAAGCCTCTAAGAATGAGTTACGTGGGCAGGGAAAGCATGTCTTATCTGTATTTGTAAAGCCCTGTGTAAATTAACAGCCTTACATAAACAGGATTTAAAACAAAATACAAGTGCAACTACAGGGTTTATTGCTTTAAATTCATCTCCAGTGATTTACTCTCTGAACACAAAGCTGAATGGCTTTATTTATGAGTGACGGCTGCTGAAAGTAAAGAATAAATGTAGGCTTGTTTGGCGTTTCTTTTGATAGTTAATACAACTAAAAGCAGACAAAAAAGTTTGGCCACTCTTCCATGCTTTCAATTCAGCTGACTTCAACTAGTCCTCCTGCCACTTCTGTCACTGACCTCTTTCTGAGACCCCTTTGGCCAAATGATACGTTTTATTTTTCTTATGAAATAGGGCACCACAGCTGCAAGTACTGGGCTTTGGGCTGGTTCAGCGTTCAAAACCCTCCAGTAAAAGCTGAATGGCAAGTGTCCATGAAATCCAGTAAAGTCAGAAAAGAATACAGTCCCGTGCCTGCACACAGAAATTTATCTCTCTCTTGCGATAACAAAAGGTCTATTTGGTGGTAAACGAGAAGGAAATTAAATGAGCAGCACAAGGAAATACCCTTGCTCTGCTCTGGATTTTACCTCCCTTTTCCAACAAATAATGACTTCAGGGGCATTAATCATTTTAGCTATATCTTTGCTTCGTTAGACGTGTATGTTTACAACAAAACAGCAGTTTTGAGGTTTTTACCTCTGGGTGAAATTCTGTGGAGACACGTATCCCAAGTCACAGTGCTGTGCAATAGAGAGGAACACGGCCAGCTCAAGATGGACCTCAATTAGCTCAGACGAGATACATCTCCAGTCACACAGGTCTCTTAATACAGCATTACCAGCCACAGAAAGTAATAACCACACTGAATCTGCACATTATTAATTTAAAAAGGCTGGCTGGGAGAGCCTTACATTGACCGTCCCAGCTTTCCACCAGTTCTACTCCATCGTCGACTGTTTATTTATTATTTACTATCTAGGTGTCTCTGGGACAACTTAATACAGTAAGATAGTCTCTCATCTCTTCCCTGCTAATGAGTGTAATAAATAACTACAGTAAGCATTATAATCAATATTACACTCTGCTCACATCCCGGAGAACATGAGGTCTGTGGCCTGCAGTCCTGCTGGAGATGAAAAGTCTCTGTGGGATCCAGATCTGCTCAGTGCTCAGAGCAGGTGAATTAGAAGCGAGGGGCTGGGGGACCAGGGGACAACCGTGCTCTCTGTAGGGCTGGGAAGGCATCGTCCAGCTGATGGTTTCACATTTCGGGTGGGATATGAAGCACAGGTGCCTGCTCGTTTGTGCTCACTGCAAGCGAACCTCGAAAGCAGCACTAACACTGTCAGTGACCCCCAGGAAATCCAAGAGGAGGACACTCAGAAAAGTAAAATATGATAAAAACAAAGAAGAAAGGGTAGAAAGAGACAACAAAAGTTTACGCACTAAATAAACCTCAGCAAAGAATCCTACAGATTCTTCTCTGTTTTGAGAAGATCAATTATTTTAATGGGAAAGTACTATTAACTGTACCATATGAACAGGCTGGAACTACTTGGAATTTTCCCTCCTGTCAGGCAGGATCACAGGAAGCTCTCGAGATACTGAATTCAGCTGCTTTTTCACTTTGTTTCCCGCTCTTACGAATTCAGAACCTCACACAAGATTTCACGCTGCCACTTGTTGAAGCAATGACAGTCCTCAATTTATCCACCAGCCCTTCACCTTCTTCCTGACCTGCTCCTGCACTGACAGCTCCAAGGCATGAGCCAAACCACATTATCCATAAGCTGAAATCAGAAATAAGCTTTGCTTTTTTAAAACAGCTATCACCTTTGAGATTAGTTATTACAGCACCTAGTAGCCTCCCAGAAAGCATTTAGTCAACACATCTTCTTGCAATGCCCGTGCTCCTTCCTCACTCCTTGCCCCCTTGCAGGATTTTTCTTCACATCAAGCCATATATCTTGCAGTTGGGATCATGACCTACTGCAGTGAAATCAGTGGGGACCCGATTCTCGCTAGACCCTGTGGCAAGTACTCCAAAAGGAAAAGAAAAAAAAAAAAAAAAAGAGAAAAACAGAATTACAGAATCATCTAGGTTGGAAAGGACCCTGGAGATCATCTAGTCCAACTGTTCGCCCAGCACAGTTCCCCCCTACAGCAGATCCTTAAGCTCTAAATCGACCCTACTCTTGAACCCCTCCAGGGATGGGGACTGCACCACCTCCCTGGGCAGCCCATTCCAACACCCAACAACCCTTTTTGGAAAAGAAATGCTACAAGAGAAACCACGGCTTAGTGATTCAGCTGAGAATGCATCTTTGCTGCTGAAGCTATTCCTGGTTTCATTGCCAAGGCATCTCTGTGTAAAACCATCCCAGGGACCCTGTCATCTGCATGTGCACCCCAGGTGGGAGACGGTATCTGATCCTGAGGGGGTACTACAACACCCGTGGCCTGTTTTCAGAGCTGGGTTTCCCACTGCCTGAAGGGTGCTCAGCTCTCTCTGCAGCACTTGTAGGGAGCACGGATATTTTTTAAGGCAATCTCACCTATAAAATCCTTCACAACAAAACAAGCTTCGACCACAAAGTAAACAAAGCATTCATGCTAAAAGCTCCAACAGCAAAAAAGTACTTTCGCTATACTTATTCCTAAAGTCCAGCACTAACAAAACAACTACCTAATAAAAAATATCAGGAACAACCACAAGTTTTCCAAATCTTTTTCACTGTGCTATTCAACACAGCTTCTTATTTGACTGTAATCCATGTACTAACTCAAGCCAGAAGATATTGCACATACAAACCCTAGAAACTGCAAAGATCTTTGAGTCTTTTCAGTACACAACAAATTCTCAACTGACATTACTCTGTTGATATGTCACTGGGAAAGAACTTGATCCTCCACATCTACAACCACAGAGAAGCTAGAAAACCTTGCAACGTTCAGTACCTTGCTCCACTCAAAAATTAAGAGTCTCCACAGTTCATCTATGGAAAGGTACTTCTTGCACAGATACTTTCTTCTTCTGAAAGGGGCAGAAACCCACCCCACTGGTCTCAGCAATTCCAGGATAACTTAATATGTGTAAAGTTCAAGCGATCAAATGTGATCCCCATTCCACACAGGATTTTGCATGAAAAAAAAAAAACAAACACAAAAAAACCCAAAAAAACCAACCCATCTCTGTCCCATTCTCAAATTTTGCAGGCAAACAGTTTCAAGCCCTCAGAATTCATGCTGTTACAAGGGAATCTCCCTAATCAAAGCAGCAAGGAGACACCAAGTGAAGCAAAACTTTCACAACAGCACTGAAGACAATTTTGTCAAACTTCAAAAACACTCAAAGGACTAAAGTATTCATCATGGGCAATATATTAAACACATTCTACCTCCTGCTCAGGAACCTTCCAAGCCACAAATGCCAGATGACGGCATGATAACCTGGAGGAAAATGATGACGCACCTGCCCGGATCCAATGCTTTTTCCTAGGCCACCTGTGCTCTTTTCTGTTTGCCATCAGAAACACGGTAATAAGCCACACGCATTTTGGCCTGAGATCTCTGAAGATACGAATGCTTTGATTGCACTTTCCTGTACTCCCAGAAAAGCTCTTTCAAGCATTGTGAACTGGTTTCAATAACTGGTAGGGTTCAAAAGAAGAAAAAAAAAAAAAAAAAAAAAAAAAGGGTATTTTATGTTCAAATCGGAACTCCATTAAAAACACCAAACACTGATGCTTCTTTGTGGTTTCTTCCTTTAACTCAGGCAGTCATTACAGATCACAGGGAGCTCTGCACAATAGCTAGTTATACCCGTCATCCAGAACCCTGACCCATTCAGGACACAGAATTATTTCTTTAATTCACCAAAGGCACGTTCGAACGACGGCAAGACACCCCAGGAATGGCCCCCATCAAAGTCAACGCAGAGCAAGAAAACCCAGCGCCGAGTCGGGAAGGATAGGGTAGCAAACAGCCTCATTTAGATAATCCTGCTGGTTTGACCCAAGGCGATACAATCTCATCAGATAACAGAAATTCTGCAGGAGGTGGAGGGGAGGGTGAAGCATGAGACCATAAACTGACAAAAGCTGTCTTTGCTGACTGAATCCAGAGGTTTTAGATGTATCTGACTCTTCACGTCTGCACATCAGCCCCGTTGCTGTGGTCTGTGTAGCTGCAGAGACAGGCCAAATGGGAAACTGTGTATAAAGGAAAATAATAGCTACTCCTCAGAACTGGGTAAACAGCCTAATTTAAAGCAGAAATTTCTTTTTATAATTCTACTCATATGATTAGGAAGAGTAATATATACCCTTTAATGGGCAAATAAAGTAATTTCAGCGTTATCATTAGGATCATCGAGCAAAGGACGCATGAGCAAATTTTATGTTTGGGATGGTAAATTTTCATGGTCATTCCCTGGTCCTACGAATGTGCTTTTCTGAAATCTAATATAGGGCGTAACAGCACTTGCAGTAAAACCAGCCTTAATTTGTCAGGCTTTTAAGTTGCATTTCTATCAAGAACCTTCTCTTTCTTGCTCTCTTCTCATCTAGTTCTTCATTATTAGTAGGAAGACGACCCTAAATAACTTCTCCTGCAATGAATGCCTCTTTAACTTAAAACCCTATTAGCTTCTCAGCCTCCAATACTTTTCAAAACTTGCAACCCGTAGAGTTACACTTCTCCAGTTTTGGGTTACTGTTACGGACCCTGAGCAGGAAGGCTGCCTGCTGAAGATCCAAGCCAGGACTGGCTAGGGTGGAAAGGTTGGGCTAGCAAGGCTGCATCACAATCTGCTGATGTTCAAGTCTCTGAGAATTTTAAGACTCTTTGGCTAAGAAATTACAATGACAGGTTTTTCTTCCTTCAGTTACCACTAGATCTCACCCATTACGCCTGGCTGTCTGCTGGAGGAGCTGGCTCGGCTCAGATGGGCCACTGGGGTAGGAGCAGCTGCCCAGCACTGCCTCTGAATTCAAGGCACATAAAGCGAAAATACTTAAACTCCAAAAATTTGCAACTTGATGAGAGTCAATGGCTGGATGTAACCCCAGCAGATGATGCTCAAAGAGCAGGCAGAGTCAGCCTGGGACAGTTAGGAGCTCCCTGAGCAAATTTCTTAGGTGACCCAACAAAGTTTGCATGGGATAAAGAAAATTCTGAAACTTTTTAAAAAAAAAAAAAAGAGAGAAGAAAATGTTTGCTGCTTTCTGACACTCTGTTCCATAAATACAGCAAGTAGCCCAACTGTGGAGACACTTGGTTTAAATTAAAAGTAATGACCACAGCAATTCAATGCACTGATTACACTAAAAGGTCTGGGAATAGTCAAGAGTCCAAATAAAACACCCTGACCTACCTTAGCAGTGCTGCTGAAGAAAACAACAATACCTTCCAAGGCAAAAGTTCAATACACTCCCACAGAAAGAGAACAGGTAAAGAGCAGAAAACAGAAGGCGGGTAATGCCAAGGGAGGAGGACATTGCTCATCTCAGAGCTCTTGGTAGGTAACAGAGAACCTCATCTGCTGCGCAAACACAAACGCAAACTTGCAGCTACAGTTAACCCAGATTAAATGTTTTACTGAAAGGTTTCCTATTGGAAAAGGGATTGGAAGAAAAATTTTCTTTAAAGGTGACTGCTCTTTAAGCCTGAGCGGTAAAAATCCACAGTTTTATGATGGTGAAATTGCTCCTAAGAATGCAGACTTCTATTCTGAGTGACGACCAGATGTTTTCACTGAGGATTTAGGACAGAAAGAATACAAATGCAACTATAATGGCAGCCTAATGAAGTTTAGTCTTCAGTTAATTCACACAACCAATTAATACGATACCCAGTGGAAAGTGTTACCAAGGCAAGAACGCTTTCGTTGACTGTAAGGGTCAATGCTAGGCAAAATATCCAGTCTAAACACGTGCATTTTAATTCTTTGTAAGGGAAGAGTAAGGATGCTGTTAGAGGGCTGTGCTCCTTTACAAGCAGTAACTTCACAGCAGGGCACGAGCCACCAGATCCCAACCAGAAACGCCACCTTGCTCAGTCGGGCTCCTCAAGCAGTCAGGAGGTTTAAACAGCTTTCTGTTCAAGTGAGCCCAATTTTCAATGTGGGAAACGGCAGTAACGAATGAATTTTCAATCAGTACATCCTCACTCATCAATTCCTACATTAAATACTTCAGCAGCTCCCCTCCAAAATAAAAGTGTGATCTCGCCTTTCCTTTCCATTTCCCCCAAAACGTGCTTTCAGGACCGTAAAAGTATTTCATTCAAAGCAAACGAAAGAGATGTGACCTTCCCAGATTTTTCTGACACCTTTGTTAGGAGTGCTGGTTTACAAATCCCCTAATCCCCTGAAAGAAAGGGGAAAATAATCCAGTCTCAGGCAGAGAAGTCAGGAAAGCATCAGAAACTAAACGTAAACCCTGAATTCAAACTCCCAGCTACAGTTACATTGCTCCTGATAATTGTAGTGGGGTTTTTTGTTGTTCTGAGAACGTAGTTATATACCAACAAGAAAAATATATGGGTCAGAAATAATTTGCCCTCACTTCTAAAAAAACTGGTCACTTCCCAGGAACCACAAAGAGATGGTGTCTGGTTAAAGAAGAAGCAGGGAATTAGAGTGCGATCTGTGTGTTCAAACAGAAAATACAGCAGTTCATGCCAGGCAGAGCTTGATCACAACAAGGAAAAAAAATGAGAGCCTTTAACGAAGCTCTAATTGTGCAACAAGCCATACCGGGAAAAAAAAAAAAAAAAAAAAAAAAAAAAAAAAAAAAAAAAAAAAAAAAAAAAAAAAAAAAAAAAAAGGTTTTGTAAATGGAATTATTAAACTCCAGAGTAGTACAACAAAGACTAAAACCACACTGCACAAATGGTAATAAAGCATCAATTACAGAGGTGTTTTGAAGCCTACTGGTGGAGGGGTTATTCAGGTAAATGTTAGCTTACTCAGGCAGAGTTTTAGTACTGAAAAGCAGTGTTTCATCTTACTTTTTGCTCTCCCGAATTTGTGGAAGGAAAATACTCCCTTACTTAGGGTTAATTTTTATTTTCTCATGAGAATACATGGGTTTTTCAGCCCACCTCTGCAAACTCTCCCGTACATTCTGAGATACGGGGCGTCATCAGAAAGGACCAAGCCGTAAGACCAACCCTTCAGGGTTCATTTGTCTCTTGTGTTCATTGCCTGACAAGTAGATTTCAAACCGGTGTTTGCATCCCGATCCGAGAAGCCACACCAGTTTTAGAGCAGCTGAGGACATGCTCAAGAACATTTGAACTTAGGGCTGCCAAGGTTTTCACACAGTAAAACTGCAGCAGATCAACCATAATTTTTTGCAAAATTGTAAATAACGCCTGAAGTCCTGGCTGTATTCATTTACTGAAGGATGATTTAGTTGAAAATCTACAATTACCTCTAATCTGAAATAAATGATAGGATTTTAACTCCCAACATACAGTGGTTAAGATGTGATATTACTGGGAGCTTTTCGAAAGCAATCAATAACTATTAAAGCTGGATCCCATCAGCTACCACCAGGTATTAGCCACTTTCTCAATATTTCAAGTATTTCAGTTATTCTTAGATACAGTTAAAGTAGTAAAATGAAGTGGTCTCATACTGACACTGCGATAAATATGAGATTAAATATAGAACAAATTTATTACTCCCTGAAGTCCTACTGAGTGTCCTGATTTTTCTGTATCCACAACAGTATCGTTCACTTTGATGTTTTATTATCCCAGATCTAAAGCTCACCACTGAAAAGCAAAGAGCGTGCTGGTTCAAAGACCTAACCCAGCCACGCCAGGAACGAAGGAAACGCCAAATGGAACCTGCAGATCAAGATGATGGCTCTCTGACAGCCATCATGCCCCGCTGAAAGCGGGTGGCAAGCACACGCCAGCGATTTGTGACACTGAGCGCGTGTGACACATCGCAGCATCCCTGGAGTGCCTGTGGGCCGCGAGAGGAACATGCCTGCAGGAGATGATTTTTCCTAATACCCTGCTTTGAAGAAAGCAGAATCATCAAGCCATTTTTAAAACACTGTTTTTAAGGGCTCTGAGGAGTTTTAAAGTAAATCAGTTACTTACTCAGTTTGTTTTTAAAGAAGAAAAAAAAAAAAATCCACAAATTAAGGTCAGCTGGGTCTGGGTGAAGATGGGTGACCCCAGAAGTGCACGTTCCTGGCTTGCTGCCTGTCCTGAGCTCCCAGGATAGTCCCAGCTTAACCCCACCGGGTCCTCGCAGCACAGCAAAGCATGATGAAGAAAGCTGCAGAAGCAACGACCCACGTTCTCCCCCATCAGCCTCTGAGCTGGATGGGTTCACAAGGACACGAGCGTTGGGGTCTCAGCGAGATGGACACACCTAGGCATTTCTCCTTACTTCACTGCTCACCCTTAAGCATTAATCCTAAAGTGACCCACTGAATATAAATCTCCCAAAGTTAATATTTACAATCTCATCCAACAAAGGGATCTGAGCTTCATTACCAGAGCACACACATGGGTGATAAAATAAATTTAGACTCAAACAGGTAAACTACATGGCCACGTCCAAAAGCTAGAAGAGGATTTTGCTAGAGACTCTGACAGGTTGTGCGTGCACCTTCATCAGCTGGTAAAGAAACCCCACATATTCAAGAAAATAAAAATTAAGCCTAGGTAAGGGGAATATTTTCCTTCCAAAAGTTTTGCATCCTTCTGGGCTCCTCGTATATTAGGAATGCTGTGACTATGTGGCTCAACCACTATAGGAGTGTCACTGGCACAATTCTGACCAGGATCTACGAGCCCTCACCTCAGCAGCTCCACGGCATCGTGCAGGAGTCGGCATGGCCCAGAAACCTCTCCCAGCTGTCAGCCTGGAGGCAGCCACCCTCTCCTGAAAGCCACGAAAGCTTAAACACGATAGAAATAGCCACTCCAGGCCAGACTGTCTCAGGGACAGAGGACAAATCCTGCCACTATTAGCTCACAAGTGGAGACATGGCCACTGAGCGAGAGTTCCCAGCAAGGGGAGACGAAGAGGGCTCTATGCTTGATGAGTGCACTTTGTAGGATTTTGTGGGTGTTTTATTCAAAGGAGCAACTTGAAGCAGAGGAAAAGCAATGAGATGGACCCACAGAGGGACTCCTGCATCATCCAAAAGCAAGCTGCGCCTGATTTTGGGCTGGAGTCTTTCCTGGCGTCAGTGGTACGATGCATTTACGTCAGCGTGTGACAACAGAACGGGACTGACAAGGACTAAGGTAAGATTAAGCGTTCAGGAGAAAAGCACGTCCTTCACAAAAACAAGGGCGTGGAAGTCTATCGTGCTGCCTTTCGACACAGCCCCGCGCCGAGGCGAAAGCCTCAACCTCCAGCTCCCGCTCCGGATCTGACGCACGTGACTTGGCAAGGCGCTGGCTGCAGCCTTCCCCGAAGAAACCTTTTCTTTCCTGGGCCCAGTCGTAGCAAACGCTGGGAAACAAAGCATTACAGCAACCTCTTTGCTATATCATCAAGTCAACGTGTCGGCATGACAGCCTCTACGTGGGACTTCACACCCCAACGCGAGCTCGCATCTTCCCTGGGAGAGGACTCGTAGCCGTAAGCCTCTCGCGAGGGAGGAACAGATGCACTTCTGCAGTTCAGTGCTTCGAGAGTCGTCAGTGCACGCTGTTCCAAATTATTTCCATTCCTAATTAATATTCATAAACGAAGCACAATACTGAGCCTTCAATCAGCCGTCACACACCACCCACGCTAGATGAAAGGACAACTACACGAGATAAGCAGTTTATTGGATCAAAAGTCCCCTTTAGACGAGAAGACAGCTACTGCAACAGCGTAAAACTGATAGCATCCCATCGCGGGTATACACATGGAAGAACTATCAGCAAATCTCCCTCTTTAAACCAGAGATTCAGCGTAGAGAATGCACAACGCAATTATTATGTTAATTTATCTGCATTCTTCTGCCTGCTTGAGGCTTGAGCTGGAGGTAGGAACTTATGTTTGAAAAGCTGGCATTTGGTGGCACCGAAAATGGCTACTTCCAAAACCTCAGTCGACACCCCCAATTATACCACCAGCATTTCAAAATTAATTCCCTGACCCTACTGTCAAGCATCGTTGCCCCACCAGTCTCAAACGATTTGGGGCAAGGACCTTGCCCTTCAGCTTTTGCTTTTGCCTCCCATTTACATCTTGCTCAAGCAAGATCCAGAAGGTGTTTTTTCTTATCCTCCTGCCCAAACTCAGCCGAGGTGGCAGAGATCAAGGATCTCGTCTGCCTGAATGTGGCCTGGGGATAAAAAACTGGCAGCAGCTGTCGAGCACTAACCCTGTGTGGACAATAAATTAATTAAGAAGACGCTTGACAATCACATCAAGCCCACGTATGGTGACAGAAGGCATTTAGTCTCTAACACAGCATTCACTCCTCTCCACCAGACAGGAAACTAGTACTTCCCAGTGATAACAGCGAGATGGTTAAAATAAGCAGAGAAAGGTTTATTGTCCACTGCTTTCCAGAGCAGTTCTGCTCCTCAGCCACGAGGGACTGAAACAGTCTGCCCAAGAAAAAAAAAAGCGTATTTACACCCATTGCCAGAAAGGGAAAGTATAAATATTTCCAAAGCTTTATGAAGGCTAGTACTTACAGTCATGCTTTGAAAGGGAAAGAATAAAGCAAAATATTCAATTAGAAAAAATTACTATAATTGCAGGTTCTATTTTATCCCTCCATTAAAGCAATAAAGTGCCTCGAAATATTGCTGAGCTGGGATACAGAGCTTAATGCTACTTAACATTTTAATATACATCCAGGGGGGGTAATTTAATTTAGATCTGCGTGAGGGTCTTCTCTCCTCCCTGGCCCCTACTGCCTCCCCCTACACTTCTTAAAATATGGCTGGATATAAATGCACGCTTCTCCCCCACGTCGGGGGATGTATACTCAGAGCTGAGGCTGGACATAAATTCTGACATGCTAGCATGCCTCCAAAACCAAAGAGGACATCAGTGTGTTTGCCTGCACCTGAAAGCTCTGATGTCTGAATTTTTATTTTTTTTTTATTAGAGGAAAATGTCCAATTTCTGCTTCCCAAACATCAAACAAAAGCCTCTTGGAAATGTAGAATCATACCATTTTGCTCTAATAGCACATTAATCTCATGGGAAGGGATTTGCTATTGAAAGTCATTGAGCAAGCAACTGCCAAGGCTGAAGAAGGGGGCTCTTACTCCCAGCCCTGGCTCCTGCCACGCTTTCTCCACGCTACAATGCTACAAGCTGCGATTTTCTGAATATAACCTCGTTCTTCCCTGCGACAGAAGATAAGTGAATCTTATTTTAGGGAGCCCTTCATCCTTTTAATTAAACAAATTAATATCACTTCTCTGTATCTCATAGCCTCTATTATCTTTTGTGAACTCATACAATTCTGTTGTAAAGATATATTGAAAAAGTGCTAATTGAGATAATCTCTGGAATTCAAGAGTTGGTATATTTTTAGCCATGTTTTAAAACTATTTTCCCTTTGTTTCTGGAATGCCTCCCATCCTTCCTCCCATGCCAGACTGTTTACATTATTTAAATGCCTTCTGCTTATACCACTCTTTACAATTTTTACTTCAACAACATCGGCCTCCGTTGCTCTTTTTTCCCTCGCTTAGACATAACTGGGATGAATTCCAATCCCAAACTCAAAACCACTCCTGGTGCTTTACTGCTGTCTTCTGTGTTTGGTACACGAGGCATAGCATTACTGCCAGTCCTATCATCCAGGACTGCCTGTTGGGGGGGAATCAAACCCAAAGAGTTAAATTGTTCTTTTACCATAAAAAACAGGGAAATGGGGATTTTCCCAGACTCTGGAACTCTCTGCAAACTCTCCGGGATATTAGCCATCCCCCTGCTTTAGCAGACAAACCACTGAAAGGATGGAGGTGCCCAACACTCCTTTATCTTTGCAGAGAGCTGTGAAGTCCAGTGCCCATCGTGCAAGCAGAAGCATGGCCTGGCACTCCTGCCCCACAGAAAACCCCATGGAGTGAGACCCACAAGCTGAAGGAGGCTCCAGCAGCTGGCCACGCTTCTCTGTTGCTTGGATTTGATTTGCCTTTTCCACAGGTTTAATTAGAAAGGTGATAAAGGCAGCTCCAGGTGCCAGAGCCTTTTGCATTGTGGCTCCTGAAGAGTTTTTAATAAGAGTTCTGCCAAATTGGTGGGGGTTTTACAGCCAATTTTTCCTGCATCAAGATGACCTGCAAAGGTAGAAAGGGTGATATAGCACAACAGCCTATTGAGTTTTTCCAGCATGAGTGCAGACCTCTGCAGTGTTAATTTAAGCCTGTTCACAACAGGCTTGTTTTTCTTAGTCCCCACTCACAGACCATCTACAGAAGGGCACTAAGGCAGCATTTATGATGCACTCCTGTCTCAGTCCTATTTCCCATAGGGTATTGGGACAAGTAAGAACGCACCTATTCCCTCAGCCCATCCTGTACAAAAGGGGTTACGATATAAATATATTTATGAGGGATGCAAAAAGCCTCAAGAGCTTCTGCAGCACATAAACCAAATCATCATAACGTGCAACCGCACAGGCAGAGAAGAGCAGAGGAAGAAGAGGTCCTGGTGGTAAAGGCTCTGGCCTTGAATAAAGGAGGTTTCAGCAAAGCTGCCAATTCTGCAAAAGATCTTCTGTGCAGCTGAAGTCACTTAAGGACAGACTGTGAATATTTCATAGGTGAACCTGAGCTCTCACAGATTTCAGAAGAAAGGAGATGTGAGGAGAAGCACAGTCTTCAGGTCCCATTATAGTTTTGGGGACACATCAAGATTGCCTTTCGCTCTATTTTTTGTCTCTTGGCCAAGATCCGATTTTGCTCTAACGGGGCTGCTGGTTCAGCTAGGGCTTCGAGATGCTGATGGAAGGAATAACACACACATTTATACCGAAATAACGAAAGCGGACACAGACACATAGCTCAGCCATCCAAGCATGTGCATACTTCAAATGGAGTACTCAGTCCCTGGGTCAAATCTACCCAGGTGCAGAGAAACAGCAACTCCTGAGACTCCTCCTGAGCAATGTAAACATGGCTCCTATGCTACAGCAGTTATATGTAACCAAACATAGGCTGAAACTGAGATACAGGGTGGTGGGTAGTACAAATTCCCAGAGTAGGGAGAATTGCAAAAACTATAAGAATAAAAATCCAGCCATGGGGAGCTGCAGTGGGCTGCTACCAGCTGCCCTAGGACATGGCCAAATGCTCAGTCCCACAACCCAGGAGATTTCTGGAGCACCCTTGCCAACACTGTGGGCACCACCAGTCCCCAAGGACATGGGATGTGCCTGTTGATATGCCCTGCAAAGATCACGCTGTTCTGCTCCACAGGGTTAGAAATGCAAGCTGCTCCTCCCACTGCCAGCCTGGCTCTGGGTTTGAGGTTTTTCTAAAGATTCTGCTCCCAGGAAAGCTCTTTCCGTGTTTTCTTGGAATCCAATTTGGAAAAGCATCACAGTGCCCTAAAGCAGTCACAGCAGACTAGGGCATCAGTCTGAACCCCAGCACATCAGAAGGTCAGTCAATGAAGTAACACTATTTGCTACATGTTCTTTGCTTATACCTTTAATTACAATTTAATTTTATCTCTAGCCGTAGCAAAGCATTACTATGATTCATAGCTCTTCCTACTTAAAAGGTTTCAGGTTGTTGAAACACTGGCTTATACTACCACTGATTTTCATGACAGTGAGGTGATAAAAACCAAGTCAGGATTCAAGGGAAATAAAGCAAAATGAAAGTAGAGGGAGAAGTTCTGTGAGAGATCCAGACTTCTCCACAGGCTCACCTTGATTCCCCAAGGAAAATTATACATTTGACGTCCAATTTCTGCTCCTTGCAGTCTCAAGACAGCAAAAGCCGCTCTCCTCCAAAGAGATGCTTTATCACCATCGGTTCTACCTCCATCCTTTTCATTAAAAGAAATGTTCCCTGAATAACCTACATTTGTACTGAGAGGAGAACCACTGCAAGGAATAAAGCTACCTCGATGCAGCTAAAAGCAAAATGGAAGTGTCTAGAAAGGTGGAAAATCAAGAGCTTATAATTTTAACATTAAAAAAAAAAAAGGTGAGACATTTTTCCTCCTTCCCTTGGCACCGTGCCTCCCCTTCATCAGGAAGAGAGCTTTCAGGTTGCCACTGGCATTAGAGATAAAGCTGTAGGGCACCTGGAAAAAAAGGCCCAACTGTCTCTCCTAGAGTTCAGCATGAAGCCTGAGCAACTGGAAAGGGATGTTCTGGTCAAAGACCACGCGGGTAGCAGCATTCAGGAAAGCAGCCTGCAAGCCCACATCAAAGCAACCATCTTCCCTTCTAGTTTTCAAACCCCTGGAGATGTTCTCTTGAAAATACCCAGCACCAGTGTCCGCGTCTTAAGAGCCATGGAAACATTATGCTGGTTCCAGTAAGAACAAAGTCAGGCCACCAAAGCACTTCTGCTTCCCCTTCCTCCTCCCCAGATACCATGGTAGAGAGGCGAAGAGCTGTTGTCACCTCTGGACCACCTCGTGGCCACATGGGTCTTCCTCAACAGCACATCCCCACGTCCAAGAGGAAACCAAACTCCAGTTTCTCCTCCAAGTCCCGCTCATCCACTGACCCAAGCCATGATGCTGCTGCAGAAACACCAAATTGCATGGGAAGGAGAATTTTCCACCAGGCCAGGGCAGCACGTTATTCCTCCCAAGAAAAGGTTTGGAGAAAACTCTGCCCTCCCAAGGCTGGCAGAGCAGATCTGCTTCAACATCTGTGGTTTGACCCCCTCTAGTGGGTAGCACTCAATAAGACACGGAACCTCGCTACCACCCAGGAACCAATGGAGACCCTACTCAAGTGGTAAAGCCTTTTTTCATGATTATGATGATGATTGTTATTTTCACACACACACAACCTACCTGCCTTGCGCTTCCGATTCAATGTCTTTGGACCTTTGCACCCGCAGCCCAGCACTTACTTACAGAGATCCCACAGAAAATTCTTAGAAATGGGGGCAGAGGTTTTTGGAAAGGAGAACCACCTCAATGGGAAAAAAAAAGTTATACCCCAGACCTGATTTTGTAGGAAGAACATATTTATCATTTATCCCAGAATGTTTTTTCTCTGCCAACTTGCCAAAAGCTGACAAAACTCCATACTATAAAATCAAGCTGTTAAAACTTGGCTAAAAGGAAAAACTTAGCTGCCAGACAAGCTAACCAGAAAAAGCTGAAAAAAATATTCGAGTGTGCCAGAGCAGGCTGTAAATTTACAGACAGGCTCTACAAGAGCTGAACATCCCAAACCAAGACAATGCGGCAGGATTAGGTCAGCAGGTTCTCGTTCATCTGTCATTTGACAAGCAGATGCCTCCCACTTCAAGGGACTCGGGCAGGTATCTTAAGAGTTGTAGTCGCCTGTATTTCCAAACTATCCGAAGTAGCAGGTATCTAACTCGCAGCTCATCCCAGAACAAAGTATTTTAGTAGAGCCTTAAACCCACTCATTACATAGTCATTAAATACCACATATTCCATTTAAACCCACTGATTCATCCTTCCACCTCCGGGAATGCCTAAAGATGAATAACTCATAATAGATTTGGTCTTTCCACTAATAAGATGTCAAGTCTTCGCTTAAATTTTAGGAATTTTTCTTTTAATCACACAAACGCACAAGGTGGTTTTAATGTCAAAACTGTGTCAAGGGTTGTTCTGGTCTGTTTAGTTTGTTGTGGTTTGGTTTTTTTTTTTTTTTCCAGAATGTTTTTCTTCTAAATATGTATCTAAATCAGTTTTAAAAACAAGACCCACAGACATATTACATTCAAGTCACAAAACTTACCATTACTGACAGTTTGACACAGAGCAATTTCCAGCTGATCAGCATTCATTTTAGCTCAAACTCCACACACTGTTAATCCAATGGAATCCAATAATGTTTGCTTTAACAGCATGCCACAACACGAAGGATCATACTTCATACTCTAAACCTTGTATTCCAGGACAGCGATTACAACCCACTAACCCACTTATAACAGAGGTTAAACAGCAGACATAGAAGTTTTACTCTTGTCATTAATACAACTTGTGCAACGAAAACTTCAAGTCAAAACTCTCTCTCCAGAATTTACACAGCTGAATGGCTTCAGCAAAAGCAACAGCCCTGGCAAGCTCTGACAACTGACCTGCCTTCACCCTATTTCCAGCAAAACCACAGCACTGCAACATCCCTCCTCAATGAACAGCCCTGCTGCAGCTTGCAGTGCAGCAGCTCAATAGTGAGAGTAACGTGCCCCAACTGGCGTCCTTTACTTCTCAGACAGTCTGGCTGAATTGTTCCAGTCCTCAAACTAATCTAAGGGATTTGTGATTGAAAGGTGAGAACTGTAGATTTATAAAGGTAAAAACTCCAGGACCTGAGCTTTATCAGTGGGAATGCTGTTTGAGATCATTCAAGCAAGAATTAAAAAAAAAAATAAATATATATATATATACACACACACATATATATACACACACAGGGAGACATGTTTTTACAATGTCTATGTGTACTTTCTTTCCAGCAGCCACTATAGGCAGGCAGTGTTAACACAGCCTTTGGTTCCCAGTTGAGCAAAAAAACAACCACAAAAAAGCAGGAATATCATTTAACCCCCCCTCAGGATTTTTACTGCCCCCCCCAGCACTCCTGCCTGGTCACAATTCATTGTCTGAATAAGACAACAGAGGACATGAACATAATACTGCTCAAAACCAACAAGTTACTTCCACAATCCTGACAAAATAAAAAAGACAATCTTGCTAAAACAAGAGCCCGACGTATGTTTGTATTTCTGACATAAATGCTATTTATTCATCACCTTACTGGCAAGTCTGCTCAAGATTTAGGAAGAGAAGTCCCTTCAGGAATCGTGTTATCTTCCAAATCAAAACCCAGATTACCTAATGTAGCCAGGACGAATATTTCTGCACAACTCCAACCTGCCCCCTCTATTCTCTACGACTTTGCTCCCAGCTGCTGAGCAACAGCCACGCCAGCCTCTACAGAATGTACAACCCCAATTACACTACATGCAGTCGCGGGGGGTGCCCATGATCATGCAGGAAACCAGGCTCGGTGCATCATGCACTGAACTTACATCATCCTAGGTCTTCCTCCTCCGTCCCCACGTTAAAAACTTCTTACCAGCATGGAGCGATTTAGCTGCAGGCAAACGCCGCTAAAACAGCACTTTCCAGTATTAGTCCCATCACCGCATTCAAGATTAATTTTAATGGCGTTTGCAATAGCTATAGTGGGAATGCAAAAAGACACCCTCGTGGAGGCTAGCCCACAGATCCCATGAAGTTAATTCTTGCTCTGGCCAGATACTAGGAGTCAGCTCCACGCTGTCCAGCGTGCCTTAAAAAGCAGGAGCCGTGAGCTAGGGGGATTAGCGATCAACAGGAGTGAAAGCTCCCTTATTTCACCTAACATGCTCCAGCCTGCAGAGCTCCTTTTCAGTTCCTTTCGGCAGTCCCAGCCCTGCACAACCTCTGAAACAAATGTTTTTCCTCTGCATTAACAAAGCAGGGAAAAGTGGGCAACTTTGCTTCTTCATATTACCCAAAGAAAAAAAAAAAAAAAGTCACCCCTCCACACACACGCCCCCTTGTCTGTACCTCCATCGCTTCTGTGTCCCCCTCCCCACCCGCTCACTCAAGCGTGCCATGGCATTGAGTGTTTCTGCAAACGCCAGCTTTCACCACAGCTAATACACGATCATTTCCTCTTGCCTGACTCCAAGAAGGGAAAAATCTAACTTGCCAGAGGAGCATCTGCATCGAGAACTGCTTTTGCTGATGGGATCAGCACTCGGGAGTACCAGAGAAAGCAGCAGAAAGGGTCGCATACCAATTCATCATCCCCACATGCATCACCTGCAGACATCCCCCTCCCACCAGCCCCCAGCCCAAATCTTGGCCATAAAAAAAAAAAAAAGAAGAATAAACCCCCAAGCAGAAGTTGAGACCGCTACACAAATGACATTGAAGATGCAGAAGAAATATGTATTTGCTGTTGCGCCGCACGATTTCATGGGCTTATTTCCTAGGTATACATTTCATGCACCCTTCCCACACAGATCCCCTCCCCTCCACCCCCTCGGCTTCTTTATGAAAAAAATTTAAAAAAAAAAATCTTTGATGTGTATATTCATTTTATCTCGAGAGAGCCCTGTCCTCAGAAGAGGTGTCAAGGCCCTCCCCTGCCTCCACCCACACACCCCTCCTCCAGGCTCAACCATGCTGTCTCCATCTTAACTCCAGCCACTTCTTCACCGATTTCATTAGGCAGCCGACTTAACCCCTTCGGCTACCCAGATGTAGGGGACAAAAACGACATCCCCATCAATCATTGCTCTCTGCCATCCCCTTCATCTTTTCCTCATCCATACCCCGGAAAAAAAAAAAAAAAAAAATCTAAAATCAACAGTGAGGTTATTTTTGCCCCGTTAAATCAGCTGAGAAATACCAACCTAAGGATAGTAACCCTTCCAGTGAGCCCCTCCAGGCCTTTTTCCTGCTTCACCATGACGTGTCATCTTCTCCCCCCTTAAAATAATTCAGTGTCTTCTCCCTCAGGATTATTTTAAAAGCTACAAAACCCAACCAACCCACCTGCAGCCTCTTCCCTACAGTCTAACCCATCCGTGGGGTGGAGGGGAGCATTTACCACCCCGTGACACAAACCGGAGGCTTCCCTCCACCCTCCATCACCCAAACCTCACACCCCTTCCATCCTATTAAACCACGTCCCATCTCAGAGGATGCTGGGCCACGCCGGGTCTTTACGGTTGTCCTTACAACACCCCTTTCCGTAAGACCCGACATCTCTTGTGGTAGCGTTTGCATCTACAGGCTTTCATCCCGGAGAATCCCTCCCTGCCTCCTCCCACATCTCTTTTTGAGGAGGATAAGGCAATTTCCAGCTCACTCTGGAGGATGCTTTTTTATTCCCACGGAGCCCCGGGGGTCACTTCCCAGACTCTTCCTCTGGCCAACGGCTCCTCTACCCCAGGACCTCTCCTGCTAGAAGGAAACATTCCCTGTCCCTGACCTTCAGCCTCACACTGGCAGCCCTAACGTCCTCACTCCCCCACCGCCTGGCCGAGGGAAAAGGTTTCTCCTTTCGCTAAAGCCACAGCCGAGGCATCACGCTGCGTTTTTCCACTCCCACAACCTGCTCATTCGGTGCAGGGGAGGGGGGGGGTCCCCCTCTGCCGAGTGAGGAGAAGCTCTCAGGGATGGATGTGACCCTCACTCCTCTCATCATCTACCGGGGGAGGGGGGGTTCGATCCACTCCAGAACACCAACCCTCTGGAAACAGCATGTCGGGGGTCTGCCATCAGCCCCCCCGCAGACCTTCTCTGGAGCAGCCCCCTGCCTTCTGTGAGGGCTCCCCCTTGCCCCTGCCCTAAGCCCCAGAAGGGGACTGGTGGGGCAAGCCCTCCCCAGGGCCACTGGACCTCCCTCTGCAGTGCTGGATACGAGGGTCACCCCCAGCCCCGGGCCTGTCTCCTCGCTGTCACCCGTGGGGTGACTCTCCCTCCAGCTCCCGTCGGGAAGAGCAGCTCCATCCTCCCCTGCTCCTTGTCCTGCCCCATGTCTGTGGGGTAGCAAGAGCCCACCCCATCCCTTGGGGCACCATCTACAGCCCCACAGAGCTAGAACACCCTCCACCCCTCACGCTTGTGGGGAGCACTGACCCATGTCCCCTCCAGGCCACGAGGTGACAGCAGCCCCCATTCCCCTCCCTCCAGCCCCACACACTCCTTTGGGGGGGCATCTCTCCTCTCTTCGGGGCTCTCAGTGAAGCAGGGGTCACGCCAAAACTCCACATGGAGGACACTGACCCACATCCTGCTTGGACCAACAAACCCCACTTCTCCCACCTCAGCCCCACAGACACATTTGGGGGGAACTTCTCTTCCCCTTGGACGTCCCCTCAGCACAAGGAGGGTCCTCCCACTTCCTCCACTCAGGGGAGCACTGACCCACATCCACCTCGGACTGTGAAGTGACAACGACCCCCAATTCCTCACCTCAGCCCCCCAGGCTCACTTTGTGGGAATCTCTCCTTCCTTTGGGTCTCTCCTCACCCAAAGAGGGAGCAGCCCCCAAATCTCCCCTTCTCCACGTGGGGAACACCGCACTGACTACAACCGCCTTCGACCACGAGGTGACACTGACCCACGTCCATCTCAGACCATGAGCTAACAGCAACCCACAGCTGCCCCACCTCAGCCAGGGGACAGTGACCCACCTCTGCCTCAAACCAGGAGGTGACACTGACGCCCATCCATCTTAGACCATGAGGTGACAGTGACCCCCATCAGTCCCACCTCAGCCAGGTGACAATGACCCACCTCAAACCATGAGGTGACACTGACCAATGTCCACCTCAGACCACGAGGTGACAGCAGTGCCCATCCACCTCACCTCAGCTAGGGGACTGTGACCCACCTCAGACCATGAGGTGATACCAACCCACCTCCACCTCAGACCGTGAGGTGACAGTGACCCACCTCCACCTCAAGCCATGAGCTGACAGCAACCTCCATCTACCCCATCTCATCACTGCCAGGGAACAATGACCCACCTCAAACCATGAGGTGACACTGACCCATCTCCACCTCGGACCATGAGGTGACACTGACCCATCTCCACCTCGGACCATGAGGTGACACTGACCCATCTCCACCTCGGACCATGAGGTGACACTGACCCATCTCCACCTCGGACCATGAGGTGACACTGACCCATCTCCACCTCGGACCATGAGGTGACACTGACCCATCTCCACCTCGGACCATGAGGTGACACTGACCCATCTCCACCTCGGACCATGAGGTGACACTGACCCATCTCCACCTCGGACCATGAGGTGACACTGACCCATCTCCACCTCGGACCATGAGGTGACACTGACCCATCTCCACCTCGGACCATGAGGTGACACTGACCCATCTCCACCTCGGACCATGAGGTGACACTGACCCATCTCCACCTCGGACCATGAGGTGACACTGACCCATCTCCACCTCGGACCATGAGGTGACACTGACCCATCTCCACCTCGGACCATGAGGTGACACTGACCCATCTCCACCTCGGACCATGAGGTGACACTGACCCATCTCCACCTCGGACCATGAGGTGACACTGACCCATCTCCACCTCGGACCATGAGGTGACACTGACCCATCTCCACCTCGGACCATGAGGTGACACTGACCCATCTCCACCTCGGACCATGAGGTGACACTGACCCATCTCCACCTCGGACCATGAGGTGACACTGACCCATCTCCACCTCGGACCATGAGGTGACACTGACCCATCTCCACCTCGGACCATGAGGTGACACTGACCCATCTCCACCTCGGACCATGAGG
>NW_020799097.1:3220385-3253549 GCF_003259725.1 Athene cunicularia
GCTCCTCTCCCGCCCCCATGGCTATGCCAGCAGTCTCCCACCCCACCCCATCTCCTCTCCCACCCATCCCATAGGTCCCCCATCCTGCAGCAGCAGTCTCCAAGCACCCCAAACCTCACACGGCCTCAGTGACCTCCCAGGTCCCCACCACAGTGTCCTCCTGTCCCCCATCCTCCTGAACACAAGGCTCCCCCATCTCTGCCCTCTCGCACTTGGCCCTTCCTTACCCACTTGGGGGGACGCAGCTTCACCCGCCCTGTTCTTACGGCTCAGGGGCACCAGCCGGGGCCTCTCCACGGGCCCAGCTCCTTGTTGGAGGAGACAGACCTCTGGCAAGCTGAGGAAGCAGCTCCCAGCTCCAGTTTTGGGATCTTTCCCCGGAGCTGAGCTGCACCCCAGGCAGGTGTTTCACCGAAGGACCCGCTGGCAGGCTGGGGAAGCCAAATCCAAGGTCTTTCCCTCCCTGGTTCCCTTTCTACCCGTTCACATTTTTTCGTTCATCGTATCCATCTTTTCTGTGCTGTCTTGTGCTGTCCTCTGTAGGTTACAATCTCCCCTCTTTTCTGTTGTTTTTTTCTCCCATTCGACAAACGTCCTTCTTTCCTTCTTCCAGATGCTCCTTCTCCATCTCTTTCACTCTCCTGTAGGCTCTTGCTTCTGCCTCTATTTGTGGGAGTTTGAATTCTGCCCTTTCTCTTCTTTTTTCTTATTTTTCTTATTTTTTTTAAATCGTGGCAAAGTATCAGGACTGATAGATTCAGAGCTTCAGAACTGGCTGCCAAAGTTACTGCTTTGCAGAGTCTAAATTTCAACAGAGGGGAAAAAAAAAACAGGCAGGTGGAAAGGTGCATAAGCACAGATAAAATGCTTTTTCCAGGGAGGGAAAACTAATTTAATCTTGAGAAGAGTGGGAGGACTCGCATATATTAAATAAGCTGTCTGGGAAGCGTGTATTTGGCATTTCGGAGTCTTGTCGAAGGAGTTCAAAAGTTCTGCAAAGTCCGAAAGACGCTGCTGAAAAAAAAAAAAAAAAAAAAGGAAACAGAAAGAAAAGCTTTGTGCATTGTCCAGATGAATGCACTCTAATGCACGCCTGTATGTGGCCAAATCAAAGTCATTTGGAGTGCGTGAAACTCCAGCACAAAGTTCTTCAGAAGGAGAAAACTGGTGTTATAGATATAATGGGATCGGAGAGGACATGATCCCCACGATGCTGAATTCAAATGTTGCAGATAGTCCCTTTTTTTCTGCTGACTGAAGCTGTGGCAAGAAATATGAATATGGAAATGAGATGAACGCCAGCCCTTAACTTGGCCAAAATGAATTCATGTGCATAAGGCACGTATAATAATACATATGTAACATAAAATCCCTCTTTTTGACACTTTAAAGCCTAAGCAGTATATATGTATGTTAATTCTCAGAACAGTAAGAAATAAAGACTCCGGGACCCGTTTTCTTGGGTGAGAGGCACCCATATTAAGCTCAAACTTTTGTTTTGCAGTATGATGGGCTATAAATGGAAGCATTCCTCATTTCTTCAAACTTTTCTATGTAGCAAATTTGCTACATGTGATTTGAAAGGAAAAAAACAAAACAAAACAAAACAAACAACAAACCAGAAACCAAACCAACACAGAAGTAATGAAACTATTTGGTCTTATTATTTCAATAGATGTGTAGGTGCACGTTGCATTTCATGACCCAATCAGGGGGCAGAAGAGTCATCTGTTTTGATACAAAAACAACCCAAACTTGTGCGATGAGACATACGGGTGGGAGAAGACAGCAGTTAAGGATTATAGCGTTGGCACACTGAATGAGAAAAGCAGTTTCTTGGGCGATATATGACACGATACAATATATTGTTGAGCCTGCCTCTGAATTTCTCGGAGCAGTTGTGGCCACCTGTGTCCAAAAAGGGTGAATTCAGGCTGGAATATGTGCAGGGAAAAGCCAGGCGTTGGTTAGAGGTCAGGACAGTCTGTCTTTCTACTGTGGACTGAAAGAATTTGGCTTGTTTAGTTTAGCAAAATGAGACTGGAGAGGGAATATGTTTTCTGCCTATAAATACATTCTGGAAAGTAAATGCAAGCGAAGGGAAAGGCGTCGTGACACTGAAGGGCAACAGCAGAAGAGTAAATGAGTAGGAACTGGCCATGAATATATTTAGTCTAGAAATCGGAAGATCTTTCCAGTAGGAGTTACAGAGACTAAAAAAAAAAAAAAAAAAAAAAAAAAGTAACCAGTTTTAACACATAGCTTCATAATTTTATAAAGGAAATTGCATGCCAAGGAGAGGCAATAAACAGTTGGGATGAAAGCCCTTGAAAGGTTTTCCAGCCCAGATCATCTCTCCTTGGAAAGATCTTGTCCATTTTGATGCGTGGTACGCTACGTTCCTTCCTGCATCAGGCGATGAGTCACGGATACATGACTCCGTGGGTGGCCAGAAGTGATATCTCCACCGCTTACATCTTAATTCCTGATTTTCCCATGATGTTCTCCAGCTCCTGCTCACTCACTTAGCACACAGCAGAGATGCAGCCACGTTCAAAACACCCCACAAACCCCTCGTTTCCCTGGTACCCACGGCCACCGCTGTGCCGTCGCTTTGGCCAAGGACATGGGAAAGATGCTTTGTCCCTTCAATCGACAAGAGCTGCAGTCCTGCTTTGTTGTAACACCGGCCCTTACAGAGAGCTAGAACAGTCGTTAGTCAGAGCCTGTTGCTTTTATTAGCCAACATTATGTATTTTTAAGAGTTTTTTTGGAAGGCGCGAGTGTCAATCACACCCATGTTGAGATCTCTCTTAATTGATTTGTTTGAGAGGAGAAAGCTTTTCTCTGTGCTAAGCAGAGATCCACGCTTCCATCACGCTGGAGGCACTTGTGTCCAGAGGTCCAGGTAAACTCTGGGTGACCCTTAGATCTGCAAGTATTTATAAAATGTGTTTAGCAAGGGCTTTTCCTTTGCAACACTCCGAGCCGATCTGCCTGTGCCTTGCATTTCCTGGGTTTTTTTCTGTTCTTCAGAAGCACCAGCGAGACACCAGACGTGCTTGGTACTCCAGCAGCACCCAGCAAACCAAGGCATGGGATCATAACCTTCTTGTGCTGGCTGGTTAAAGGCTTTTTTCGTCCTGATCAATACACTAATTGAGCTGTGTGGTCTTCCATCTTCCAGGCATTTATTCAGATCAGAGGAACAAACACTATATATAGAGAGGTATGTAAGCCAGGAACAGAGCCGTGTAAATCTGGAACTACCTCATTTAAATAACTGGGGGATGGATCCAGCTGGGTGTTTGGTATATGTGGAGTACTCTGCTACCAGCACAGATAATTACAATTAATGGGGATTTACTTTAAGCAAAGTAGGTCAGAAAAATGACATCTTATTGTGTCATTAGTTTCCATCGATTACTTCCATGCTGTTTGCTCAGTTCCCAAGTCAAACGAGTTGTGGGCTGACAGCGTTGAAAGCTGAACTTGGTATTGTCTCTAAAAATCAAACTGTATTATTTCTGCCTCATGCATCATCACTAACAATAAAGCATCCACCACTGGAATATAGCAGGTGGCTTTGTTATTCATGCATGAGGCAGAAAAGACTCCAGCTTCCTTTGCAATGACGTTAACGTCTCCACAGTACTAGAAGTTAGATGTGTTGGTAATAGTTGTTGTGTGAGCTTCACTTAGAAGAAACTCTTAGGTTAGTCCTTCTATTGATTAACTTCTGTACTTTCCATTGGAGTCTTTGAAGGCTACGTGTGTGTATCACGAGAGGATTAACACGATGCTGCTTATTTCTGTTACTTGTCTCCCTGTGACAGCACTTGGTGATGTTAGGCTCTCTAGGAAAGGTGCAGAAGGTGCCCAACGTTGTGTATTGAAAAGCCAGCTCCCAGTCATCCTAACCGCTGCCTCTAAGAGCGTGTGAGGAATGTTGGGTGAAGCTTTCCAGTTCTAGCACTTCTTTTTTATTGGAGGGCTTAGTTTTTGAACTTTCGGTTTAGCAGTGCAATCGACTGATGAGTGTTATCAGTGACTGTCAATAATCATGTGTTAGTCCCTACCGATATTTTGAAACAACTGAACGTGGTGTGTTCTCACAGCTGGACCAGGTGCTTGACGTCTAATCCCAGTTCTTTACAACTCCACAATTTCACATATGCAACTGAGCAGTTTTGAAAGGCTTACAGTTTCCAGTAAATAAATTAAAATTAAAGAATGTGTTTAGGCTCCACAGTAGTCCAGTCAGGGGCAGATTCTTTTCAAAGTAAATATCCTTGTGAGCCACCTTGGTTTCACTCACTGAAGTTTTACCAGGATGGGACTATCACAGAGGAAGGTATCTAAAACAAAAGGCTATTCCTTAAAAACAGATTCCTCTTTCTGGCTATATTTTTGGCAAAATGGAGTTACTGCTGTAACCTACAGAGGTTGTAAATCTTGATTAAAGTCCCTAAAGCATGTTCAGGTCCTCAGGTGTTGCATGATAAAAGCTGGATACCAATTCTCTACTAAATAAATAATTACGTGAATCCTAAACTTCTTTATTGGACAGTAATATTACATTTAAATTACTTCACATCTCCTGACAAATTTACGAATTAGTATGGTCTTGGGAAGTGTGCATTAACAGGCTTCAGAGTTCCTATTATCTAGATCTTACCTGCAGTGACATGGTTTATTCAGCTCTCCTCAGGCTTCCTTTAATCTCCTGAGAGCTGCAACTCTTTTCATTTATTACTGCGCATCAAAAGGAACCTGTCTCTCTGCTTTCAGAAACATGCCTTTGTGGGACACCTTTTAGATGCAATCAGCCAAACCAGTGACATCGGATGCGTGACCGTGGGGCCACCTGGGGACTGGCCTGTGCAGAAGAGGGTGACTGCAAGAAGCTTTCCGACCTGTCTGCCTTTTCTTTGCAAAGCCGGGTAGTTCTTGCAGCTTTCCTGTTAAACCGAGCACAAGCTAATCCCCTCAGTCGTGCTCTTTGAGGTAGTGGTTGCCCGGCAGGAAGAAGCAACATGACTTCATCAGCCAAAAAACGTGGTGAGCGGTGCAGGGAACTGAATGTTTCTCCCCTCGGAAAAGAATTAACAGCTAAGACCTCCAGTTTGATGGACTCACTTGGTGCTTTTCCAAGCTGGGATTTAGGAAAAGCAACTACACAGCATTTCCTACTTCCCCCCATGGGGCTCCAGTGATTTAATTGGCTATGAAGGGCAGGGATGTATCTCGTAGAGTAGCTGGCTGCTATTGTCAGCATGCCACACTGCTCTTCGGAGCTCAGTGAAAAATTAAGTTATCAGGTGATGCTTCCCCTTCTGAACAGGGTCCATGCGATGGTTGGGCACTGTCCTAGGTATCCTATAGCTTTTCTGTTCCTCTAGGTCACTGGGAAAGCCAGTGTGTAGCCATGGACCATGGGAGGAAGCGGAGCTGCATTTCACAACCTTACCTAAGGTAAAGTACATTCCCTGTAACGTGACCCTTTCTAGACACACTCCCCGATGCTGATTTTAATACCTGATCATGCATGTATCAGAATAAAGTATTTTCCTGTAATTAATGCTGTCACTACAGAGTTGTTAATTAAATGGATGACCTTTTCTGGCAAAGCAAATAAAGACAGAATGTTGCACTAATCCCAACCTGCCTGGGTTTCCCCTTGGAAAACAACAAGCAAAAGGCTGCTGGTGGTGGCTGCTCTGGTGACTGAAGCTTCTTCCATCTCCCTTTAGCTGAAACATCAGCCCAAACATTGTTTGTTTCTAATGTGGACTATTACACCTTAGTGTCTCTACTTCCTCTCTTCACAGTCATTCCTCTAGTCACGGTACTGCAGAGAAATTGTCTTCCCCTGATTCCACACTGACCTGGTAAGATCCTTCAGGGACTATTTTCCTAAAGCTCTGTCCACACCAGGTCTCCTTGTTTTTCTCTTAATTTTTTGTCTGAGGACAAAATTTCCATTCCCACAGATGTCATCTGCCTTCATTTGTGCAAAGCATTTGACACTGTCTCACATGACATCCGTGTCTCTGAATTGGAGAGACATGAATGTGACAGATGGACCACTCGGTAGATGAGGAATTGGATGGATGGTCCCACTCAAAAGGTTGCAGTCGATGACTCCATGTCCAAGTGGAGAGCAGTGACAAGTGGTGTTCCTCAGGGGTGGGTGCTGTGACTGGCGCTGTTTAACACCTTTGTTGGTGACATGGACAGAGGGATGGAGGCACCCTCAGCAGGTTTGTGGGTGACCCCAAGCCGTGTGGTGCAGTAACACGCTGGAGGGAAGGGATGTGCCACCCAGAGGGACCTGGACAGGCTGGAGAGGTAGGACCGTGTGAACCTCGTGAAGCTCAACAAGGCCAAGTGTAAGGTCCTGCCCTTGGGTCGGGGCAATCCCAAGCACAAACACAGGCTGGGGGATGAGTGGACTGAGAGCAGCCCTGAGGAGAAGGACTTGGGGGTATCAGTGGATGGAAAACTGACTGTGAGCCAGCAATGTGCACTCACAGCCCAGAGAGCCACCCGTGTGCTGGGCTGCACCCAGAGCAGTGTGAGCAGCAGCGTGAGGGAGGGGAGTCTCCCCCTCTACTCTGCTCTCATGAGACCCCACCTGGAGCTCTCTATCCAACTCTGGTGCCGCCAGATCCAGAGGAGTCCACAAATATTATCAGGGGGCTGGAGCACCCCTCTGTGAGGACAGGCTGAGAGAGTTGGGGGGTTCAGCTGGAGAAGAGAAGGCTCCGGGGAGACCTTAGGGCAGACTCCCAGTAATGAAATGGGCTGCAGGAAAGGGGGGAGGGACTCTTTATAGGGAGTGCAGTGATATGTATAACAAGGGGTGCCAGTTTTAAACTGAAAGAGGGAAGATTTAGATTAGATGTAAGGAAGAAATTGTTCCCTGTGAGGGGGGTGAGGCCCTGGCACAGGCTGCCCAGAGAAGCTGTGGCTGCCCCCTCCCTGGAAGGGTTCAAGGCCAGGTTGGACGGGGCTTTGGGCAACCTGGGCTAGTGGAAGGTGGCCCTGCCCGGGGGCAAGGGGGTGGCACTAGAGGGGCTTTAAGGTCCCTTCTCACCCAAACCATTCTGTGATTCTACAATTCTATGATTTTATTCATGTTTTTCATGTTGGTTACACCTTTGCAGTCCTCTCTTCTCACCATGAACCATATGGGATTTCTCACTTATGTGTCCTTTTGCACTCAGCAAATCTTTTGCCCCCTACCTTGGCTCCACTACACCACCATTTCTACCACTCTGGTTCTGAATAAAATGCCTTGATCTGGTAGAGCCCCTGTTCTAAGTCAGTTGGAGATGGAGATCTCCGTATCTGCATTCACGTGTGAGTTAGGTGTCTGAGTTCCCATCATAGTCAAGGAGCTCAACAATGGCTCTGTTCGGTTGCCCACATGCAGACATCTGTTGTTGTTTGAAAGCCCCAAGGAATCTCACCTGGCCTTCAGCTGATGCTCCAAGAGGTCTTGGGTCTCCCGTACCTCCTGCATCATACCTGCCAGTCTTGGAGCGGGATGCTCCAGCCACGTTAGGGCATCTCAGGTGGCAGCAGACATTCAGAATCTGCAGCTAGCCCAGAGTATTCTACCATTAGTTTTGGTAGGAGTGGAGTTAGGCCCCCAGTGCACATCCACACGTACTTATTTTTGATGCTGGTTCCAGGCACAGACAAGATCTGTTCTTCCTAAGAGCTCTCAGCTTCTTCTCAACAGCAGTAGATGTAACAGGCTGGCTTCTCCAGGGATCTTCCCACCCCATGGCCCTGTCCTCTCCTGACTCATCTTCATTTGGCAGGAGCAGGCTCTAGTTTCAGGCAACAACATGGACTTTTTACCTATTTTGAAGAGAACTGTTCACCCAGCTTTGCCACTTGGCATGAAGGGTTGTAAGGAGATAGGGCATAAATACTGTTTATTCTATAACCGACCAAAGATTTCTCTTGTAGGGTAAAAGAAAGACTTTATTTCTGACTTCCTTTTATTCTCTCACCATATTAAAAGCATCACCATTTCCCCTTCTCTATTTTTAAATGCTTTTAATTAATTTGGCTTTGCACAGGTCATTTAATATCTCAGGGGACAGATGAGATTTGCCCAGCTTGAAATGGATGCTTAAGGTCTCTCATCTGTATGGCAAAAATGATCATGTGGCTATTTCAGACAACATCTAAAAATTAAGTATTGCTATTCTGAAGTCTTGGTTCAGGCACACACTGTGCTTTCTGATATGTGCACATCACCAGTGTACCCAGCTTTGGCAAGCGCTCTTATCATTTCTTCCATCTGCCAGCGCACACAATATTTCTAAATCTGTTAATTAAGGAACTGAAGTTTTGCCCTAAGATACCAGAGTAACTGGTTCAGTTTCTTTGCAGCAAAAACTAATGCTTGTCTTGTCCATAATTACCTAAATTGTTGAGAAAAATGGTTCTGCTTTCATGTTGATTCACTTTTGTAATTTCATTGCTGAGGCTAAGTGTGGCACCCATTTAAATTATCTCCTACTCTCATTTTACTCAAGACATGTTATTTGCTAACAAAGATTCAATATGGAAAAATGGGAAGGTGACAACTACCTCCTTCATCAGTGCAAATGACAATAATCTCCTCTCCTCCACCACGTAAAAATAAACATTGAATCATCCCAGACAGAAATACCCTTCTGCATCTAGAAATATGGATATGGAAAGGCGACACCTGCTCTCATTTATGTAGTCGTAAAACTCAAGTTTATAGAGTGATTCCATGGCAAATACTTCAGGAGATCAACGGTATCGTGGACTCAGACTGCAAACGTCCCCAGTGTTTTTCCCGAGAATTTGCACATTCTTCGCTCTTGAAACTTGCGCTTCAATATGGAAGATTCATTTTTGTTCCCGTTAAATTATTGAAATTATTTATACTAAAAATCATCCCATACAGCAACTCAGCTATAAATTCCTGGTTTCGATAGCTCTCTGATACCATGACTGGCCTCTGTACAGCTTCTAAAGCAATATTCAACCTCCCACAAGTGATCACCTCTGTTGGATGTGCAGAGACTTGCGGTGAGGGTGGGCTCAGGGTGATGGTCCTTCGTGTCGGACACTCAGCTGCTGGGAAGAGCACACAGAAACCTTTGCCAGCACATTTCTAGATGTGCAGTTCTGCACAGCAAGTAATCATCAGCAGCTGAGTTGTCCCTATGGAAACACTTACTTGAAGGCTTTTTCGATGGCTCTGGGACATCCTTTGTGCCTGATGCCAAAAAAAGCATCTCCTCCTAGTGGTCTTTTCCTGGAAGAGTATCTTCATATGATAACAGGGACCACAGTGGAAAGACCATGTAGGAGTGCGTGGGTGCCTTCTGCAGAACATGGCTCTTGGGAACGCACAAGGAAGTTTTTTGTTTCACAGTTGATTAAAAAGAAGTCCCCGACCTGCCACAGAAAACTACTTTCAAGATCTTAAATCCTGACTGGTGCTAGACTCTGCAGTCTTTACCCAGGATAGCAAAAGGGTATGTGTCTTGAGGGAGCGGGGGTTTGTAGGGCATAGTGTGGTCACCAACGTGAGGGTGTTTGAGAGGATGAAAGTTTGGGAAGAACTTGGAATTCTACATGATAAAATGTGGTGTGATTATTAGGTATATTATAAGAGATGTAATTTCAATTATCAGATGCACATTTCTTTAATCATGTGTGTGCACATCCACCTGGCTTCAGATGGAGGTAAAACAAATTTTGAAAGGGATGATGACAGTTTGTCACTTCCAGAAGATCGGCTAACTGCAATGACCTCTTTGCCTCCTAGATCCCCATGAATCCTCTCACTGCGGCTGAACAAACCTCCCGAGAAAAAGCAATGCCAGTGTGAATTTAAGAGTGATGCAGGACCCACAGCCCCCTTCCCTTCCCTGCCAGACCTACCCTGCACAAGAGGAACATCCCCCTTGGCCCACAGCTTTGCTCAGCGCTGTTGGAAGTGTCTGCATGAGTGGGCAGCTTTGTGGGACCTGGGTCTGAAAGGTATTTTGGTAGACATGAGGGTCCAGCTTCTGCGTAAAACATCTGTGGGGAGCCAAGAATGGAAAACCTTTGTCAAAATCCTCAAAAAAGATGAGAAAACACCGCTATAAAAATCACCCTGCGATTAATTCAACTGCATTGTGCCATAACCCAGCAAAGCAGAACAGAGGGTCAGATCCTGGAAAGTTACTCATTTTTGGAAGGGCCAAAGGCTTTTTGCATAAGGATCTCAAAAGTAACTCCATAAAATACCACCATGCTTCTCAGGTATTATACCCATCTTAGTATAGCAAATAGTTACCTTATCCTGAAGGTTGGGGTTTTTTTGCAAGTTTTTGGTGTTTTTTTTTTTTTTTTTAAGGTTTTGGAGAGTCTGTTTTTGTGGATATGACCAAAGTAAGCCAGCTGGGGCCAGAGGAAGGTCCTGGTGCTGTTGGGTTTGCAACGGAGCTGTTGCGTGCACCAGGTCTGGGACCTCCTGGCAGCTGCCTTGGACCGACAGCACGAGCAGAACCAGCAGCTCCTTCTGCATCGCTCCCCTCCGTACTGATATCCAGCCCCATCACAAAATATGGGACATCATGCCACTAGTTCCTAAGCAAAGCTAACAAATGAAACCTGCGCACGGCTCCACGACGCTTGCACAGAAGACAGAAGTAAATTACTCCAAAGGCAGACCTTCCCTCACCCCGATGAAAGTACAAGTTCTCCAGGCTCTGCTGGATTCTCTTTTGATTCCTCTTCGTGCTTTGAGCCATTCTTCTTGCCACAAGGTTGGGTGTTTAGAGGCTCGCCTTCTAATCAGCCACAATTACAGCCTTTTCCAGTATCTTCTGCTGCCAAATTGGAGGGGGAAAAAAAAAGAGAAAGGGTTTTTTAAAAAAGAGAGGGAGGCTAATGCTTGAAAAGACATATGTGTTTAGTGTTGTTGGCAGATTTGTAAACTTATTAGTGCCTCCACACACCATGTAATTAAGATCTACTGGTAATTAGTCAATAGTTAAAAATAGGGGTTGGTATTGTGCTACTGAAAACGCCTACAAAATAATGTGTTCTCTGCACTCAAGATGCAGTTAGTGTCTCTAAAAAAATGTTAATTTAAAAAATATATATTTGTTTCAGAGCCAGATTTTTTAGCAAAGTAGATTTCAGCGTGTGTATGTGTGTGCATGTGTGTGTTCAACCTATTTATCTTTGTGCATTTATGCATGTTTGTGTGATGTCCAAAGAGACTGACTGCGTATTTTGTCTTGGATAAAAATGTTAAGCTATAAAATTGCAGACTCGACACAGCCATGGAGGGAATGGGAGCTTTTCTCATTTGTAGACTTCCATTGAAATAAACCTGCTCATCAAAGGAAATTGTTCAAAAAAATCCACAGGAGTGGCAGATGTGCAGCACCATAGGGCAGATGTCTGATGTTTGGAGAGTCCTGCATGTATTTTCTAAATATTCAGGGATTACCACGGTGTATGGATATAATCCTTTAGTAACCTGAAATGTCAAAGACAATGCAAAAGCTCTAATGCCTTGTAGCAAACATTTGGCCATACTGCCCTGTAAGAGCAGGCAGTCCCACACGCATTTGAAGTCACTTGTCCTTACCCAGTGAAAGAAGACCCAAAAGACGTGATGCTTTTTTTTAGATTTCTTAACTCCTGCTTTATAATGTGGTCCAGAGCTGCGTGAGAGTGATGCTCTGAAAGGATGTCTCATTTGGCTGTCATAAGCAATCTGCGGTGATTTGTTGCACAGACAAGCATTTGTCTCAAGTAATCCAAAGGGCTTATTTTGATTGCTTGATAGATCCAAGGAACATATAGTTGACTCAACAGGGAATTCGTTTATTATGCTCCCAAACCACTCTAAATCTTTCCTTATGTCATGTCAATGGATTTGTCAGGCCACCCTCACATGTAGCAGTGATGCACCGATGGGAGAAATTTACCCTTGCCAAGCAGAGTTGCTGTGTTTATAGACCTCTTTACAAAGTACCAGTGGTGAGTGAAATTCCGATGCGGGAAATCAAGTGGACTTTGGTTTATACCCTTGAGAGAAGCATCTTCTGTTGATCTTAGGAAATGACAAAAATCTACTCCAACTCCACAGTAAAGCAGAAAAGACCAAGCTTAGAGAGTCCTGGCAAAGGCCAACAAAGTTATTTCATGGGTTGTTCATGATACACACATAAGTTAACATCTAGAAAGCCCTCCGAGGATGCATGCTGCGGTATTGCTACCTTTGAGTTCACGGTAGGATTTATGATAATGTTTCTTTGATGCTGAAAGTGAATTTCAATTTCATTGTGTTCAACTCTGGAATTTACAGAGTGAGGTTTTGGCTCAAACGCCTGAATAGCCATTGAAACTAATTGACAAATAGCGTTTTCAGGTATCAATGTGTCCTTTCTCCAACTTTTTCAATGTCCTCTTCCCCGACTGGTTAGGTATGGTGGTTAATCAACACATGGTATGGTAGTTAACCAACATATGGCAAATACTGTGAGAATGTCATATAGTTTCATCGAAGCCATGAGCAGAGCAATGTTACATGATTATAATTAAAATGTATATATGTGTATCGGAGATTCTGTTTGGTTTTAATCAAACAAAATTACTGATTGGAAAAAAAAAAAAAAAAAAAGAAAGAAACAGCCACCTTTGAACAATGAGTATGTTGGAGAATTGTGAAGCAGTTGTGTGTGAGGAAAAGACAGAAATTCATTATAAGAGTGAATTAGTTCTATATCATTATGTGTTACATTCTGGAGTGGAATTATTTTTAGTTTTTGACTGAAGAGCACACCAGTGACTCTTACAACATGGGAGACTGTTTTCCCCAGGATTACCCTTCCACTGGAAAATCCAGTTGAGGAATAAATCAGCGCCTTGAGAGAGGGACAATGTGGGAGGCGTGCTCATGCACGGAGTTGGCCATACTGTGTAATAACCCTTCAGGGGGACCAGTGGGAACCCTTCCTGTGGAGCTGTGCCAGTTATCTGTGGCTGGGAGAAGATATGAATAGGATGTCTATCCTCAACTTGGGATCCCATAGAACATAGCCAAGGAATGAAGGAGTTCTTGGAGGGGTAGGAATGATAAGGACATGGAAAACCAGAGATGAGCACTCTGAGGATGTGGTCTCCCGAGCCTTGCTTCCTCAAGAAACCAGAAAGACATAAAAGAGCCTTTATTCCCTTTGCTTTTTTTTTTTTTTTTTTTTTTTTTCACTGCTTCAAGCTCTTTTATAAATCACCATCCTCAAGTCTCATCGTCCAGCTTGGGCTCACTCGGGACTCAAAGTCAACACAGCCTGAAGACTCACCTCGGGGTTGATGCACATTTCTTTCAGAGAAAAGCTTCATTTGTCAGCTGATCAGTCATCACCGGGGACCACCAGTTGATCGCCAGTCATGACAGCGCTTGAAAACAAGTCACTGCGTGCAAAACTGCCAGAGCGTGAGAACCTCTGGGACACCCAGTCACTGAGACTGGACACTGGCAAACCTCTCTAGTGGGACTCCTGACATGTTCTGCATGGACTGTCCCAGAGTTCTGGGCAGCAGAGGCTGCAAAAACCTGTAGGACTTGAGAACTGTCAATAGGGACCAACTGGTCGCCAGCTGTTCCAGAATGAGAATTAGAAAGAAAAGCCCATTGCAGGCAAATAGCAACAGATTCAAGGAATCTCCTGAGCTGAAAATTACCATAAAGTGGGAATTTAGTAGAGGTATGTATCATATGTGCTTGCCCCGTTCTTACTTTTTTATTAAGACCTGTTAATGGCCAAAACCGAGGAGAAAATACTAGGTGCATCCTTGGTTTGAACCAGTCCAGCTGTTGCAATACTCTGGGGACAGACTGGTCTCCGGGAGGATGCACACCACAAGTCCATTGGTGTGGCCCACTGTGAGACGGGGTTGGAGTAGCCCCCGTGCCGCTGTCTCTGAAATACATAATCCATTGGTCTTTGCTTCACAGTGATGCCTTTTCTTCTCGGTTAGAGGTTTTGCTTTGAAAGGCAGTTCTGATGACTCTGATTTGTGATGACAGCGACTTCAGTGGCATTTAAAGAGACTGTAAGGAAGAGATTAATGTTTGAAGATTGCTTAATAAAGCAGTGGAAGAATTTTTCTTCCCTATAAGGTTCCTAAATACTAAGGCAGTCATGGGAAACTGTCTTGCCTTTGTTTAGGCATCTAAAAATCGGACAACTTGGTCAAGCTGGTCCTTCAGACTTTCTCTGCAGGACCTGGAGAGGATGCCAGCACATCTAGAAGGCATGTTTTAGGCATGCACTTTGGAGCAGGATGACCCATGCTCTGTGAGATGCCCGTCCTCTTTCTGCTGACTGCAGAGAGAGTGCAGAGCACAAGAAATCTAACTTCTAGAAGGCTGAAACCACACAAAGTGAACAAAGCCATGTTTAGAGGTAGGTCTGTCCCCTGACAGCTCTGGATGCTTTGATTAAGTGACACTTTAAGCCTTGCTTCTTGGGTTGCCAGAGCCTGAGAGACACGAATAGTGTGCTTGGTCTTTGAGCGAGTGTCACCAAGTGCTCCTTGTGGCACCTCCCGTGGGAAACGCCGCCAGTACTGGAGAAACCTACCTCCTGCCCTGCTCGGGTGATGGTCAGTGCAACACAGAAGGAAACCTGAAGAGGTCAAGCAAAGCTGGAGGATAGCCAGGGCTCCTCAAAGAGAAGCACGAGGAACTCAGTTATGTGATAGTTAGGCTGATAAAAAGGGGCACGGGGGATTCTGCAGCACAAATGCTCAGGTTGAATCTCAGAGGATAACAAGCTCTGGCGTTTTTAGGGCAGAATAAAAAAAAAAAAAAAAAGCTGAAACAGCAGCAAGCAATAACTCTTGATCTGACTCTTACAGATCACTGTACTTGCAATGAATCCAACAGGGCAACTGTCCAGGTAAGGACTGAAAAACGGCCTGTTGGATGAGACCTACCTTGCCCCAAAAAAGTTCTTAATTGTCCTTCTAGCTCCAGCAGAGATTGTGCAGCCTTGGCTAGCCACTCCTCAGCTCCTTTAGTGTTCCACCTGGAAGAAAAGAAAGAACTCCCGGTCCTCTGAGACATGAAGAGAGACTTCATTCATAGACCTGAACACTAAGTAGTTCTGCGGATCCTGCATAGGACAGGTCAGAAAATCCCACCAAGAAATCTCTGTACTAGACAAAGCACGTTCTTCCCGAGGAATGGCATTCATCGCATTTTCAAGCAACCTCTGCCTACTTCTTTGCAAGGTGACATGAAGATGCAGCGCATCTGTTGTGCTAGCTGTTAATTAATTAACATTCAAGAGAGAAGGCACCGGTTCCACTTGCGCGAGCAAGTTGCTTTCTGCGCGATGTGCTGCAGCTCATGGCTGCCCGGAGGATTCAGTGCAAGATGGCAGCTGGGCTGGGCTGGCAGGATGCGAGGCAGCAAATTCGTATTTTCAGGAGCCGTGGTGTTGCCGTGACACAGCAGGGACTAGCGTGCACACACGCCATTCCTTTGCCCCGCGTTTCTCACGGGGAATGCAACACCGTCACGTCACTCACATGTGTTTTCAGTACAGAAACGCACACTGCTGCTTCCACTTCTGTGTCGACAGCTTTTTATTCAGGTCTTGATTCAACGAAACATTTAGATCTTTATCCCTTGTTTAAGCACGTGCCTGAGACACGTCTGTGTGGCTGAAATATTTAAACGCTAGCTTTCAGTGCCGCTTACCTCAAGGAGCACAGACGGGCTCGCGATTAATTTTGGATGTGATGCTTTGCTAAATCAGGACCTTGCTTTTTCCACTGCAAAGGGCGACTATGTAGGTACAGAGAAGTGCAGAGCATGAAGACATCCCATTTGTTGCAGGAGACACAAGCTAACGCTGTCTTTGTAGGAGCAAATGTGGGTGGAAAGACCTCACAGGTTCCTCCGGAGCCTTCAAGTCTACCTTGAATTTGTTAATAGAGGTTATGGTAAAGGGTGACTTGGTAGTTGGATCCCACCTGAGAGTCAAAGTCATATATACTTGGGGATATAACAATTTTAGGATAGATCTCAGTGCTTTCAGCCCTGGGACACGTGTATTTTCCATCCCTGTTGTTCGTTCAGCCAGGCTGTGCGTTGGCCTTAGTGCATCCACTCTTTGGATTTTTCCTAATGGAAGGGGCTGTTTCCATCTCTGACTTTCCTGTCTGGAGCACGTGAACCACAGCTTGGGTCTCAACAGGTGAGCGTTGCCACAAACTCCTTCGAGGGCATCACTGTTGGGAAAGAGGGATGAGTCCTGTCCCACCCAGCCCATTACTGGTGTCTGCTGAGGACCAGCCTCTTAAAGAGTGTGAAGAGTACAGAGCTCTCTGTGGCAAGGCTTTAAATAAGCAGAGGCCTTGGTTTAGGTGCTTCAGCTTCTTCACAGCAACAGATAGATCAGCTGAAACTAAGAAAACACCAGTGGGAGAATCCTGAGGCCTGATGATCTCCATCCCTTCCCTTCACTCTCACCACAATAAGATGGATCCATCTAATGCCTCTTTGATCAAGTTCAATTTGTTCAACGTTCAGAAAATATTATTGTATAATCTGTGACTTCCCAACCGTTTTTCAGGATCTTTTTTTTTTTTTTTTTTTTTTTCTTCAGAAGAGCTTGGATGTGTCAACAAAATACTTGCACCAGTGAAGGATGCTGGACTGAGTAGGCTGTATGGGCTCTATGCACAGAAATGATCGATGAGTATCACAGCTGACTGCCAGCATTGCAGCAAAGCTTGTTTTCTTTAAAGCCGTGTGCTTGGCGAATTGCGAATCTGAGTGTATTTGACAGTGTGAAGGCAGTGTAACAGTCTGGCGGCTGGTACCCCAGTGGGAAATCCTGTGCCTGGCTCGTGTTGGCTCTCTACGTCAGGGAGCTGCAATCATGACCGGAGGTGATACCTTCATTTTCAGGTGCAACTGCTCTTTCAGCTATTTGCCTTCCAAAATCATTCTTTATTGCTATGTGTGAAAACCTTCACCACTGTGCAAAATTACTGTGTATCAGATGGGAACAGTTTCCTGGTGCTGGTTTTCAATAGAATATTTCACAGCTCTCTGCTTGCTGGGAAACATCCATTTCTGCTCCGGTCTGTGCTGACCCGCAGAAGTTACAGGCTTTCACAGCCTCTTGATGCAGAACTTGGGTCTTGTAATCGAAGATGCAGCCACTCAGACATTTAGGCTTGAAGAGCGCTAATTCAGCATCCCCTGTACCAGCCACAGTGGGCATTTTTGTCTGACCGGGGTTCACGCTACTTAATGATGCTGTTTTCTCCAAGATGCTGCTGGTCTGCACCATCTTATCTCCAAATATCCCCGCTCTGCAGCGCCTTGTTCACGTTGCAGTGTCAAAGGGTTGCCATGTTGCTTTTTTTCTCCTGTATACGGTAGAAATTCTAGTCAGGGTAGGCCTGCACAGATTCTGATTTCCAAGATTTATCAATATAAATTAATGTAGACCGCAATATTTGACCCCAGGGATGATACCCACCAGGGTGTTATGTTTCTTCTCTAGTTTGCAGCAGTAGTAGCACCGTGGCTGGTCTTTCGTGAATATTCCTGGCTTCTTGTTGGGGGGAGATTCAGTGTTTTAGTGTTCACCGAGGACCGAAGGCTTCTCCATCAGTCCTCATTCTTGAACTGGGCAAAGTGCCACCTGCAGTCTCCAAGGATATTTCAGACTCCATTGCATAAGTGCCCTCTGGTCCTTTCTCGATGTTTCAGACTACGGTTTGCTGTTGAGGCTATCTCCTGAACTGCATATATTTCCAAACGTGGCAGCAAAATGGCTCACTGTAGCACATTAATCGCACACTTCCCTTTCCGTGCTCTCCCCAGCTCTTGCGTGGGAATTGCCATACCCAGTTAGACCACCAGCTCATCAAATCCTGCTCCCCTGCCTCCAGCGATGGCCAAAACCTGAGGCTTCAGAGGTTACCTCCATAGCACACCAAACTAACTGCAGACTGTGGAAACCTCTTTCCTGGCTGCCACAGAAGATCCACTTATGCACTGAAGCATGAGATTTGATTATCTTTATTACAGGATCTTCAGATGCAGAGCTACAAATGTTCATGGTCATGCAGTTATCCAGTCACAGCAGTTGCCTCAGTGACCTTCTTTGGCACTGAAGTCCATAAACTGGACATATACAGTGGAGGGATCTATGATTTGCTGCACCTCCATTGAACTTTACCTTCAATAAGTGACATCCAGGGACTTATATTACACATGGCGAGGTAAAATGGAAAGAGAGTTTCAGGCCTGTTTTTCCTTTTTTTTTTTTTTTTTTTCATTTGAATATCCTCAAGCTTTTCTTTTGTCATTACGAAACATTTCTGGATTTTTGACCATTTTCTTTCCTCAGACAGGATTATACTTGTGTGGCTCTTCAGGCTTTTCCAGCACCCTGGAGCAAAGGTGAATATCACCCATGAAATGTCCAACATATCTTTGGCTTCTCTGGATAAAGATCTGAGGTGTGTCTGGGAAAAGAGCATGGCTATTATACAAATGCAAGAAGGAAGGTCATTTCAAGGGCTGACACCATCTGAGACCCAGCAGAAGAGGTGAGATGATGAGTGCACCCAGTTAAACTTTCAGGGGAAATTTATACACAAGAAGAAAGTCAGTAATTCAGAGTATAATATGGCCAGAGATCACATTTCTCAATGAAAGTATGCCAGGAGGAACAGCTATTTGGGGAGAAGGAAAAAAAAAAAAATTAATTTAAAACATAACAATGCCACAAAAAACATTTAGCATCTCTTCAAGCACATGCTGCTGCAGCCTTGAGTGCAAGGAGCTGTAAAAGTGACTAAAGCAAGAGTCTCAAGAGCGGATTGCTCAAGTGAAAGGAAGCTGGAATGAAATGTCAGCCAGCCCCGTCGGTCCCTCATTCAGCACTGCTCAGAAATGCCTGATGCTTTCTGACTCGATAGCCAGGGCTGGAATAATTTGCTCAGTTGCAACATTTTCACTTTTACAGCGAAAATGAGGATTCTTTTCTTTGCAAGAGTTACAAATTTGCCTCATATTTTATGAGCTGATACTGTTGGTGAAGGTCTTTGCTTTATAGTCTTTGTGGTTTGCCCCTGTCCTGGCCTTAATGGCCACGTGGCCACTGTCCCGCTCTGCCATACTTGAAGCTAAGCTCCCTGGAAATACGTTTATACCTGGGAACGAAACAATTTGGGGGGCAGATAGTCACCCATACTGCTGAATTGTTAGTTTCAGCACTGACCCAAACAACCCTGGGAAGCTCAGGAATTAGCGTAGACCGGGGACCGTTCCTAATAGACCATCTGGAAGGACCACCCCAGTTTTGAAGATTGAGAGAGTTTAATAGCACTGACATGGCCAGACTGTGCCAAAGGGCCTCAGGACTAAAGAGCAGGCCCGGCCCTGGTTTTTTTTTTTTTTGACTGGTATAGATATAGCCCAGCTGCCCACTCTGTCTTGGCTTTGGTGCACGCATGACAGCATTTTAAAATTATATTTATTTCTAAGTCTCTGAAGAGAGTCTGGTGAGATGCTCTTGCCCTGTACACATGGCTATGACTGGGGTCACTGCTCACATCAGCCTTTCTGGAGGGGTCTCTGTGGACTAGCCCAGCCACAGCATCTACATGCCTGGTCCCTACCTCTGTGCTTCGTGCAAGAGCCCAGGACACCTGGAGAGCCAAGTGACCCTGATCCACCCAGCAATGAGAGCAAACGTGGACAAATGGACCAAACAGAGGTTGGTCTGGTTCAGGGGGAGCCGAGAGGAAAGCAGATAGCCTTGAGGTTTAACCCTTTATCCCTGTTCGCTACCCTTTGCTGTGAGAGGAGGTGTTTAAGAGTCGGGTTGACCCAGCGCTGAGGGATCTGGTGGAGTTGGGAACGGTCAGTGTGAGTTTAACGGTTGGACTGGATGATCTTCAAGATCTTTTCCAACCTAGACGATTCTGTGATTCTGTGAGATACTGGCATAGCTCAGGCTGATGGCCCCCAGGGTAGCTTGAATGGTGGGGTCCATGGGTATGGGAGCACCTCCCCCAGACCTCGTCATCCTGTGCTCTCTCTGTAGCCAACAAATGCCTCCAAAGAGAGATGCATCTCCAAGACAGGGACTGGGGTCCTGAATCTACCCTCCGAGGGTAGAGTAGGACATGGGTTTCTGTCTGGTGAACCCCATGGCAGGTGGTCAAAGTCAAGCTCAAGGCAAACTCTGTACGAGCCTTTCAAGGGATTCGGGAAGGGCTGTTTGCCTCTGTGTGTTGGGCTGGGAGATGCCCCGAGGCATGTGGTGTGTGGATATCAGGAAAGTACGCTGGAGACACCAGTAACACCTGCAATGCAGCTGTGAACAGGTCTGTCCAAGCGGGCCTGGGACTCCCACTGCAGAGAGGGCCTTAGGGAGGACTGAACACGTGTGTACTGGGCCATGTCTTCCACCAGACTGAGCCTTGGAGCTGGTGAGACTGGACCCTTTCATACCCAGGGTACTTCTGCCTTTCTGAGCAACTTTGGATGCACTTCATATCTTTTTTGATTCTCTAGGCAATTACCCACCGCTATTGACACTGAGCACCCAAATCTTCCCTTCCACCAAAACACCAGTCCAGACCAGTCCCCCAGGACCACCTCTTGGTCATACAGGCACTGAATGAATTGCCTTCATTCCCCGACACCATTCCTCCCTCCATTTTTTCCTCTCTTCAAGCCACAGGTCCAGCAACTAGCCAACCCTTCCCTGTGCCCAAGTCCTGAGCTACTGATGAAACCATCACATCACCTTGGTTAATTCAGCCTCCTCTTTCTGATCTTTGGTCATGTTCTGCACCTGGAGCCACTCCTGCCCCCATCCCTCCCCTCCCTTCCTGGCCATCTCGCTTCCCTTCCCTCCTCCACGTCTCCCTTACACCCCTGTGCTCTTTCCTACAGGCCCATTTGTGGGACATGAAGGACGGGGCTCCAATCTACCGCCTGCAGAGCACCTGCCTTGGGACTCCCCACACAAGGGGGGCACCCCATGTACTAGCTGCAAATCGGAACATATTTGTGATATTAAAATTGGGTGATATTGATGATATTGGATCACCTTGCTTATTTTTCACCTTCCCGTGCAGGCCACGATTCCTTCCCTCCTACCAGACCACTCTCTCCCAAAGGGGATCACAGCCACCAACCCCCTCTAAAACCTGGCAGTACTAAGCCATTCCCCATTCCTCCATTCCAGCCACCTCCCCCACCCGCCTTCCTTCTCTAATCCTCAAGGAGCCACGGCTTAGGAGCCCCAGCTTAGCATCGCATGATGTGCACATCCCATTGTCCCCCTCTAATAGCATAAGCCCTGCATGAATCCCCTTGATTTTAGGGCACAGAGTGTTGCTGGAATTCCTTGCCTTGTTTCTGGTGGCTTTCAGTTCTGTATTGTGTCTTCTCTACTGTTTATTTGCTGGATATTCAGAGGATGGTAAGATATATTATCGTTTAGATTGTAGAGGCAGTATTTGTTTCAATACAGATAACAAAGCAGGGATGCAGCAGAGGAGCAGTGGTCTATATCCTACATCCTCTGGAGGCAAAAGTTGAGTAACAGGTTAAAGTCATCAAGATAAAAAGTTCCCTTCGACAAAAAATCCCAACTCTTACTGTCTGGGCCAGGTACTCCCAGTATTGTTCAGCTTGATCATCCTCCAATGACACGTACTGTCAAAAAAGCTACTGCTCTTGCTTTGGGGCACTGTCACTTTATTTGCACTTGATGGTTTGTTGGTTGGTTTTGGGTGGGTTTTTTTTGGGGGGGGCGCTAGATTAAAGGTTTCAGCTTGGTCAGAATGGCAGGGGACATCAAGTGAGAGAGATGCAGAGCTGCCAGGCTTGTGGTGGGAAAATCCTGGAAGCAATGGATAATGTGACTCTGATTTGGTTTGGATTTTGTCGAGCTGATTAAAAAGTAGTCTACACTCATGCACTGATAGATCCTAAACGCTGTGGTGTTGGCTTCCTAGGTGAAGATGGTATGGGACTGGGGGAGGAGGCTTGCTTTAGGATGTCCCAGGGACATGGGACAGGGTGGAAAAGTGATGCAGGCTTGCAGAGTCTCTTTGGCCACGTGGGCAAGAGCAGTGGTGCAGGCCATCTCCCTTTGTCCATGATGGCACAAACTCTTCACTCCTTCATGCCCATGGAAAGGAGATGAGCAGACTGGACGCACAAAAGGAAAAGAGAACAAACGACACATCCGTAAGAAATGCTTTGGTGTGGGGGCATGCCAGCGGTCCCAGCAGGCAACCATTTCTTCTCAGGGCGCTCACAAAGGGGCTTTGCCCAAGACATATTTAAGCAGCTTATGACCATTAGACAAATATTTAATCTGCAGGAAAGTGGGCCGCTGGAAAAGCGGGTGCTCTGATATATTTAAGGCCATGGAGCAGCTGGGCCTGTGAGACAGAGCGGTGGAGGGGACCCAGGGGACAGGGTATCAGAGCAGTGGTGGCCAGTGTCGGAGCTTGTGCCCCAAGGGTTGAGAGAGCAGGTATAGCAGTTGCAAACACCAAAAAGGTTTCTGTGGAAAGGTAAAAGGAACCCCTGAAATCACCTACCAGCGGTGGGGATAGGGAGAGAGAACCCCCAAAAACTAACATCCCAAGCCTAGTTGCACTTTTTCCACCTGCATCCTCCTTGCTTGTAGGACCTGAGCCAGGCAGGTGGAAGGTAACTTGACTACTGCTCTGCAGACGAGCAGCTCCGTCCTTGCAGATGTAACCGCTGCCGAAGGGCACGAAAGGCCAGACAGAAAATCCGCCAGATCATTTCCAGAGCTGATCCTAGTTTTCCCCTAAATAAAGATCTGGATCGGTTTGTGGGAGGCAAGAGCAGAGCAGGAATAACTTCAGTTGTCCGCAGCTGCACCTTGTCCTCCAAGAAAAAGGCTTGAGCTGACATCTCTCCCGACCGTGAGCAGCATTTAAGTAGATGCCGTTATTTTGCAGTTATCCAAAAGATGGCAGCCTTCCCCAAATCTTCTTCCTCGCCAGCTGCCTGGACTCTGACCAGGAGATACGTGCCTCACCTTGACTCCTGCCACTGCAGCTGGCACGGCCCATGGGAGACAGAGCTCAAAAGCTGCGGAGAGCTGCTAAAAGCCATGTCTCTAGCCGTGCTTTTGGTATTTTGCGAGTGCTGGGTTTTGCCTGGCAAAGTGATCACGCCTGCCTCCTCCTGGAAGAGGGATTTGGATTTGCTCTTGGTTGTATGTCAGCCAAGTTGCCTTTATGCTGGCAGACCCAGCAGCTTGGGTTGCTCCTACAGCATTTCCTCAGGATTCGTGGTGCCTGGAGCAGGTCCTTCAGGAGGGGGTGGTTGGATTAGGAATCCGAGGAGGAAGAGGCTGTAGAAGCCAAGAGTACAGCGGCTCGTGGTCTCAGTTGTCTGCGGTCCCTATTCCCAAATTGTCCTTCCTCGCAGGGCACAAGAAGATGGTGGGGCAAGCTCTACCACCCAGTGGCAGAGCACACTGTGCTCCTGGTCACCCACCCACAAAAGACCAGTGTGTCCCCTCAACAAATCCCCACCTCCCTCCCCAGGGCTTTCCTCTGTCTCGGTTTTCATTGCAGGGCCTCCGTGGGATTGGAAACAAAGTCCCCTCCATGTATCTCTCTTCTCAATGCATCTCTTTTCTCCAGGCTTTGTCTTTGGACATGGAAGGTGGGATCACAAATATAAAATCCATTCTTTTCCAAGCATCCCTTCTATCAGGTCACTCTTCTCACCACATTATATTTGCGAGCTGTGGAAATCTACAGACAGACCCCAATACAAACCAACATCCTCAGCTCTATTGCCCCCATCTCTGTTTCTCTGAGTCCACCAGTCCAAGAGAAGTAAGTCATGCAGCGTGTTTCTGGTTCCGCTCTTGTGGCCTTGGTCTCACTGGAGACACCTCTTCCTGTTAATTAAACAATTCCAGGACCTGTTTTCTGTACCTGAGGCCAAGTGGCACTGCCTGGCCATGTCCAGGTTATGACTGGTGTGTGAGCAATCCTCTGTCCCTTTGCCAACCCCATCCCTTACTGGCAGGGAACTTTGTTGTGGTCCTCACCTGACCTTGCAGCCTCCCTGCCAGACAGGAGTTGTCTCTGCTGAGTAACCAGGAAACATTTCCCTCCTGCAAACAAGCAGCTGTGGACTTTTGCAGGTAGGTGTAACTTCTGGAAGGCTTTCTGCTAAGCTGGCTTCAGTGATGAAGACTGTAAGTCTTCAGCTCTTGGTGACATCTTCTGTGTTCTGCTCCCTGACTGCACAGCATCTCGTGTGACAGGTGCACAGCGATGGGGATCGTTTCAAAGAGGTCCCACAGTGATAAAAGCAATAACTGCAGCAATGATAATAATGAAAACCCTAGGAAAAAAAAAAACACTGACTGTGGTTAGCTGCAACACTTGGGCTGTGTGGTGGTCAGGACATGTGGGAAATCCTGCCAGGGAAATTGCCTCTATGAACATCCTTAAGTATTTCCAAACAGCAACGTGAACTGGCACATCTCAGACAAGGAGGGAAGTGCCTCCCCTATACCTGCACCCAGGTTAGACCTGCAGTAGGCTCTGTTGACCCCTGACGACTCCAACCTCACTAGAAGATGAAACTGTCATTATCTACAGTGGTTTTTGTGTTTCCTCAGAGCTCATTAGAAGCAGGAACAAGCAAGCTGGGCAACGTACAAGCAACAGGCATCACTCCCAGTGATCTGAGCAGATGTTCCTGCCCCTCCTCAAGGATCTCACTACAGCCCCAGGAATGCAGATGGGCAAGAAATAAGACAAAAGAAAAATGGCAATGTCATAGCAGCGTTACTGACATTTTTCCATGGGTATTTTTCCTTAGAAAGAAAATGTTTAATGTTCCACAAGGTGAAACTGGGGTTGGTGGAGGACAGCTGGGGAAGGAAGATGTGGGTTCAGCTGAAGTTTTTTTCTCAGATAAAACTGCGGTGATCCATTTTTATTTTGAGCTTTTAATTCATTTAGTTTTGCTGTACATTGAAATGGAGTAAACCCATGATTTCCTGCCTCTCAAAGAGAGACAGGGGAAGCCCTTTTCCCCCAGTGCCTTGTAGGAGGTGACACCAGAGTCCACAGCTGAGGACATTGATGGGAGTGAAAGGAAAAATTGGCCTCAAACACCTGCAGAAGGCAACGCCCTGAGCCACAGCGAATTCCTCTCCAGGAAAACCACCCCGTCTCCCTTTGAACCAAGGTGAAGTCTCAGTATCCACAGTACCCTGCAGCAGGGATTTCTAAGTGCTCCTCCTGGAGGCATTACTAGAAAAGGAGAGAAAATCCTAGTGATGAATGGGAGCCAGGGTCAGCAATGCACGGAGCTGATTTGGGTTGCTTTGTGCTTTCTCTTCCAAGAAAATGGCGAGCAAAGAAGAGCTCTGGATATTTCCTTCTTGTCTAGCTTGTGAGCTCTGCTTCCCACTGCAGCACCGGTGCATGCCCCTGTTCTCCAAACCAGAGAGGGGCACGCAGTGGATTTTATGGTTCATTGGCAAGCCCCGAGAATTGAAAGAAAATTGACTTTGATCTAAAAGAAATCAAATTTTTGCCTTCTCAGTATGTCCAAAAAAGAAAGAAGAAAGTATTCCTTTGAGATCAGGCAAAATGTTTTCTTTCATGTCTAGGCACTTTAAATTCTTGTTTAAATAAAAGCACAGAACAAAAAGGGGAAGGTAAGAGGCCGTGTGGAGGACTGTCTGATTCATCCAGCACCATCCCACAGCAGATAGGCTGGATAATTCACGGGGAATGTGCTTTGACATGGGAGGGAGAAGCTGCAAGACCCTGCAGGGGAGGCCCAGCTTGTGCAGAAGCAGCCAGGGATGCGCCTTGCAGGAGGCAGGTTTGAGCCACTGTGTTCCCTGCACATTCCTGGTGGGATTTCTTCAGCAGGCTGAGATACATAAATGAGTGTTCAGGGAGGCAGGTGCCTCTGGGCTGTTATTTAGCATCTTGGTAACCCATGCCTAACTCATGGTGAGACACTCCAGAAGTTTTCCGAATGGACAATTTCTGGGGTTTAGGACATACTTCCCTGACTATTTTTAATATTTTCTAAGCTCTGCACTACACAAGGTCGGGCTCTCTGCTGCTGTCAGTGGCTGCAGCTCTGCTCTCACCGGTGCGGCACCAATCTCTCTCACATTCACCAGATTTTCCTCCTTCGAGCGGACGCCGTGTTGCTAAGAGATGCTGTCTGGGCTGAGAATGAGCAGTTGGAGGGCAAGTTTCCCTCTTCCTTGGGAAGTCACCTCATGACTCAGCATAGATGCCATGGGCTATCTACCCCATTGTGCAAACTCATTGGGAGAGTTACCTTGTTCTGGAGAACACGAGGGCTAATGACACAAGAGTGCTGAAGGAAAAAAGCGAAGTCCATCAGAGGACAATACTTAACTGCTGGTGGCACTTTGCAAGTTCAGAAGTCACAGCACAATTTTTAGGCTGCACCAGCCCTAGCTAGGTCCAGTCTGTTATATGAGACATGACAGATTGTGGCGTTCTCGTCCTGCTTAATTCTCCAGCTACTCCATCCTGAGGAGCCTGTGCTTCCAGCACAGCACAGAGCTGCTCACAAAGCAATGGTCGTTACCATATTCCCCCTCTCATTCCAGTCCTGACCTTGCACCATTTAAGTCAGTGAGAGTTTTGCTCATGAAATATAGACTCCAGGGCCTTAACAAAGTCCAGACCGAAGGCTTTAGTGAGAATTTGCTGCCTTTACATAACTCTTGTTTTGAGCAAACAGGCTCTGAGCTCCCTACAGACAAACAGTGGGGGAAGAATGGGAGGAAACAACATCACGGGATACAAATGGCTTAGAGAATTGGTTCTCAATGTATTGGCAGTGCAGGGGATGAGGGTTGGAGCTAGGACATCCCAGATGCTTGTAAGGTTACTCACATCTTGAAGACATCTGAAGAAACCCAAAAGAGCTTTGGAAATGGAAACCATCACCTTCATAGGATGATGTCAGGGCTGCTGGTTCAGATTGTCTGGACCAGAAGAAGAGGTAACGGAAACGAATCTAGGGGTCTCTGGTCCTGCAAGGCAAAGGTGGTGTTTGCAGTGTGCTGCACCCCTCGGCGATCACAGCTTTCAGCCGGTGGTGGTTAACCTCTCAGAGAACCACGCTCAGTGGTTTTGTGGCACCTGCTGGGGTCTCCTGGCTGGTCCCACAACCTGGGCTATGAGCATCTCTGAGCTTAGAGGACACGACTCAGAGTTATCAATCTGGGCATGTTAGGTGATGGATATAGTGAACATGAAAAGCCTTGGCGATGGTCGTTGCTGATAGATCATCTCAGCCCAAGCGTGGGATGGGCCTCTGGAGGACAGGGACAGGGCATACAGCAGATTTCTCTCTGATACCACCCCCCCGTCTCTGGGCCTGCACATCCCTGCAGGGTTTGAATCACACAAAGACACATCTTCACGTGAACAGACTACTAAGAAACTCATTTATGACTCCCGTTGTGATGAGGCTGGCATGAGAAAGTGCAGTATCTGCATGTGACCATATCATCTCCATAAACATGAGCTTATCTGGCAAGACTTACCAGATCTTTCCTGATCCTCTGCACACAACTTTCTGGTAGACAATGAACCACACAGCACACTTCAGGGTGAGAACTGGTCTTTTTTAATGACAGAAGCAAATGCCATTTCCATCAAATGAGAAGAAACGAATGCAAACATCCCTGTTTCCCTCCTCCTCTCAGCATCGAAAGTCTCCGCTCTACTTCTTTTTCCTGTGTGCCAGACAGCAGTACATCCTCCTGCAGTCTTCAGTATGCTCCTCCTTCTCTCCTTTAGCACATGTCCTGGAACAATACCCATGGCAGCTCTTTTTTGGCTGGCTTTTGCCTGTAGAAAGAAAGAGAGCTACGTCTGCATTGACTAATTCATCATGGTCAAGAGCACAGAAATCCACTACCACCCAGTAAACTCCTTCCTTAAAGTGTCTGCATCCACACTGATACCTGGGACTGGACCCTGGCCACTGCCAGCACTTCCCTCAGGGTTGGTTGAGTCCATGCTATCCGGCCAAGAGCAAAACTGAGCCAAGTAACAATGCTGCCATTTAAATGGTGTGGAAGACTTAGTTCAAAATGTCAAACTGAGACCTCAGTCCTGGCACTGCTGAATTTATCAGCATAGTCACACTCTGGGTATTTAGCTTGAGATGAACTGAATTGCTCTGACTCTAGGGTCCAATGACTGTGATGGGACCCAGTTCACGTGGAGACCCCCAGACAATGGATGTCTATATCTAGGATGGTGTGATTATGGAGCTGACCTCCACCCCAAAAGTCTCGTGAGCCAAACCCAACCAAAATATCAATACAAGACTCACCACCCACACCCACTTTCCTCTAAAAGTCTTTTTTTAAACCTTAATTCCTTTATGGTACACTATTATCCCTCATTTCTGCTCCGCCTTACCTGGGGTAGCCATCAAGGCCATTAGAAAAACTGCAAACACAACATAGATTATCCTCATGACTGGATATCCACCAGGATCACAGCAGGTCTGGGATGCAGCCTTGCAGAGAGATCTTGAATTAGTTGTTAACAAAAAGGCTGGAGATCCTGATATTTATAGACATTTTTTGACAGAGAGGATGGTGTTAAGGAGGAGCATGACTTTGCTGCTGTCCAAGGACACATTGTTTGCTGCTTAGCAGGATATTATGTCACTCCAACCCAGTGGCTATCTGACAATGAGGCGTCCACTCTGTGCCCATTTGTCACTGGCTCTTTGAAGGCATCTTAAGTGGCCTGTACAGGCGTCTCTCCTTCGGGAACTTGACTCCTCTCCGTCTGGCTGCAAAAGCTTTTAGCACACAGTTGGAACTATCAGTCCCTGGTCAGGGGACTTGGTGTCGGCTTGTAGGAATGGTTGTGGTGGACAGTGTTACAGCAACATGTTGGGGACCCCTTCTTCTTCCCTTACAAAACAGAGACCTGACAGGACTGATACCACACTGGCCAGTGCCACCGTGTGCATTCCCAACTGTATGTCAAGACCTAGACCCTCTACTCGAGAATCCGAAGTGCTGTGGCAATGGACATGAAAGTTGTTATAAAGTTGAAAAGTCTTTCCTGCAAAAAAAACTCTGTCTGAAGACGAGGTCACCAGTCTAAGCTAATTGTCTGGGGCTCAGTTCAGTTGCCTGAACACAGACAGCACCGTCTGAGACCTCCTGAAATTTCCCCAAGTTTCTTCTTCTCTCCTACATCAATCACATCCAAGAGATTTGGAAGCCACTTTCTGCAGATAGGATGATTAGCAACTCAGTTCTTAGTCTTTTGAGTGTTATATAGCAAAACACTGAGTGCAGAGATGACCAAAGAAGAGTGGGAAGTAGCTTATACCTCTATTGTCCGCCTAAAGTCTCCTTCACCACAAGCTGGAAGATGTCCTAGTATTCACATTTACATCAGCTTATGACCGATGTGTTTCTTCCCTCATTTCCTTCTCCCTTGAGGAGAAGCAACGGAATAGCTACCAGGGCACCCCCAGTCCAAGAAGAAACTGAACCAAAGCAGAGATATTGTAGGTTGTGTTCTCTGGCAATGACTGAATGTTTCGGACTGAACAATATTGGCACTGCATTACACCATTCCCTCCAGAACTGCCCTAGAGCAGGCTGGGGCTATCTGCCCTGGAGAGCAAAAACTGCAGAAGCACTCGCTCCAAGTCTACCCACTCTGAGCAAGCTTCCTTTAGAGATGAATACACCTATAGTTTTATTTCTCATGTGGGTGTCTCCTTTTGTTTTGGATGTCTACACTCCTTTGATAGTGGAGATTTAGTCACTATAATCCACAGACCTGGGAGAGTCACTTGGCTTACTGGCCTGAGGGTTTTTGTTTAGGGTGAGTTGAACCATGCTCTAAACTCTCTCAACACTATTGAGTGGAACAACTATTCCCCGTGACTCTGACATTCTAGGTTTGTATCTGAGATGTCCCACCTGCTCTCTAGAAGGTAATGGTCTACCATAGCTCCCATATCATACCTGCCAGCCACATACAGATGTCCCAGGCACTCACTGGTGCCTCAGATGGCACTAGACATCTTTATTTAAGCAACTCAACCCACCACTAGCGTGTCTGTAGATCCTCTTATGTAAACACCTCAGTTTAGCTCTCCCTAATCTCTATTTCAGTCTCACCCAGAGAGTGCCAAGTGAACAAAGACATGAAGGGACTGCGAATAAAGGGGTCCCTTCCCCTCCATCCTTCACATCCAACCTGGACAGCACAGCCCTAAGATGCTGAGCGGATCACAGGCCCTGTGGATCTGCAGTTGTCCTCTCTTTCTGCACAGAGTGTGTCCCTTGTATTGCAAGATAAGAAAGCAGGGAAGAAGCAGAGGGGAAGATAAGGCAGAAGAATGATTAAACTGCCCCAAATTCTCCCAGTGTACCCCTCTAGCTGTCTTCTCCCTAGAGGGAAATGATTACTCAGTCCCTATAGCTCTTCTGGTCCTTGACTTCTCTACAAATAACAACCCACGCTGTATCTATTAGATAGTTCAGTGATGCCAGCCATTAACTCACAACTAATTTCTCCTGGAAAAACACCATCCAGCAACCCCCCAAATGGCCGCTGGTCATGGGTAATGTCATATAGACCCCTCCTCAGGGAAGTGAGAGCAGAGCTGGTTGTAGCAGCTTTTCCTTGCAAAAGCTGTTTCACTGTTGGACACTATACTGGATTTGTATGGCAAGGGTTTGGTAGTGGGGGGCTACAGGGGGGGCTTCTGTGAGAAGCTGCCAGAAGCTTCCCCCATGTCCGACAGAGCCAATGCCAGAGGGACCCAAGAGGGACCCACTGCTGGCCAAGGTGGAGGCCATCAGCAAGGGGGGAAGCGCCTCTGGGATAACATATTTAAGAAGGAGAAAAAGCTGCTGCTCAACTGCAGCCGGAGAGGAGTGAGAATATGTGAGAGAAACAACCCTGCAGACACCAAGGTCAGTGAAGAAGGGCGGAGGGAGGCATTTGGCTGTGCCCTGCACCCACGGGCGCTCACGGTGGAGCAGACACCCCACGCCGGAGCAGGGGGATGCCCGAAGGAGGCAGTGACCCCCTGGGAAGCCCGTGTGGGAGCAGTCTGTTCCTGAAGGACTGCACCCCGTGGAAGGGACCCCAGGCTGGAGCAGGGGAAGAGTGTGAGGAGTCCTTTCCCTGCAGAGGGAAGGAGAGGCAGGGACAGCATGTGATGAACTGACCACAACCCCCATTCCCTGTCCCCCTGCACTGCTGAGGGCGAGGAGGTGGAGAAATCAGGAGTGAAGTTGATCCCAGGAAGAAGGAGACAGGAGGGAGGGAGGAATTTTAGGATTTGTTTTCATTTCTCATTATCCTACCCTGACTTTGATTGGAAATAAATTAGATTAATTTCCCCAAGTTGAGTCTGTTTTTTTCCTGTGATGGCAATGGCTGAGCAATCTCTCTCTGTCCTCATCTTGACCCACGAGCTTTTTGTCATATTCTTCTCCCCCTCCCCAGTCCAGGAGGGGTAGTGATAGAGTGGCTTTTGGTGGTCACCTGGCCTCCAGCCACCAACCCACCACAGACTCTTATTCCCTGCATATGTCCACATACCCATGGGGTACCTGTACCTTCAAACCTAAAAGCGATGCAGCAGAAAGAATTCGATTTCTTTCTGAGAAGCCTCAAAACTCTGTTATCTCTCCTAGACTGGTGTCAAAGTAGGAACCTGCCAATGCATTAGTGAGAGTCTCTAACCAGTTTCTCTGTGCAGAGGCGCATGACTGCTCCCGCTGCAGAGGTTTCACACACCTTTGATCACCTTCATGGCTCTTCTCTGTACCTTTTTCTGCTCCAACACACCCAGTCTGAGCTAGGGAGAGCAGAAATCAAACCTTAAGTACCGTATTGATCTGTAAATAACAGAGAAGCACTGACTGAGCAGTCTTGGGGGTTTGGCACAAAGAGGACATAAAATCCGTTGCATGAGGTCTGTGAGGGCTTATTTACTTCTGTGTTGCCCACCTCTGGGGATTGGCTGGTATTATCATGGAAAGAGGGCTGTCTCATGCTTAGAGGAGACATTGCTGAACTACCCACAGTTTTTAAGACATTTACAGATAACCTGCAGGCTGAAAAAGCATCAAGGAACTGAAAGATTCTCTCTGGTCTCCAGAGGCTTGTGCTCATGGCCATAGAGAAGGCAAGTGGGAAAACAATAACTTCTTCCTAAATCCCTACCCCATAAGACCACTGGCAGCTCTGCAGCTTGTTGTCAGCAGGTGTTCAGGCTTTTTTGGTGCTGATGAGCGTTTGAACTGAGCTTGGAGAACCTGTCCTAATGCTTTTTGTGGGATCGTGGGGACACAATAACCACATCACACGCACCAGAGTTACATCTCCTTTTTTTCCCTTTTTAATTATTGAGAGGAGGGGATGATGACTGGGTTAGACAGTTGAGAAGCTGCTCCCAAAGCCACCGCGGTGTCTCCTCTTCTCCAGCTGCTTCCTCTTCAGCTCCTATTTGCCCTTCCAGCTGGGCGGGATGCAGCAGTAGTACTTGCAGTCGGAGGAGAAGGACCACTCGTCCACCTTGGAGCACTGGCTGGAGCAGTACCCCACCTTGGGGCAGTGCTTCCTTACCTGCCCAGAGCCTGCAAGGGGGAGAGAGCGGGACAGTGGTTGGGTCAGGGGAGGTGCCCCCATGCCCCGCTGTCGTGCCCTCCCAGCACCTTCTGGTGTGAGCGTGGCAGGGGTCAGAAGGATGAGGTCCTGCTCGTAGGGAGGTCCTGCCCCGTCCTCCCACATGTGCACCACCCCTGCCCCAGCCCAGCCCCAAAGCAGGAAGGGACCTTGAAGAGCACAAGCCTGAGAAACTCCCTGTGCATCCCTCTGCCCCCAGCTGATGACACAGGGCCAGATGGTGACACAGGTGCAGTCTGGGACAGAGATGCTCCCAGGGAGAGCACATTCATTCCCCTCATGAGAGACAGCCCAAAAGCAAAGTTCATAGAGATGCTCATCTGTGCAAG
>NW_020799097.1:3253599-3255601 GCF_003259725.1 Athene cunicularia
AAAAAAAAAAAAAAAAAAAAAAAGGAAAAGTGTACATTAAGACATTTTAAGAAAGTGATTAAGACGAAAGAAAGCGTTGTCTCCCTTTGTCAGTCTGTAGGGTGTCACACTGTGGTGTGTGCCCTGCCCGTCTCCCCAGTCCTCGTGGCCTACAGTAGGGCAAGAAAAAGTTAAAAGAAAGGTGGCAGAGCCAAGGACTCACTTTCATAATATTAAGCATACCGGCACTTGTCGGCTCAAGGAAGAAACACTTATTGGAGGTGTGTCACAAAGCTGTAAAAATTTTAGAGGCCAAAGGGAGAGACAAACTTTGGTTGTCCAGTTTTCATAACCCAAGACGTAGGCGAGGTGCAATGGTAAGTCAGGCAGTTATCAAAAAAAGTAACCGAAAAATTCCTCTTTCACACTGAGCATAGCGGAAACATGGGACTTGTTCAAGAAGTCAAAAATGTATCGAAAGGACAAATGTAATGAAAAAGCGGTTTAGAAATTAATGAAGCCAGTACAAATTAAAAAATTAGATACAAAACCTTCTTGAGGAAGTCACCGAATGTCACGTTCTGGAGGATGAGGAGTTTTACTGCGTGAAAACACAGGTTCTTGCACTCTTCCCAGGCACTCTCTTCCGCCTGAACCAGGCTCTGCGCCCCGACATGGATCAGCTTGGCGCCCCTCTCTGTGATCTAACCCGAGTACAGAAACCGAGTGAAGGGAAAGGCGAGGGCACTGCGCACCTTGTCTGCTTCATCACCGCTATTTCTAACTGTCGCTCTCAGGAGTTTGTCCATTTTTCACAGAATCACAGAATCACCTCGGCTGGAAAAGCCCCTGAAGCTCCTCCAGTCCAACCATGAACCTCACCCTGTCCGTTCCCAACTCCCCCAGATCCCTCAGCGCTATGTGGGTTGAAGACCTTCAGCCATGGTGTTTCCACACCCTCCCCACCCCATCCTTTCTGCTGCTGTACAGCCCCGTCACCACAAAGGTTATCCTCTACTTGAAGAGAGGACTTCTTGCTGCAGCTGGACTCACGGACTTCTCGTCCTGGCCACCAAGAACAGACCATACCTTTCCAATGCATTGCCTTGTGTGGATTGGAGGAATTCTGTGTTTTCCATGTCTTCACTTTCCTGATCATTATTCCACTTGCTTCAGTCTTTTCTTACAGGTCACATTTTCTTGACCTGCTGTCATTTTCTGAGCTCCCTTCAGCCCTTTTATTTTGAAGTGCGGTGTGTAAAACTGGATGGATGCATTTTTACGGGGTGCGCAGCGCAGTGGGTATGTCCTGTGTTTTACAAGCTCAGCTTTTCTTTGTATTTGTAGGACAATTAGCACTGGTTTCCCATCACCATGACATTGCTCATTTGTGCCTATCTATGATCCACTGCAACCCATATTTTCCCTGCAGAACTGCCATACAGCCAGAAACTACTTGTTCTATATTCTACAGCTAATTATTCTTGTCCGTATAGACAAGGCAGATTTACCTATTACTTAATTTTATTTTTTTTTTTCATTATCTTCTTAGCATGAGAAGATCTGCCGGAATGCTAATCCTGTCCTCTAATGCTTTGCAGTCCCTTTCAACTTCTTATTTGTGAATTTAGTAAGCACACTCTCTAGAGAACCTCACAAATTATTAGGCAGGATATCACTGCACTCACAACAGATCAGATGTGGTGTGGTAATTCATTACCGTAGCTTCATTTACATATTTGCTACATCCCCTTCAATCGGCATCATAGTCCCTTTTGAAAGATTACAGGCAAAATACCCAAATAGGTCTTGGGCCAAATGAATGGGATGAAAATTAAGTTCTGCACCTGGGTTGGGGCAACCCCAAATATTAATATGGGCTGGGGGATGAAGGGATTGAGAGCAGCCCTTGGAGAAGGACTTGGGGCACTGGTGGATGCAGAGCTGGACGTGACCCAGCAATGTGCACTCGCAGCCCAGAAAGCCACCCGTGTGCGGGGCTGCACCCAGAGCAGGGTGGGCA
>NW_020799097.1:3255651-3259178 GCF_003259725.1 Athene cunicularia
CTCCTATTTGCCCTTCCAGCTGGGCGGGATGCAGCAGTAGTACTTGCAGTCGGAGGAGAAGGACCACTCGTCCACCTTGGAGCACTGGCTGGAGCAGTACCCCACCTTGGGGCAGTGCTTCCTTACCTGCCCAGAGCCTGCAAGGGGGAGAGAGCGGGACAGTGGTTGGGTCAGGGGAGGTGCCCCCATGCCCCGCTGTCGTGCCCTCCCAGCACCTTCTGGTGTGAGCGTGGCAGGGGTCAGAAGGATGAGGTCCTGCTCGTAGGGAGGTCCTGCCCCGTCCTCCCACATGTGCACCACCCCTGCCCCAGCCCAGCCCCAAAGCAGGAAGGGACCTTGAAGAGCACAAGCCTGAGAAACTCCCTGTGCATCCCTCTGCCCCCAGCTGATGACACAGGGCCAGATGGTGACACAGGTGCAGTCTGGGACAGAGATGCTCCCAGGGAGGGCACATTCATTCCCCTCATGAGAGACAGCCCAAAAGCAAAGTTCATAGAGATGCTCATCTGTGCAAGTTTATAAAGATGCTCATCTGCATGCATGTGTTTTTCCCTGTCTTGTACCTCTCCTTAAGGGACAGAATCAGTGTTCTCAGAGCAAAATAGCAAAAGCCACATCAATCTTATTTCAAAAACTTTGATGTCCACTCAGCTGCCTGTAGTTGCATCATGATTTTAAAAACTGTCCTCTTATCCAGAAAAGGCAGAAAGGTTTTGAAACTGGCCCCACAGCAACCTTGCACCAAATAGTCACCGTGGTGGTTAAATGTGGGCCAGCTGAAAGACTTGGCCCAGGTGGACGAGAATTGATATCTGAGGAGAGTTTCTAATGCTTGTCTGAGAGATCCCAGTCCAGAATCCCATTTCAACTCTTGTAAAGGAACCAGAAAGCCTTGGAGTCTCAGAAACAGGCATTAGCCGCAATAGTTATGTCACATCAGTAAATCCAATGTGCCCAGGACTGTTGCTTGACACAGAAACTGAGTTGCACAGAAGAGTTCCCTCTGGTACTATGAACCTCTCTGAGTCCCCAAGAGAAGTGGCCACATCCAGACTCTTGTTAGGGAATTGCCTGGCCTGGGCTCAGTCCCAAACTGGATACTGAAGTTTTAACCTCAGTTATTTCTACAGAAATCTCTCTGAGGTAGTTCTTATTTCATTGTCCCTTGAAAGAAGTCATCAAAATGCTGGGGGGTTCAGCTGGAGAAGAGAAGGCTCCGGGGAGACCTTAGAGCGGCCTCCCAGGGCTGAAAGAGGGGGTGTAATAAAGATGGGGACAGACTTCTTAGTAGGGCTTGTTGTGATAGGACAAGGAGTAGTAGTTTTAAAGTAAAAGAGGGTAGATTCAGGCTAGATATAAAGAAAACATTTTTTACAATGCAGGTGGTGAAACACTGGCACAGGTTGCCCAGAGAGGTGGTAGATGCTCCATCCCTGGAAACATTCACTGTCCCTTGAAAGAAGTCATTAAAGTACCTGACCAGGTTATAGCAGTCACCTCAGTTGGGAATAACTATAGTTTTAAGAGCTAAAGTTACTTTAAAAGAATTCCAGTTAGTATCAGCTCATCTTGCCCAGTTCGTCATCTTACCTGGAGTGGCCAGGGAGACCAGTAGGAAGACAGCGAAGACAAGGTAGAGGAACCTCATGGTTGGAGTTGAGCTGGGATCTCAGCAAGGCTGGAGAGAGAAGTCTCGGAGAGAGCTCGAAGGGAGGAGGTGGTATAGATGGAGGCTGCGGCTGCCGGTTTTTATAGAGCTTTTCCTTGCAGAGCAGAGGATGCTGGGGAGACATGGGAATTCATCCAAGTCGAGCCGATTGTGGCACAAGCACCAGAATTTCCCACGTGTGCTGGCAGCCCCCTCCTTCCCCCAGCTCTGGTTACCCAATATCAGATACGATTTCAGCCCAGTGGCTTTGATGAGAGCACAAATGAATAGGGGCTGTCAGTAGCAGAGTTGTTAGGACTGAGCTGATGGGTCAGAGGGACCCGATGGAGATCTGCAGGTATAATGATGAGAGGAGAACAAGATCAGTATCACAGGGTTTCAGGCCTTTCCCAACCTCTGGCAGGGATGCAGCTGCATGCAATAGGGCTGAGCTGTGGCCGCAATGCACTGATAACTCTCCCTCCATTGTCCATCCTGGTCACAATGTGGGGCTGATGGCTTGGAAAGGACCCATGTTCCCATCTCTACTTGTGAAAGGAACCATGTCTGCAAAATCTCTCTGATAAATTTAGCAAACACCATGTTCAATGTAGTCTCTTTTGTTGTCCCCCCTCGCCCCTGAGATGGATGGATGGATGGATGGGCAGGAGCGCTGGGGCTGAGAGCTCCCAGGACTCTGGCTGAGCTGACCACTTGAAGACACTTTGATCATCACCTCTTCCTCACAAACCCCCCAGCCAGACCTGAGGTTTCAAACATGAACAGAGCTCTGCAAAGGAGCTTTTCCAACCCCAGTTCACTGGGCTGTTTAATAGCTTTATAAACAGCCAGAAGGAAAAAAAAAAAAAAAAGAGGCGAAATTCTAGAGAAAATTAAAAATTATTTCCTATATTCAGAATAAAGTCACTGAAATATTCTGTTATTGCAGTGTGAAACAGTACCATCTTTCAGTTATTTTTCTTCAGGGTTTTCTGCTATAATACCTTCTAGAAAATGGCATTAATCAAGCAGACAGTTTGGCTTTTTCCGTTAATATTTTCTATTTTATTGACAGCTCCTGACAGTAGATTTGATGTTTGACAAGAATGCCTTTTCTGACAGACGGTTGCATCCAGTAAGGTTTCAAACAACTCTATTAATAAATTACTGAATATGCACTGTTTTGCACATGCAATTCTCCTTGAAAATTGAGGGTGTAGTGTCAGCCTCTGCCTGGACAGGGATGCCCAATAGCTGGAGTGATGGAGCAGGACAGACAGTGGCCTCCATGGCCACTGGGAGAGCAGGGCAGAGCTAGTGACAATAGTAAGTGTCATCTGAGAGGCCAGTGACCACTGGGTAAGTCACAGGGTTGAGGCAGGCCTGAGGCCAAGCTGAGATGTCTTGTCTGGCAGCCAGGACCAGAAGGGTGAGTGGCTGGGCACCGTCATGGTCACAGCTGTGGGGAGCTTCACTGTGACTCCTGAGCTCCTGAATCAAGGAAAGGGGGCTCTACTGAGACATCTCCCAGCTCTTTCTCACATGGCTCTGTCCCAGGAGCATGATGTAAGGGCACAAGATATCAGGGCTGGCCTTGAGGACAGGCAGACAAAGGCGGGGGGCAGCAGAGGCTGTTGCTGCACGCAGGGTTTCCCCAGCACTAGCTCCCCATTTCTCCCACGGAAACTGAGAAATTTCCAAGCTATAAAAGCTGGATTGAATCACAGGCCCACCCTGAATCTGATTAGAAGAGGAAATCACGCTAACAGACAGACAGCCATAACAAAGAAATTGTCATACAGTTATAGGAGAACACTCCAGCACAGGGATGCGGTGTCAAGAATGATATTGTATCAGGATCTTGCAGGATGACTACTTC
>NW_020799097.1:3259228-3289644 GCF_003259725.1 Athene cunicularia
CATTATCTTCTTAGCATGAGAAGATCTGCCGGAATGCTAATCCTGTCCTCTAATGCTTTGCAGTCCCTTTCAACTTCTTATTTGTGAATTTAGTAAGCACACTCTCTAGAGAACCTCACAAATTATTAGGCAGGATATCACTGCACTCACAACAGATCAGATGTGGTGTGGTAATTCATTACCGTAGCTTCATTTACATATTTGCTACATCCCCTTCAATCGGCATCATAGTCCCTTTTGAAAGATTACAGGCAAAATACCCAAATAGGTCTTGGGCCAAATGAATGGGATGAAAATTAAGTTCTGCACATGGGTTGGGGCAACCCCAAATATTAATATGGGCTGGGGGATGAAGGGATTGAGAGCAGCCCTTGGAGAAGGACTTGGGGCACTGGTGGATGCAGAGCTGGACGTGACCCAGCAATGTGCACTCGCAGCCCAGAAAGCCACCCGTGTGCTGGGCTGCACCCAGAGCAGGGTGGGCAGCAGGGCCAGGGAGGGGATTCTCCCCCTCTGCTCCGCTCTGTGAGACCCCCCTGCAGGGCTGGGTCCAGCTCGGGGGCACCAACAGCAGAAGGACATGGACCTGCTCGAGCGGGGCCAGAGGAGGCCACGGAGATGCTGGGGGGCTGGAGCCCCCCTGTGAAGACAGGCTGAGAGAGTTGGGGGGTTCAGCTGGAGAAGAGAAGGCTCCAGGGAGACCTTAGAGCGGCCGCCAGGGCTGAAAGGGGGGTTATAATAAAAATGGGGACAGACTTCTTAGTAGGGATTGTTGTGATAGGACAAGGAGTAGTAGTTTTAAACTAAAAGAGGGTAGATTCAGGCTAGATATAAAGAAGACATTTTTTACAGCAAAGGGTGGTGAGACACTGGCACAGGTTGCCCAGAGAGGAGGTGGCTGCCCCCTCCCTGGAAGGGTTCAAGGTCAGGTTGGACGGGGCTCTGAGCAGCCTGATGTAGGTGAAGATGTCCCTGCTCACTGCAGGGGGTTGGTTTGATGGCCTTTAAAGGTCCCTTCCAACACAAACCAGCTCTATGGTTCTGATTCTATGAATATGTTTCCACATTTTGAGGGAGACCCTTGAAGAACCTCACTGCCATTGCACTGGTTGGGGATGGAAGCACCCTGAAAATGGATTTGATGGCCAAGTTTTGTGCATTGTGTCTGTGCCTTGCAGACAGCGTCCAGTGCTGGTGCATCATCAGAAAGGTGCCCAGATTTAATTTCTGCACCTCTGCTGTCAGCACCCCTGGCTGGAGCTGGGTCTAGCAGAGCTGGGCCGAGCAGCTCCGTGTCTGCTGGCGGCAGAGTCCTGGCAGCCGGATCTGGAGGAGGGGGAATTGTCCTCGTGTGTCCGGGTTGGTGAAGGCAGCCGGCGAGCGGCGAGGAGAAGCCCACTGGAGCATGGACCTGGTGCCTTTGTGAGTGGGACCAGCGGGTCGGGGTGACATTGCACACGCCAGAAAGCAAACAACAAAGATGGGTTTGCTTAATTTCTCCTCCCGCTGCTCTGCTTGTGGCAGGAGTCCCTCTATAAAAGCCAGGGCCTCCAAGGTCCCCCACCGTGGCCATCTCAGACCCACTTTGCTCTCGGTGTGCTGAGATCTCTGCTGGCCTCCAGACATGAGGGTTCTCTGTGTGGTCTTTGCTGTGCTCCTGCTTTTCTCCTTGGCCACCCCAGGTAAGACGGCAATGCATGGGGGTGGTGAAAGCCCCGAGGCCGGGGGTAGGTGTGACTGTCCCCTCTCCAGCCTTTGTGCCTTGGGGTGAAGGGAGGAGGTTCATCTCACCCAGCTTTGGCAGTGGAGATCAGCTACCTGCAGCGGGCTCTGGCTGATGATTTACCCAACCTAGCTCGCACAACCAATTTGGGATGAGATGAATGCCACGCTACAAAAGCCTGGCTCTTGAGCTCATGCAGAGGGATCTTGCCAGCAAGCTGTAGTACTGACATGTGTAGAGGGATGACTTCTAAGAGTGCAGTGGCCCCGCAGCTCAACAGAGATTGAAAGGATGGGCCCTACCCTATGTGGGTCTAAACCCAGCAGTACCTGGTGCATCAGTACCACCCTGGAGCCAGCAAACAGATAACTTACGGATCTCTGTCGTCCTACAGTGTCTGACATTTTCTCTTATAACCCATCTCTCTCTCCTCCCATCGCAGGGTACGGGCAGCCTAAGGGTGCTTGTGGGGGGTACTGTTCCCACATGTGTGCCAAAAGGGACGAGTGGACTTTCAGCCAGTCCTGCGGGAAGATGTACTGCTGCATCCCTCCACCCAAAAAGGGAAAATGATTGCGAAACAGACCTGCCGTGGAGGAAAAGCTGCACTCATAGTGGGGTTCCTAGCACTGTATTCACGTTGTGACTGCGACGGTGTTCCTTGCTTTGAAGTAAAGATGGGCAGATATGATTTCTGTGTGCTGTGTGGTTCATTCACCTCCCCAGAGGGGAGTGCCAGGAGAGGTTCTGCAGCCAGAGCTCCCTGGGCCATGGCCATGACACACCTCTGACAGCCCCAGACATTCCTGACAGCCTCAGCCCCGTGACACAAAAATGACAGACTGGAAGAGAAAAGGCTTTGGGATTTTTCCCACTGCTTCAAGCAGGGCGGTGGCGAAGGCTGGGATGAGGACTGATTGCCTAATACTGATTCTCCCTCCTCCACGAGTTAAATCCCAGTTTAGTTTTAGGGGACACGACAGCCCCCGATGCCTCATCAGTCCCATTCAGCCTCTGCACTGGGGACCTCAGTCCCGCTGTGGGGGTAGAGACCAGAGGCAAACAGCCATCACCTTCCCCTTGCACCCTCCAAATCCCACTCCTAGGGTGCCTAGTGAGCATCCTCACCCCTGTGCAGCCACTCAGGTTTCATGGTCCCGTGGCTGTCCTGGACACCCTTGCACAAAGCAAGTGACTTCTCAACATAACCTGTGACCAGATTATTTCATGGGGGATCACAGACAACGGGGATTTTTTTCAGTGTTCCCTTCCCCATCCCTTCTGCTCTGTGATAAACCATTCACTCCGGGCTCTCTGCAGAGGGACATGGAGCGATCCGGTGTTGGGTCTCTCAGAGCATCCTGACAAAGAGCAGCCAGGAAAGCCTCAGGAGCAGTATTGGAGGGTGAGATGTTTGTGTCAAAAACGGTTAACTCCCTGCCTGGCTCACAGGGCAGAAAGCAGCCCTGTTTCTCTGAAACCCTCTGGGAAATAGAGTAAGTTTCCAGCCATGGGTCTTTTCAAACCCATAAAAAAGCTACTGCACTGGTATTCCTTGGACTGAAGGATTCTGCAAGAGAAGAGAGGAGATACAGACCTCTCTCTTGCAGAAATATTGCTTAATTTCTGCAGGGGGAAGGTCTGCGTTCCCTCTCTTCAGCAGCATCTTCCGCGGTCAGCAGACATCTTGACACTACAGCCAGTACACAGAGTTGGGGGGGAAAAAGTAATAACTTCCTAATTTCTGTGTTTGTTCCAAACTCCCCCGACTACCGGGGGAGCCTGAGCACAGGGTGCCTGCAGGTGTGCCCCTGCTGCCAACCAGAGAAGTGAATCCACCCCTCGTGTCTGTACGTGCAACGTAAGGTGCTCCAAGGGGCTCAGCTACCAACCACCGCCATCCAAATGACTTTGTTCCAGGCAATTTCGGGGCAAACAGAAACAACCTAGTGAGCAGCCTTATGCTCCTTTATTTTATCTTTAGGACATAGGATAAATGTGAAATCTGACAACTTTAAAAACTCGATCAGTTTAAAGACTAACCAAGGATACAGGAATCTTGACAAAGCTGTGTCAACAGTGGGATTTCTTATGATATTTTTTTTTTTGTGGTAAGAGGAATAAGTCTGTTTCCACTTCCCCTGAGTGTGAGGGGGTTAAGATCTAGTCCATGGGCTGAGATTAGGCAGCAACAGGCAGCAGGTAAATGTGACACTTGTACAGGATGGCCCCTCAAGAGCCACAGACTGTTGTCTTTGAAGCAATAATTTGTCAAGCTTCACCTGACCCCAGACAAGAGGATATGAAAGAGGGAAAATTCACTTAAAAACTGTATGTTGGTGAGAAGACTTCACAGACACACAGGGTTGAAAGTTTGACAAAATAATAACAATTGGAAAAGCAAACACTGAACAGCAAAACCAAAACAACCCTTTTGCTGTTTCTTTCACGTTTTTCTCCAAGGAAAAAAAAAAAAAAAAAAAAAAAAAAAAAAAAAAAAAAAAAAAAAAAAAAAAAAAAAAAAAAGAATAGTGTGAGTGAAGAGAAAAGCCATGTGAAAGTGAACTAACTGCAAAATGGGTTTTTGAAGTGGTGTCTCTTGCTCTGCTGCATCTCCAGCCTTCAAAATGTTGCTGCAGCTAAAGCAAGTACCTGACACCAGTAGTTTATTTCAAATTTCTGTTAGGAGGGTGAATGTTCCCCCCTGTTACTGCTCCTGTCATCTGCAGCTGTGTAACCTCCTTGTTGCAGCCTCTTGGGGAGCAGAGGGATTCTCCAACTGCACTAACCAACAGGAGGGAAGGCATGTGTCTTGTTTTGGGGGGGTTCAGCCTGGAATTTGGCATGGGTGTAATGTGAGGAGAGGGGGAGACAGGATTGTTTCATAGATCCCACCTCTTCTATCAGCAGAAGATTAGACCTGGGGTCCCTGAGGGGAACCCAGCTCTCTCTGAAGTATAGAAGCTCTCAAAGACATGGCAGGTGGAATTTAAAAAAAAAAAAAAAAAAAAAAAAGTCAGAGAGAAATTGCTTGGCCTCTTCTACCCGTGTGCCCTGAATGCGTTTTGCTGCCACAGGAGTTGCACATGTCTCAGTCTGGGTGTTCATCCTGATTCGTGGAAAAGACTCTACAACTCAAATAGAGTTACACAGCAGGGATGTTTACTCCAGCCGGGGTGCAAGGAGATTTCTCCACAAAGCTTGCACACCCACCCCACATTTTACCAAAACTTACGGAGTGTGGATATCCATATTCCTTGGGTTACAGAACACAAACATCCATATGCATGAGTAGGACTGGGTTAGTTCGAAAGGCTGATGTCAGCAGTTGATGTTCTCTTTGCACCTGCCCATTGCCTCCTGGGGGGCATCTCCGGGGGTCTTTGGGAGGAAGGCTCGTAGTCTTTCTCATCCTGTTTTTTCCCCGGAGCATGCACAGATTCTCTTGGCCAATCTCTTGAATAACAAGAGGGGTTTTCAGCCAGTTTATTTTTCTATCTTACCTAAGAGAACCAATAGAACTTCTACCATTTGTACATGGCTATATTTACTCCAACTAGTTAGAGCTGCCTGTTCCTCAAGGACAAAATCATAATATGTTACTGAACGTTGTAGTCCTTAGTAGATTTTTCACAGTGAACTGCTTTGTTTTGATGAGCACAGTAGTCCTTGGTAAAATTCCACAGAACACTCCAGGCAAGCAGGATTCTTAGAGATATTTAAAAATACTGTAAGTAATACTATAGCTTGCTGTAAGAAAGTAAATAAGTTGCTAAGCAGTTTTCTATAAGTAAATAAATCTCAAAACAAGTAATCATTTCTCTGTATCAGTCCTCTGCAACTGGTTCACATCTCCACTGCCCACAGAAACGGGGAAGGCAAGTGGGATGCAGCTCTGCTACACAAAAAACATTTCGTACACGTGCACTTTGTGCTAACACTAAATATGTTTTTTGCTTTTTTTCACCTCTTTCAGCACAGCAGCGCACCCACCTAACATTTCCACAGTCAAAGGCACTTGAAGGAAAAAGAAGCTGTGCTTGCCCTGCCCTGGCAGCCAGGAAATGTATGTCCAAGGCCTCGTTGGGCCACTCATCTCTTCCTGCAATGGTAGAGCATCCTACAGATGCTATGCATTCCTCTTCAGAAGCGAGCGAGGAGCAGGGAGCGAGGGACACTGGCTGCTTACAGCAAATGTTTTGGCTGCAAAAGTGTTGTCTCTGTTGCATGGGTGGGTTGTTTGTCAGAGCAAAAGGCCTCTCTGCAAATGGCATCCAACAAATTTTCAATGGCTGCCTTTGGAGGAAAGATGGGAGCTGATGGGAACAAAAATCTGACTGGTCTTGTGAGGGTGGTCAACAATGATAGGAGACTTTTTTGATCACAAATGTTGTTATTCCAGGGCCACATAGGGGTCGTAAGTTTGCAGTGAGCACTTCATCCAGTCTTATTTACACACACACCAAAAGTACGGAGGAGAGAGATACTGGTGATGACACATACGAAAGGAAAAAAACCAAAATGTCAGGGATTGTTTTCTCATCTCTGAGAAACCAGTGTTAACAGACTGGCATCGTGAGAGAGAAATATTCAGCTATTACATCAACAAAAGGTGCTTTCCAGGGCTAAACCTTCTTCTTGGATATTAAGAAAAATTTCTTCACCAAAAGGGTTGTCCAGTGTTGGAACAGGCTGCTCAGGGAAGTGGAGGAGTCACCATCCCTGGAGATATTTAAAAGATGGAGATGTGGTGCTTAGGGACAGGGTTTAGTGGTGGACTTGGCAGTGGCAGGTTTGTGGTTGGACTCAACGATCTTGAGGGTCTTTTCCAACCTAAACGATTCTAAGCTGAGCATCCAAAAAAGTTATGCAGTCAAATAATATTGCATACACGGAAACTGCTTGGGGTAATTTCAGGCTTTCAGAAGAAGAACGAGCCAAAGCACACAGAGTCTAAAACAGCAACCCCCAGCATCACATCAAAAGTCGGTGATTTGTAGCATGTCGGATGGTGCTTTGGGTACGAGGGTGCAAGAGAGGGTTGGAAGACACAGTCCCCTCTTTCCAGAGTAGAACTCTGGTACAGAGAATCTCAGAAACTGCGCCCAGACCTTGTCTTGGGGAGGATCGGTTGCCTAAAAGTGAGTTAGTGTGTGCACAGGTTAAAGACGGGGCAATTCAAGTTGACCCCGTGAGTGCAATATAATTGCAGGACCACGATGGCTGAAGTATGAAGACCCCCTTAAAATATCTAATCAGACACACGACAGCGCTCACATGATGATAATGCTGCTTAATCCTGTATGTAATTCAGTCTATTCTGGTTGACTTGGATATTTCTCGGACAAAGGTATCTGGGTGTGAACAAGTGTCCAAGAAAAAGAGAAAACACCTCTTAGTGTGCTCAGTCACCATTGCTGCTAAAAATATGGGCTCTCTCTAATGTCAGCCTGTTCATATTATAAATTCTAGCTATGCCAAGAAGCAGATTTATGTCCTGGAAAGCACCTTTTATTGGAGAAGTAGCTGAATATTTATACCTTACAAAGCCAGTGCTGATAAATTATTGGATTACTGGGTTTTCGTGTGTTTACAGGGAGAAAACACCAGCTACAGGCTCACCGACCTAGCAGTAGGAGACAAAGAAATAACAAGTGATTTCTCAGCGCTGCCTTTGGTACACTAAATAACAGAGAAACAGAACTTGGTTCTGACTAACATGCTGGGCTTGGCTCAATTTTACCCTGCAGAGCGCTGCTCTGCAGCACAGATCATACGGTACTTACACTCCACATCTTTGCAGGAGCAACAAGGGATGAAAAGGCCACTGCTTTTGTGCTTAATTTCAATGAGGGAGATACATAAAAATGGGGAAATTGTTAAAAAAGAAGACAAAAGGGACAGCTAAAAGAGTTAAATCCTTGCAAATAGATTCTTTGCAAGCACCATGGGAGCTATTTAAGGCCACTATATTGGAGACTCAGAGAAAATGTATGACACCTATTAAAAAAAAAAAAAAAAAGCCCTGAGAAAGAGCAAAAGGAAAAGGTCATAGCAGAACAGTGGGATGAGGGAGGGTTGTTAGAAAGAAGAAGTTAAAATTGTGTCCAAACATGGAAAATAGAAAAGATAATAAACTGTGCCTGACAAAAGTGTAAAACACAATAAAGGAACTCAGCAGAGAATTGCAGGAAGAACTTGCAAAAGGCAAAGAAAGCTCTTAAAATAAGCTCTTTTTTTTTTTTTTTTTTTTTTTTTTTTTTTTTTTACATCAGGAACGGGAAGCCTGATGAAGAGCATGTAGGGCAGGACATGGTCAGAGCAGTAAAGCTAATAAAAGCTAAGGCCACTCCATGGGAACTAAATGAAATATTTGCAGCTGTGCTAACCTTGCAAGAAAGAAGGGAGGTCTTCGTGCTGAACTTGCCTTCGTGGGGACTCATCAGAGGACTTGTCTTAAATGTAAAGGAGGTGGAAGAGAGGAAATAAGCAGCAACAAATTGCCAGCATGCAGATCTTTTTCCCAAAAAAAGTCCTCAGGGAATTCAAGGATGAAATACCTGCCGTCCTGACTGCGACGTGTGATTTATTGCTTAACGAAGATTTACTGTGCAGGCAAGGAGGTGGTAATGTTATAAAAAAAAATAAAATTAAAGGGTCTTACAGGATTGTATAGATTATAAATACAATAACATGGGAAAAAACAGAGGAAAATCCTGTCCTAAAAACCTGCTAAAGTTCCCTAAAGGAGGCAGCAGCCTTGAGGAGTAGAGAGATTGGGATGCAGGAGGCAGGGACCAGCACTCTGGAGCCAAATTGCAGGAGAGGGAGGTCATTGGAAGAGCTGTAGGGGGACACTTTTGGAGCTACGGTGGTAAATTTGATCTTAAAAGACCTAGAAATGGGGTTGAATGGAAAGGTGGCAAAATTTATTACTGGTGCTGGATTGTTCAGGGTAATGAAGGTGACGGCTGTGGAAGGGTCTCGCTGTTTTGAGCGGCTGGCTCCTAAACTGACTGATGAAATTCAGTGCCCGTCCATGTAGTGATGCACGTAGGAAAAAATCAAACTAATTTTATATGTCGAGTGAACGGCTCTATGTTGGTTATTTCATCGCCCAGCGGAGACCGGGAATGCGATTAGGAGAGGAAGAGAGAACGAGGAACAGCATCATTGCACTGATAAACCTCGGGAACTGTTTGACAAATCTTGGAATCTCAGGCAGAATTTTGGGACCCTTTAGTTGCTCTTTTGTGGTTTTCCCGTTTCAGGGAGAATATGTTCACCTCCTTTTAACGACAGCTAACATCCCCGTGGAAGAGAGGGAAGAGTTAGAGGCACCGAGATTCACATGTGCCGTTCAGAGAGTGAAATCTGAGCTCTGGTGAGCCTTCAGCCTCCCTCTTATCGGAGAAGCATCAACTAGAAAAAGCCCCGATGGGTCATTGCTTTGCTGTTTAGACAGACTGCACTCAACCAGAAAGGTCCACGTCCCAGTACAAAAAAAAAAACAAACAACAAACCCAGTGCAGGCTCTGCCCTGATTTCTGCCTGCGATTAAACCCAGGTACGAGTGACAGCGAAGCAGATGGGCACATTAACACGAATCTTTGGGCCAGACGTTTCCATTATGCCTGGCATTCCTCCTTCTTCCAGGGCAGATGCACTGACTGTCACTACAAGAAGAAGACAGATCTTTGAAATGTATAGCAACAGACAGTATGGTAACTCCAGATTTGTGTGGAAAGTGGGTTTTGCTGCTGTATCCGGCTTGTTTCCTTTAAAATGTTTCTGCAACAGTCATTTTCACTGAAAATAAGATTTAGAGGGAAGCAGTGTGGGGAAAAAAAAAAAAATCTTACAACCAGGATCCAATCTATTATCACCCTTCAGTTTCCAGAAGCATGGCTCGGAAAAACACCCTTTCTTTTGCAATTTATGGGGCTGTTTTAACTTGTACTTATCATAATTTCTCAAGTTACTCTAGCTGCCAGATCTGAAAGACAGAGGTTTGGGTTTTTTTTTTCCCCAAATACCCGTCCTTTCAAGATGTGGAACACCACGAAAGCTTCACGTGAGAGGGGTGAATAAATCACTGCCTTAAAATGACATGGGTTTAGATGAAAATCAAGAGCAAATCAAGATCAGTTCATTATTCCACTCCTGCACACGTTCTGTTGTTGTGTATAAATAGGAAGGTATCTCTGCTTTCTCACTGAAAAATACAGTTTCTTTTGCAGATTTGTCTGGACCTGTGTGAACCCCAAGTTTTAAGGCCCCTCGCTTTTGTTGCTTTTCTTACTAAATTCACTGGACAAAGAAAATATATGAGAAAGGCAACACAGACGATGACCGAGGAAGGATCTTCTACTGAAATAGTGAGAATTTCTGCAATAACATCGGGGTACCAAGACACATGGGTCACTCAAGACCTGTCAAACTCTTGGGCTCACATACACCAAACCAAGCCCTGGATCGGTGGCACAGAGAACATCCTGAAAGAGTTTATTAACAGTGACCTAATCTTACAGCACAGAGAACTACAGTTTCTCCAGAGTTGGTGAGAAGTTATTCCGACAACACCAAAGTTCACAGGGAGGTCAGAGCTGGTGCTGTCAGAGCTGTGTTATGTTCCCCAAATTGTTCCTCTTCCAGCAACGACTGAGCAGGAAAACAAAACGGGCGGTTGCAGCCTCTTTTCTGATCTGAGGCAGAGATTCTGGTTGTGTGTTTCTCTTCACCTTTCCATTTATCTATTCCCCATCCAAGGTCCACAGAGGTCTCTGGAAATGGTATTGCCTTTATTCAAGCCGGCTATGTATTTACGGGAAGAGAAGAAGGTGGAAGCTTGCCACGGGCCAGTGTGGGTTTATCATGCTTGCAGGCAGCTCCCTGAATGCCTTTAGCAACCGCTGGGGGTTTCTGGGTGGTGTCTCGGTACTCCCTTTTAGGTCCCTGTATTTACATTTTTCACTTTCACCAAACTCCGCTTGGTTGCATTGTGTTCCCTTACAATTCTTGGGTTTCTCCAACCCTGTGGCTCTTTCTCCCCACAGTCCAAGGGCACCTTCAGATATGACAAGACTTCAGTAAGCAGGCTCCTGGTAGGACCCGTGGCCCCGTGGAGAGAGGAGCCCAGGCTGGGGCAGGTTTGCTGATGGGACTTGTGCCCCCACGGGGGACCCACGCTGGAGCGGTGTGTGAAGAACTACAGCCTGTGGGAAGGACCCACAATGGAGAGGTTCGTGGAGGACTGTCTCCTGTGGGAGGGGGACCAGGCTGGAGCAGGGGAGGAGTGTGAGGAGTCCTCCCCTGAGGAGGAAGGAGCAGCAGAGACAAGGGGTGATGAACTGACCACAACCCCCATTCCCCGTGTCCCTGCGCCGCTGGTGGGGTGGGGGTAGAGAAACAGGGAGTAAAGCTGAGCCTGGGAAGAAGGGAGGGGTGAGGGGAAGATGTTTTAAGATTTGGTTTTGTTTCTCGTTATCCAACTCTGATTTGATTGTTAATAAATTAAACTGATTTCCCCCCATTGAATGTGTTTTGCCCGTGACAGTAATTGGTGAGTGATCTCTCCCTGCCCTTATCTCGACCCACGAGCCTTTTGTTATATTTTCTTTCCCCTGACCAGCTGTGGAGGAGGGCGATAGAGCGGCTTTGGTGGGCACCTGCTGTCCAGCCAGGGTCAACACATCACAGGGGGAAATACTTCACCCATCCATTCCTGCTCCTTACCCAGTCATCGTAACAACAGTCTTGACAGGATCTCAGACAAATACTGATTTTTTGAGCCCCAGGACTGAACTGGGGTCCCTCCCACATGAGACCCACAGGTTCTGCTGTAAGGCTCTGTGGGGAAAGGGACAATCAGGAGGGTCTTATTCCAAATAGATATTTTTCACCCACCATCAACTGAGTTCACTGGGGGAAACAGAGAGGAAAACTCTGTATGTTTAGCAGTTCTGACAAAAAATTTGTTCAAAAAGAACAATGAGATGTGCTATTAATTGGCCTTTTGGTCTGGGCTTGGAGAACCTGTCCTAATGCTTTTTGTGGGATCGTGGGGACACAATAACCACATCACACGCACCAGAGTTACATCTCCTTTTTTTCCCTTTTTAATTATTGAGAGGAGGGGATGATGACTGGGTTAGACAGTTGAGAAGCTGCTCCCAAAGCCACCGCGGTGTCTCCTCTTCTCCAGCTGCTTCCTCTTCAGCTCCTATTTGCCCTTCCAGCTGGGCGGGATGCAGCAGTAGTACTTGCAGTCGGAGGAGAAGGACCACTCGTCCACCTTGGAGCACTGGCTGGAGCAGTACCCCACCTTGGGGCAGTGCTTCCTTACCTGCCCAGAGCCTGCAAGGGGGAGAGAGCGGGACAGTGGTTGGGTCAGGGGAGGTGCCCCCATGCCCCGCTGTCGTGCCCTCCCAGCACCTTCTGGTGTGAGCGTGGCAGGGGTCAGAAGGATGAGGTCCTGCTCGTAGGGAGGTCCTGCCCCGTCCTCCCACATGTGCACCACCCCTGCCCCAGCCCAGCCCCAAAGCAGGAAGGGACCTTGAAGAGCACAAGCCTGAGAAACTCCCTGTGCATCCCTCTGCCCCCAGCTGATGACACAGGGCCAGATGGTGACACAGGTGCAGTCTGGGACAGAGATGCTCCCAGGGAGAGCACATTCATTCCCCTCATGAGAGACAGCCCAAAAGCAAAGTTCATAGAGATGCTCATCTGTGCAAGACTGCACAGATGTCTTACACTTCTCTTTAGGAGAAATGATCAGTGTTCTCAGAGCAAAACAACAAAACTAACACCAATGTAGTTTCAAAAAACTGAGTTGGTGTTCCAAAAAAATTGAGGGGTCTCACAGGTGGCAGTTCCTCTGGTAACCAGAAACATGACCCGCATGTGTTAAAAGATATCCAAGTACCAAACACTAGGCCTCAAGGTGGGAGACTGTTGCCCTAAAACATCTGGGAAATTATGTCCAGAGTGAATGAATATTGGACTGGGAACCCTTCTGGGCCCCAGATCTTCCTTTCATTCATTGAAGAGGGAGGTGAGAACCAGAACTGGAGCGATATCTGTCAGCACTGCACATTAAAAATGCAAGGGAACTGGACCCTGAAGATATACGCAGAACTGGTTTAACACAGAAGGTAGCATCATCTGAGCAGGAAACATCCAGGAGGCTGATGTCTGAAAAATACTTCCAGCACTCACCTGGTACTCCATGGCTAAAATAATTACACCAGGGCCCAGCTCACCTTGACCTAGAAGGTGTCAAAAATGTCTAAAACATCCTAAATGTGCCTCTTACAGTGCTTCAAAGTGATTTTTTTTTTCTTTGAAGACTCTTTTGTCTGCACATGAACATATTGCCCCATATAAGACAACCTGGGTGTAACCAAGTCGTTTGTGCATTAGCAGGAGACCAGCACGCATCTGCATACCCGAGGGACTAGGTATCTTTATGGGGGCAACAAAATTACAGGCTTTAAAGCCAACAGAGACTCTATTTGCTCAAGCTGCCCATCGAGCGTGGTCCGCTCTGACCCTCATCACTCTGGCTCTCCCGCCGTTATCCAGATCACCTTCCAAAGCAATTCACCCTCTTACCTGGGACAGACAAGGAGACCAGGAGGAAGACAGTGAAGACAAGGTAGAGGAACCTCATGGCTAGGGCTCAGCGAGGATCTCAGCAAGGCTGGGGAGGAGGATTGGAGAGAGCCTGAGCCAGATGCTGCTGAGTGGCAAGGCTGGAGATCCTCATATTTATAGTGAGTTTCTGTGCGGAGAGGAGGGTTCTGGGGAAGGTCCTGTTGCTCACGAGACCTCTCATGGTTCACTGCACAGCACAACTGCCAGCCCCTCCACCCTGCACCTGGGTATGTTGGCAAAACCTTGTTCTCCCCAGATCTGGTATCAATACCCAGTTCAAATGAAAACCATGGAGTGTGACAGGAGCGAACGGCAGAACAGATCTGCTGGGGCAGAGGGACCTGATGGAAAGCAAGATCAATATCAGAGGGCTTCAGGCCTTTCTCAACCTTTGGCAGGGATGCAACTGCATGCAATAGGGCTGAGACACGGACACGATGCACTGATAACTCTCCCTCTGTTGTCTAGATCTGTCACCACGAGGGGCTGGAGAAGCTGAGAGGGGCTCTGGTGTGAGCAGCCTTGGCTTGGGAAGGACCTGATGTCCATGTATCACCCTCTCGGGAACCATGACTGCAAAATCCCTCTGATAAATTCAGCAAGCATCATGTTCAGTGTAGCCTGTTCTGTTTTCCCTTCTCACCCTACTGATGGGCAGGAGCACTGATGCTGAGCACTTTTTCCCAGGAGTCTAGATGAGCTGACCCCTTGCAGACACTCCAATCATCGCCTCTTCCTCACAAAACCTCCAGATAACTCTGGGGTCTCAAGTGTGCTTAATTTCTGGGACAGAGACAGCCTGATCCCTGCTGTCAGGGCAGCTCTGATGCTGAAAGAATATTATTCAGAGCAGTAAAATGAAAGCTGACTGCAAAGAGTCTGCAAGGCAGAAGGATCTCAGCACTGACCGGCAGCGTAAGCAGATGGCAAATGAGCGTCCATGATGGCAAACTTAGTTTCACCTTCCAGGAAAGAGGTGCTCGTAAAAAACACTTCAGAAAAAAAGTCATCTCAGTGTCCAGAGGCAGTCAGAAAGGAAAACGGAGTGTCAGGGTTTCCTAGAATGGGCACTGACAAAAAGCTGTGTGTCCCTGTACCGGTTTTGAGGGTACTTCATTCTGCACACTGTGCACGCTGCTGGTGTCCCTGTCTCTGCACACGTAGAGTAGGACAAGAGGAGGTACAAACGATGGTAGAGAGTATGGTGAAAGCTGGGGACTTACTATCAGACAGCGAGATAGTAATTATACTGGGACTCTTTCATTATAGGAGGAGACGAGGATGTGGGGATATGTTACAGCAGTGTCAAAACTAAATGTACTAACAGCGAGAGAACTATGGGTTTCCATTTCTCACAACCAGAGAAGTAGGAGATAACGTGCAAAAAAAGATGATGCGCTGAATAAAGAAGTTCTCCTTTCACTCTGCACACAGCAGGATGGTGCAATTCATTGCCATGGAGGAAGAAACTGTAAATGTGTTTGTAAGGCAAGTAGGGCAGTCAATCAGACTTTGAGGTTTGCTCTCCTCTGAGCAGGTGGCTGGACCAAATGGCCTCCAGAGCTCCCTTCCACCCTGTATTATTCTATACTTCCACGAAATCCATAAAATCCACTGAGGGGCATTCAGCACAATTATATGGGTCCGTGTCCAACTAAACAACCCCCAAACCTCAGACTGCTGGAACACACCACTGTATGTTTGCCATGTTATTCCACTCTTCTAAGCGTCAACTATTTGTCACAGTCAGATTGAAGACACTTGGCTAGACGGTCGCTGCCACACAGGGAGCAAAGAAGCTAGTTCAGGGTCTGGAGCACAAGTCTTATTAGAAGAGGCTGAGGGAACTGGGGTTGTTTAACCTGGAGAAAAGGAGGCTCAGGGGAGATCTTATCGCCCTCTACAGCTCCCTGAAAGGAGGTTGTAGCGAGGTGGGGGTCAGTCTTTTCTCCCAAGTAACAAGCGATAGGACGAGAGGAAATGGCCTCGTGTTGTGGTTTAGATTGGATATTAAGAAAAATTTCTTCACTGAAAGAGTTGTCAGGTGTTGGAACAGGCTGCCCAGGAAATTGGTGGAGTCACCATCCCTGGAGGTATCTAAGCAGAGATGGTGCTTAGGGACATGGTTTAGTGGTGGCCTTGGCAGTGTGAGCTTTATGGTTGGACTCAATGAGCTTGAGGGTCTTTTCCAACCTCAGTGGTTCTGTGATCCTGTGATTCTGTAGCGCAGTTTACTCTGACTTATAAGTAAACTGTGCTGGAGCCTGATGCAGCAAGCTCACTGTCCCCACTGGTAAATTTTTAGCCCAGCCCTGGCCATGCTTTTTTCCGAGGCCACTTGACATTTTTGCCACCGCACTGCACGTGTCTCCATGGGACAGGTACAATTTCCAACAGAACTGCAATGGGGCCATCCCGCTTTGAATGGAAAAGAGTTCAATACTGTGGAAAGTGGCCAGGGTACCCCCACTGGCCTCAGGACCACAGAGTACACCCTGCTACTGTTCAGTTTACCAACAAAGACATAACCACGATGATTGCTGCGTGTTGTTACCAAAGTAACATAGAACCGTAGATGTCCTCGGAGTCATTGCTCCACATCCCCCAGGCAGAGCTCCTTCCAGCCCTAAATCATCCCTCTCAGAAAGGTGTGAAGGCTGTTCGGGAATACCACCAACAACAGGCCTGCCCCACACCATTTGCTGTCCTTCGGGACACTGTTGTCCATCCCACCAGAAATGCTATCCTATATAAAACACTCATTGCAGGAGTTTCGGCCAATCTGGACCATCCAAGTCATAGGGAACATGTTATTCCTTTCCTAGGAACTCTTTATCCCATATTTGTGGGGCATCATGGCTCCCACTTTTTTTTTTTTTTTTTTTCCCCCCACCATCACTATCTCAATTCTTCCAGACTTCTGTTACAGATTGTATTTTCTGGGTCCTTTAACCATCTCAGCTCTAGACTCTCTTGAACGATTCCACCTCACCTCGAAGTACAGTGCCCTAAGCAGCAAACAGCACACTATCTGAAAGTCTAGCACTTTGGAGTAATAAATGGATTAATTTAAACAATAGCCCTCTTGGATTTTTTTTTTCAGAAAGAATGATTTCTGCCTTTACCATAACAGAATGACACTGTACCATTATGTGCACCTTGTTGCCCACTGCAGCCCCACACTTCTGCAGAGTCACTGCATTGCCAGATGTTGCTCATTCCACCTTCTCCACTAAAAAAAAAAAGTCAACCTCCAGCATCTTCCAACATGCTGCAGTCCCTTTCAGCCTGCTATTTGCAAATTCAGTAAACACAATCTTTATTCCATTATGCAATTTGTTAATGAAGACCCTGGATAGTGCAGGACTCAGAACAGCCTTCGGAGATGTCCTTCTACCGTCACCATGGTAACTGGAAACTTATTAGCTCCTGTTCATAAACCATTTTTCCTTTATTTCCTTTAGGCCGTGATCAATACTGAAAAACAAAACGAAACAAAACAAAACTGAGACAAAAATACCCAGCCAGATGAATGCAATGAAAATATTGTAGAGCACCACACCTGGGGGAGAGCTTTGAGGAACTGCCAGGACACCAGTCAGGGATGGATGCACCCTGGAAACTATTCCCCATGATGGATCTGATGCCCGGTATTGTCCGCTGTGTCTGTGCCTTGCAGAGAGTGTCTGGAGCTTATCAGAAAGGTGCCCAGACTTAACTCATGCACCGCTGGGGAGCAGCTCTGCTGTTGGCAGCCCTGGCTGGAGCTGGGTCTAGCAGAGCTGGGCCTGGCGGCTCCGTGTCTGCTGGCGGCAGAGTCCCGGCAGCCGGATCTGCAGGAGGGGGAATTGTCCTCGTGTGTCCGGGTCCGAGGAGAAGCCCACTGGAGCATGGACCTGGTGCCTTTGTGAGTGGGACCAGCGGGTCGGGGTGACATTGCACACGCCGGAAAGCAAACAACACCTCCCTGGAGATGGGTTTGCTCAGTTTCTCCTCCCACCACTCCACTGGTGGCAGGAGTCCATCTCTTAGCACCAGGGTCTCAATCTTTGGGTTTGATTAGCAGAGTTTTTTGCTCCTGGCACACCAAGATCTCTTCTGCCTTCCAGGAATAAACATATTCTATAGTGTCTTGCTTTTCTCCTGTTTTTCTCCATGCCCACGCAGGTAACACAGCAGATGGGAATCTAGAGAGGACAGGGAGAGCTGGAAGGTCAGAATTAGGAATTACCACCTTCAGAGTCTTCTTGCCTGAGCACCCTGCAGTGGGACAATTTTGAATACAGTTTCCAATGGCCATAAATTCTGTGTGTTCAGACTGCTGCAGAGTAAACCAGAGAAGGACTCATCCCAGTCTCTCACCTGTCACTCATTTACCCCCTTTCCAGATTTCTCCATTCCTTCTCTTTTTTTATGCCTCCCCCCAACTATTTGCCGCTGTGTGTTCATACCCTCCTGGTCCCGTCCTTCAATACTCTGCTTTTCCCCTTTGCTCTTCACTCTTTATCTTGTTTCCCATGACTACAACAGGGAAATAACTCTGCTCATTTCTGTAATTGACCATTCATAACCTATTAAAATGAATAATTCCATTTACTGGAATTTTGAAGGAAAATAAATCATTATTCATATACTAAGGAGCTTGATTTTTTTTCTTGACAAGCAACTGCTTTTTCAGATGCAGAGTTTATTTTATAGATATTGAAGGCTCATGTTCCTACAAATGTTCAGCAGGGAATCCCTCATCCAAGCTATTCACATGTGAATTCAAACAAACACCACCGCTCATTGCTAATGTTGGCTCACCATGCAGAACCGCGGTGTTTGTGTGGATTCATTTTTTTCTGGATGCAAAACCAACAGCTATGATTTCTGCCTTTGAGTTAAGGCACAAGGATCAGAAAAGATGTGTCTGGATGAATCTACAGATACACAAAAGGAACCATTTATGGGAGATGCTGAAGCATTCTGCACCACAGGAAAAAAAGCAGAGCTAGAGAAAAGAGAGCAGAGAAAGGGAAGGATGTTTTATGTTTCTTCACAGAACATATTTTTCACTGTATTTTTGAATTGGATATGATCTAGCCTTGATGTATTTCTTTTTCCCCCCCCGCCCAGAAATTCTAGAACCATTTGTCCCCAGGCAGATCTGTCATCTTGCACAGACGTTTTCATGGGGATTATTTCTTTCCAGCCTTTTGCTGGTAAGCGTAGTGACCTCTCTGATCCTTGCATTGTTTACACAGGCTGCCTCTGTACTGGCAAATTAAACATTTTCAAGACTGGTAATAAGAAATGTATAGTCCAACATCATGATATAAATCCGGGTTTACTTTCCCTTGTTTGTTACTTTGCAATTACCAGTTTTTGCAAATCTTTCCCAGTGAACATAGCAGTGAACATAGATTTGGTCTAGCCTACTTCTGAGTATTAGGTATGGAGGATTTCTACTGCACAGCAATGGTAGCCAGATTAATTAAACTCATATGTTACTGCTAATGAGGTGCTCCAAGAAAGGCAGATGTGATTGAAGCAGTTGTAGAAAGTCGGTACCTTGACGGTTCTTTAAAACTAGAGATAAATTATTCAGCAAATGAAATAATCACAGAATCACAGAATGGTTTGGGTTGGAAGGGACCTCAAAGCCCATCCAGTCCCACCCCCTGCCATGGTCAGGGCCACCTTCCACCAGCCCAGGTTGCCCAAAGCCCCGTCCAACCTGGCCTTGAGCCCTTCCAGGGAGGGGGCAGCCACAGCTTCTCTGGGCAGCCTGGGCCAGGGCCTCACCCCCCTCACAGGGAAGAAATTCTGCCTTAGATCTCATCTAAATCTACACTCTTTCCATTTAAAACTGGTACCCCTTGTCCTATCACTACATGCTCTTGTAAAAAGTGTCCCCCCCATCCTTCCTGTAGTCCCTTTAAGTACTGGAAGGCCACTGTAAGGTCTCCCCGGAGCCTTCTCTTCTCCAGGCTGAACCCCCCAACTCTCTCAGCCTGTCTTCACAGGGGGGTGCTCCAGCCCCCCGAGCATCTTTGTGGCCTCCTCTGGACCTGCTCAAGAAGGTTTGTGTCCTTCTTATGCTGGGGGCCCAAGAACTGAACACATCACTGCAGGGGGGTCTCACAAGAACAGAGTAGAGGGGGAGAATCCCCCCCCTCACCCTGCTGCCCACACTGCTCTGGATGCAGCCCAGCACACGGGTGGCTCTCTGGGCTGTGAGCACACACTGCTGGGTCACAGTCAGTTTTCCATCCACTTATACCCCCAGGTCCTTCTCCTTGGGGCTGCCCTCAATCCACTCATCCCCCAGCCTGTGTTTGTGCTTGGCATTACCCCAACCCATGGGCGGGACCTTGCACTTGGCCTTGTTGAGCTTCACGAGGTTCACACGGTCCCACCTCTCCAGCCTGTCCAGGTCCCTCTGGGTGGCACATCCCTTCCCTCCAGTGTGTTACTGCACCACACGGCTTGGGGTCACCCACAAACCTGCTGAGGGTGCCTCCATCCCACTGTCCATGTCACCAACAAACATGTTAAACAGCGCCAGTCCCAGCATCCACCCCTGAGGAACAGCACTTGTCACTGCTCTCCATTTGGGCACAGAACTGTTGACCACAACTCTTTGAGTGTGATCATCCACCCAACTCCTTATCCACTGAATGGTCCATCCATCAAATCCATGTCTCTCCAATTTACAGACAAGGATGTCTGTGAGTCAGTGTCAAATGCTTTACACAAGCCCAGGTAAAATGATGTCAGTTGTTCTTCCCTGACCCACCAACACTGTAACCCCTTTGCTGGTTTTAAGCTAGACCCCTTGGTTTTCACCTGTACTAAATTATGTTGGGTGCATTTCCAACGGGGAAGGAGGCCAGTAAGAAAACTGTCCTGTCCTATCCCATCCCATCATATTCTACCACCTTTCAAGGGTATCAGAGAGCTGCGAGCTCTCTGTGGAACCCTTCCATTGCAAATTTTCATACAAGCAGATAAAAGCCCTCACCTAGTCCTTCCAACAAGATGTGATTTGTTTCTGCGACCCGTGGTGCCCAGAGGACCTCCCTCTCCCTCTTGGTTCATTTAATCCAGAAGAGGGAAAGACAAGTGGGTGAATGGCTCAGACAGTGAGACAGCAAAGGGAACCAGGATCTCTTGACTCCTCTCCTCCAGCTCTTTGCAGTTGAAGCCAAGTCCTTGGCATATCTAAGTCAGCTGAACCTTATGCTGTGCAGCAAGGAGATGTCAAAACGATAATTTAGCTCAGCCGTGGAGGCAAGGATGTTTGCAGCCTTGGTTCATCTTGCCATCTGCTTTTCTGCTGAGCTGCTCAAACAGTTTCATTTGCTACAAACTAAACAGCATTATGGTCCATCTCCTGGTTCATAGACCAGCTGGCCGGGTTTGGCCGTCGCCATGATATTAAATTATCAGTCAGCTTCTAAAGCAGTGTGGTTCTATCCAAAATGCCTGTTAGGCACGGTCCTTGGTCCACAGCAACTTCTGAACTGGCACTTGGGATTTGGTGGAACTAGGGCTGGTTTGTTCTGGGACACATCAGCTCCTGGCACTGTGCCAGCCCTTGAGGAGTACAGCTCTGTCTGTGTTAGCGTATGGGTGCACCCTAGGGTAGCTCAAGATCACAACAGCTCGAAGTAGTAAAAGCAAGAAGGAGGAGTACATATATTCAGATCTTCACAAGCCATGGATTTGCACATTTCATGAGCATTTTCCCTGGTGAAGAGTATCCAGTCATGAGCTGAAGATACCCAGGAAATTAAGACATCACCCCTTCTATTATTAACTGCTCTCATGCTTAAGAACTAAGCTTTCTTTCTAAGTTTAGTCTGTTTAAATACGAAGAAGCATCAGGAGGTTACGTCTTCCTCTGTTCAGTTGAACAGCTGTATTTATTTTTTGGGATATTCTCCTTCTGAAGACACTTGTACCCTGAACTGAATCACTCCCCAGCACAAAGCTTTGATAAGCCACACTGCTTCTTCTCCTTATCTTCCCTCAAGGTGACATTTCCTCCATTTCACTATATAAATCCACATCCTTTTTCCAAAACATGTTCTTTCCAGTCGCATCACTAAACACAAGCATCCAGTTCAATGTGAGTCAGCAGAGTATTCTTGCAGCAGCGAACGCCAACCATGTACTGGACTCTATCAGCAAAAGCATGAACAGGGGGTCAAGGGAAGAGATTATTTCCCTCTGCTTGACATTTATGGGGCTGCATCTGGAGTCCTGTGTCCAGTTTTGTGCTCCTCAGCACAGGAATTATATCAGGAAAGGCGTGAGTTCTGTTGTTTCCATCCAGAGTTTGATGTCTCCATTGCATTTGCCTACTCCACAGCTACATCGAGTTATTGGGCCAGAGCTCTGCTGTGATCAGACTAATACAGCTTTTCTTTTTATCTGCGACAAAGTATCTGCAAGAGCAGAATCCTGGTTTTAGTCTTCTGGCACGTGAGCAACATTTTCACACTTTGCGCTGTGAATCTCATGATTTTTTACACTGTGAATCTCTTTTCTGTAACTCCAGTCCTTATGACAAGCCCGTTCCTTCTGTGTGTTGCCTGAATCTTTTCCTGTATCAATGGCACATGCTAGCTTTGGGTCCAGTACGTTAATTTTTCACACTTAAATTTTTGTTCTAAGAATGGCCCTTAAGAAAATTTCTCAAGAACCTCCTTCCTGCCTGACATTTTCCCTTTCAAGGTTATAACTTCAGCCAATTTACAGTGCCTTTATTAATCCCCTTCACTTCATCCAAAGTATTTTTTCATTAACATTTTACTAATGCTCTACTCTAAAGTGCATTTGATGAGATCTGATGCTTTCTCTTTACTAAAAAAAAATCCTATTTCATCAGGTCAGCCTGTTGAAATCTATTCAACAGAGAACACGTGATGCATTTTCTTTTGTATTCATGCTCGCCTGTTTGTTCTCAAAGCCTTGCATAATACTGAGATCAGATCATACTCACCTGGATGATTTTTTTTTTTTTTTGTTCTCACTCTGAACTGTTCGCTGTTTGCTGTTCTCAAATTTTACAGTGGAGTCACAGACTGAAAAGACTCCCGAGACGTTCTTGTTATTGCACCCTTGGGTGGGTTTGTGTGCCACTTCTCTGAATTTGGTGAAGGCTGGTATTGAATAAGGCTCTCCCCTCCTGTGGGACTGGATTTCACTGAGGCCATTCCCAGTTATTTTTGATTTTCTGACCCTACTTCTTCCTGAACACCACAGCAAAGTCTTTGACTGTCCACTGTGCTGATGCTCTCTGCAAAGCCATCATACTACAACAGCCGTTCTGCTTTGTCTCTAATCTTACAGCTAAAAAGACTTTTACTCTGCCTCAGCACTGTTGGTGAGTTATAGCCCAGCTTGACTTTTTTTTTCCAGAGCTCACTTTCTCTGTGTCCTTTTTGATTTCTGAAATGACAAGCCATTGCTCTAAATTTATCCCACTCCCTACAACAGGGAGTGGAACAAAAGTCATTTCAGTTTGTAGGAGCATGTCTGGCCCTACTGGGCAACCCCATCTCTAATCTCTGTCACATATAAGTGCGGGTAGTCTGGCCATTTGTTCTTTATTAACTGGAAACATTAATTGGGTTCTGAAGGAAAAGATTTTCACTTCTCAACATCCAACAGGGAGAACATTTACTCCCACACTGAGCACCCTTTTTTCCCTGACAAGCAATGCTTCAAACATACCCTCAAGCTACTCTAGACGCTCAGCCTAGCAAACCCTAATTCAGCCTACTCATATTTGATCTTAAATACTCAGCACAACCCAAGCAGTCACTGCTGAACCGACAACACTGGCATGCGGTTCCAGCTCTTGACATTCAAAATCATTTTTCCTGGCTGTGAAGTTCATGGGACCTGTAGACACACACCAAAATGTGCAGAGGTGCCTCCTGCAACCCAGTGTGCACAGATCTGAGGATATTTGTAGGAAAATGCAGCTGCGAGAAGTACAGCCGGTGCACAGAGATGCTGCCTCAGGCTGACTTGGTGGTCAAGGAGGGTCTGTAGAGGAAGAAGGTGGTCAGCTGCTGCTGCTGCTCCTCTCCTGATTTCCAAAACAAGTTGTTCACTGCTCTTTCTGAATTACACATGAACTGGCTTTGCTGTCTCTGTCCCCTCTCTTTGGGGAGGTTCATACTGGGTCTATGAAACCTGTAGCTCCCCAAGTCCCCCTGCCTACTCAAGCACAACTTTCTAAGCCTTTGAGACAGACTTCCCTGCTGGTGGCTTTGAGCATCATCCTGGAGTTGAACAAATGGTTCCTCAGGTCCTGCTGGTGTTGCCTGTTTAACCCACTGTGAAACGTGGTCTTCAGAAAATACTTCAGTTGGAGACTTTCCTCCCCGTCCATCCGGTCTGTGATGAAGGGCCACAGCTATATCAGATGTATTTGTGGCATAACCACAGTGTTTGGATACACAAAAAATGTAAAAGGGAAAGAAATGAATTCTTAAGTCCTTTAAAATAACAGTGACAAGCCTGTTCACTTCATGGGAATGAACTAATAGTTAATTATTTCTTGCGTCTTCTTATGGGGCAACTTACCAGGTTTCACCAGTTCTGACCTTCAAGCACAAAACCCTTTGGGTTTTAAGCATAAGCCCCCATCAAGTCTCCATCAAGTCCACGAGGGTTTGGTTTTGAAGACACATTAATTCACACTCTTCAAGAGGCAATTCGCAACGCAGCTTTCTCAGGAACGATCCGGTAAATTCCTAAATTCTCTCAGAGCCCAAGAACCCACCTTTGAAGTCAGGAAGAATTACCCCAACGCATGCACCTCCTAGGACACAGAGAACCTGACCCATATCCCATGGAAAAGCACCCAGAGCTCTTGTCAAAGCACCACAGCTTTTAAATAGTAATAATAAAAAATCGGTTCACAAACAATTTGTTCTATCACTTCACATAATGCTCATTTGCTTTTTCAGAAACAGGTGGAAGAAGGGCCCTGTTCACTCAGATGACATAATGCTTTTTTTGTGGGCTCCACAGAAACCATAGTTGTCTCTGCTGCAAATTATAGTCACTGTATAAATGTCTGTTTAATTATCTTTCCACTTAAAATCACGTGCACGTCAAGATAATTTCATTAATACCCTTTTTTTTTTTTTTTTTTCATGCTGCTGTCTAAAAGAAAACCTTTATAACCACAGGGGCTTCTCTTTTCTGCTACCAAATTATCCTTCTTTCTATTTTTTCTCACCCACACTGAGACATCTCAAGGCCCCCACACGTGTTAAATTGCATCCAGAGCTAAACTCTCAAACCCACCCATGTTTCAACCTAATAAATCAGGTCATGGAACATCAACACATGAAATACCAACCCCTATACAGTGGCCTAAGTTGCTATTTCCTTCAGAATTTAGTATTTTTTGACTCTATGAAAAAGGTTTGGGTTTTTTTTCCCCTAACAAGTTCTGAAAAAGCCAAATGCAGATGATATCAGATATCCTACCCTTCCCACCTGGGTAGTAATGAGTGCTTTGTACCTAAGCAATTGTTCTCGCTCACTCAGAATAATTGCACACAACTTTGGCATAGAGCTGTCTGTGTGTTTCGGATGGCCAGCCCTAAAGATACCCTGAGAGCACAGAGACCCTGTAGGTTTGTCCTTGGTCAGCACCTGGCTAATTCAATGACAAGAAAGGATTTTCCCCAAGTGAAATGAGAACAAAGCCAGAGTTCCCTTTTCATTGCCCAGACATTTCTCAGGTTGACAAAACTAAAAAAAAAAAACCACAACCAAACCCTTGAGATGGAAAAAAAAAAAAAAAAAAAAAAGTTAAATTTCTGGACATTATGCAGTGTCTCATGATTCCTTATGACAGAATGGAAAAGCTTTACCAGGAACTAGCTATTCCCTAAAAAAAAAAAAAAACCAAACCAAAAAGCATATTCTGCTAAAAATAATTTATTATGGAAACTTAGACCCGAGGAACACTTGTGTCTGCGGTGTCGGGTACATATGTCTGCTCCATCACATCCTGCCAGCCTCCTTCCTCCTGCGGTCTGACTTTAGACTTGCCCACTCACTCTCTGGTTGCCAAATCCCCAGTTTGACGTTGCTGTGGTTTCAGGAGAGCTAACTGGGAAGCTCTCCCACACCTGCAGGCTCCCTCCTCCCAGCTGTCAAGAGGATGAACCCTGTGTGTGGGAAACCATATATTTCAGGCAGGGTTCAGTGAAGAAGTGTGGATGGCAGCTCTTAGGAAGTGCTGTGTGCCCAGACATACTGACGAATATTAAGTGGAAAACAACAGTCGGCTTCAGCCGACTCTCCCACTCATGTAGCAAATTTTGTATAAATAGAATTATTTATCGGCTTCTTTATGGAAGGGGTTTGTTCTCCACCTCTTTCTTTTCCAGATACTCTGGCTACATCCACACCAGTAAATGAAGCAGTGCCAGGACCAGGCTAAGAGATAAAATTTAGCACAGCCCCTGGCACATTTTTTATCTGGGCAAACTGCTAGGCAGAGCTCAAGAGTTAGCACAGGGATTAATACCCAGCAAGCTGCCCAACATAGATCCCTTTTGGGGAAGCCAGGAGATCTTAAAATCCTGTATATGGTTCGGCCATGCCAGCTGGCCTCGTGACTGCCTTGGATTTACCATTACGGATGTGGTCACTGGAATCACAGATGATTTTCAGGCACAAACATCCTTTACCTTGCGCTTGCTGCTCTTTCACTCCCATTCCTAGGAAAACATCTGAGGGTAAAGCAGCTGGGTGTTTGGAGAAGATGATCACAATCTATTTCAGGAAGGAAAACAAGCAAATAGACAGCCCTAAAAAATACTAGTGTTCATCCAAGAGGCAAATGATCATGGGACTGCAGCATATGGAGGGTGATTCTCTGCTATTCTGCAGCCAATTACTTCTTGGATTTCACCGGCAAAACCCTGCTGGTGCTAGTGCGTGTAGTGGAGGAGAGCTCGCTCGTTGAAAAGCCTGAAATCATGATAATCGCTTCTGATCTGGGAGATGTGGTCTCACCACTGAATCCAGACCAACTACATGCAACCCTCTGCTCCCCAGGGTCTGCCCTGTGCCCTGGGGTCCTTCAGGAGATGTGGGAAATGTGGCCAGAGACGCAGACGGTTCCTGATCCTGCTCTCCAACCGGGAAAGGAAAATGTGGGAAGAGCCCCTTCTCCTGCCGAGGCCAGACAAACCTCTTGGCGATCCGTTTCGGGACACGCTATGGGGCAGAGGGGAGCAGGTGGCCAGGCATTTAGGGGTCTGGCAGGAGGAATCTCTGGGCATTTGGCAAGGAGCACTGATTCAGCTGCATTTCCTTCTGCTTGGACACTTCCTAGATGTTCATGCTACTCCTGCTTGATTGGGATGCTGTTTCACAGGAGACTTAATCAGAACAAATAAAAGCATATGGTGCATGGAGCTACCTGCTTCCAGAAGCTGGCAAACCCTCATTAACCTGTTATCTCTTATTACGATCTAATGCAGCCTCACAAATATCTGTACAACTTCTCTCCCTCACGCAGGGAAGCCCGCACCTCGTTGCCGGGAGATTATATGAAAAATGTTGGTGTGCGCAGCCCAGATTGTGGGTCGGGTTACTTCTGGAGTGGGGAGCAGCAGCTGTGGGTTTGGGAATGAAGGACAGGATAATTTGTGTAGGACCAACAGAAAAAAAATTTGTCAAGCCAGTGAGGTTTTGTTGCCCAAGAAGGCATGTTGTAATCTTCATGTCCTGCACATCTTCTGTTCTCCATAAGATTGCAGCAGCATTTGCTGACCAGTATCAGGGCTGTATTGCGACAGGCACTGTTGAAATACAGGAAGGGAAGGAGCCTGCTCCAAACGTCACTGATCCTTATTTTGCAGGATGAAAAATGAGTCCAAAAGATCGGGATGACTCTCACTGCAACATTCAGAGTTTCCTCTGAAAGAGAGGAGATTTGAGCCAAATTTTTTTTTTTGAGTACAAGTCTTTCGGCTTTGCCACACAGCAGTTCGTTTTCCCTAAAGCACACGGCAAAAAGACAGGAAAAGGCAGGCAGTGGAACCCATCTGAGTGCCAGTTGCTGCTCTTCTCAGGCACATTTCTAAAGCACCTCTGACTTCTTTTTCTCGGTGTAATATCTGATATTGGAGGACTATAGCTAATGCTTTTTTTTTTTTTTTTCTCTCAGCTGGGAGAGAGACCATCCACTTCCACACATTGCCTGGGGATTGCAGAGTCATCACGACTAACACGGGGGAAGTGCTGGGTTTATAATTAGTCCTGGAGTGTGAAGCCACTGCCCAAATTTTCCTTTTCCTTCCCTGGGGAGACAGTGCTATTTCCTGCTGCTCATGGGGCTGAAGCCTTTGCTTTCCTTTGCAGCCACTCTGCAGCAGAGAATTCCCCATCCCTGGAATTGTTCAAGGCCAGGTTTTCCGGGACTCTGAGCAACCTGATCTAGTGAAAAGTGTCCTTGCCCATGGCAGGGGGGTTGGATCTAGATGACCTTTAAAGGTGCCTTCCAACCCAATCCACCCTATGATTCTATGATTCTGTTGAGGATGCTCTTAATAAATGTAACTCCCCACAGCACCTTCAGTCAGGTGAAGGCCACCCCACCAAGAAAGCAGCTGTCCCTCAGCCTGTGGGGTTTGATGGTGTTGCGTGAGGATGTGGGCTTCAGGGGCCATGGGGAGGGAGGGGTGAACATGTGAGAGCCCAGGCAGTGTCTCCTAGGAGATCCAGGGTGGTTAATACCTATAAGTTGATTGCAAGGCAGAAGGAGATGTATGGGGACCGCAGGCTCCTCTCCTGAAGCTGAAGATATTCCCAAAGCACCAACCTTCCGTATGCAATCACAGAGGGATCTCCAGCACCACTCTGCACGGTGAAGGACAGGGAAGCAGCTTTTCATCTTGAACCAGGATAAACTGCACAGTTCCGCAGCACTTTAACAGCCCTGCTCATGCTGTGAAGACAGAAGTTTGTGTTTAGCTCTGGATTCATACCAAAGGATTCCCAGTCTGTCCAGTAAAATGCAGACAGGATTAGTCCTGTGGTGCTTTCAGGCCATCATGTGGGACTTCCATGCCCTGGTAGCTCCAGACCTAGGAGAGACTCTTCTTCTCTTTTGGAGGGGTTGATGATGTGGCTCATTGCCAGCAAGCGTAAGGGGGAAAATTAATCTTCCTTAATACCTTCGCATAAGTCTATGAGAATAAAATGTCATTAATTAGACTTTCAAATCATTCTCAGATATTGAAATCACCTAAACTGCCAGCATTAATAACACATGCAAGTAACAGCTTGGACAAACTCAGAATGAACTCCCCACCAGAGGTGAGTCTGAAAATTCAGGTCACCGTATCTAAACAGCTATGCAATCCTTCTCATGTGCAATTGCCTAGAACAGTCTGTCATCAAAAGCTGCCCATTTGCATCTGCACAGATAGTTCCAGGCTGTTTCCATCATGCAGGGACTGAACAACCTTGAACTTGCACCACCGAAGTAATCACGGGCGGGATGGTACCAAACAGCTATTCATCTCCTCCAAAGAGAGCTCTAGAAATGTCTGATGACCTGATTTTCATGCTTTGTTCTTCTTCAGAGATAAAACAGATGGAGGCCAAGGAATTGAAGTTTCTCCAGGTGAGCGAGACCTGTGGTTCTGCACCAGAGCCCACATCCAGCCCCTGCTCCGGTGTCCACTTCTGGGGAGCGGCCACAGACGACGCAGGTGGCAGAGCCCCTCTCCAGGAGATGTCTGTTATTTACTCATAGTGTGAAGAGTCCTTCTTCTTCTTACCACTGCTTAGAAGTTCACTTTTTCTCAGAAGCACAGTGGTTTCTAGACAGCCCTTCTCAGTCTCACAAATACTCTCAGGGTAAATGCTGGATTTCAGCGTTACCCACCTCGAATTTGGGACTGAATCTGGCTAACTTACTGGTTTTGGTGAAATGTCCCTGTTAATGAAACCACCCCATGCCAGGACCTGTCCTCTGCACTTCAGACATATTCTGGTGACACGAATGTTAAGACTTTTTTGGTCTCCAAAACAGACAGGGAATAGTCTGCTGGACCCCGGAGCTGCTCCGTGGCATTGCCTGGGTCAGTGCTAGCTGCTACAGACCACATCCCTGCCCGCACCTCTGCCAACAATTCAGTGTGGGTATTTGAGATCCAGCTGTGCCCAAGCTCTCCGGCTTTCATAACAGGGCTGTACTTTACAGTAATGGCCCAAGGAAAAGCACTCGAGCTTATGCACACTTGACTCTCTGCATCCTCATCACCAGCTGTAGGATGCTGGCAGTGTCACAGGATGTACCACGCTATGAAAGAGCAGCTACAGTCCACAGTCATCCCCTTTGACAAGAGAAAAGTTTTGGGATAATGCACAGGATGGTAAAACCAGAGGGGTCTGCCCTGTCCGAAGAGTGTAGGCATAAGGACATGAGCTGGTAACGTGCGCTCACAGCCCAGAGAGCCACCCGTGTCCTGGGCTGCACCCAGAGCAGTGTGGGCACAGGGCGAGGGGGGGGATTCTCCCCCTCTGCTCCGCTCTGTGAGACCCCCCTGCAGGGCTGGGTCCAGCTCTGGGGCACCAACAGCAGAAGGACACGGACCTGCTCGAGTGGGGCCAGAGGAGGCCACCAAGATGCTTGGGGGGCTGGAGCACCCCCTGTGAGGACAGGCTGGGAGAGTTAGGGGGTTCAGCTGGAGAAGGCTCCAAGGACACCACACTGTGGCCATTCAGTACTTAAAGGGGGCTTATAAGAAAGATGGGGACAAACTTTTTAGTAGGGCTTGTTGCAGTAGGACAAGGAGAAATGATTTTAAACTAAAAGAGAGCAGATTCAGGCTAGATATAAGGAAGACATTCTTTACGAGGGTGGTGAGACACTGGCACAGGTTGCCCAGAGAGGAGGTGGATGCCCCATCCCTGGAAGGGTTCAAGGTCAGGTTGGACGTGGCTCTGAGCAGCCTGATGTAGGTGAAGATGTCCCTGCTCACTGCAGGGGGGT
>NW_020799097.1:3289694-3315771 GCF_003259725.1 Athene cunicularia
TGACCTCCCGCCCCGCTCCGCCGAGCCCCCCCGCGGCCCTGCCCCTCCCTTTGTCAAGCACCGAGGGTCTCCCCGACACCCCCCTCCCCGCCGCCTCTCCCTCTGTCAGCCGCCGAACTGCCCCCCGGGACCCCTCGGCCCGGCACCGGGCATCCCCCGGGAGCGGGGGCCCTGTGAGGGCACCGGCCTTCTCAGAACGGGGCTGTGGTGTCTCCCCGCTCCTCCCCTCCTTCTCGCCTCATCTTTCCACTCTCACCCCCCCGGCATCGGGCCGACTTTCAGCAGCGCGCCGGGAGGCAGCATCGACCCTTGGGTTCTGCCCCTGCGCCCCTTCCGAGGCATCGCACGGGGCTGCTAACCGGTTGTAGACCGTCCCGAGCTTGTCCCGGGTTCACCATCCGGTCCCCGCTGGTGTTGCTGAGGTTACCCGTTTCCCCACCAAGTTTTTGTGGGAAAGGGCCCCCCCCGGCCCTTCCCCTTTGCTAGCGAGCATGGAGTTTGCGGAGCTGATCAAGACCCCTCGAGCGGACAACGTCGTCCTGCACCGCCCTTTCTACCTGGCCGTGGAGGGGACTCTCTGTTTGACTGGCCATCATCTCATTTTTTCTTCACGGCGTCAAGATAACGCCGAGGAGCTCTGGCTGCTGCACTCCAACATTGATTCTATTGAAAAAAGGTACGCCTCCTAATTTCCCTGCCTACCCATTCCTTTCCGTTTGTGTCTCGTTACGGGTTGAAAAGTGGTTGTCAAGACTGGCCCATAGCTCAGCTGACTCAAATCCAAATCTGGAGAGGAGAAACAACAGCACAGGGCAGAATATTGGCACGGGCGGGTTGGTTCTCATTCTGTTTGGACATTGATATTTGTTGCATCTTCAGACTATTTTGTTGTCATATACCAAGTTTGAATTTTTATGTTTAAACACCTTTGTCAAGAGTATTCTGTTAATCGTTCGGTGGATTGCATCAGTAGCTCTTGAAACACTTTATAAAGGATGAATCTCTACCACCATTCAACGGAGATGGAAGCCGAGGCACTGATGATTTGCCTTGGTTCGTGCAGCAAAACTGATGGCAGAAGTGGACTCCGGACTTTCACAGCTCCTGATCAGTCTCCTGCTGCTCGACAGCATCATCGCTTTACTCCTCTCCAACTGCTTATGGAAATCAATAACACTCTAAGAGCATATGCCTTGTGGGAACAGTGTGGTAAAGCTGACTTGTAGCTGCAGCGCTCCATTTTATTTTCTTGATCTTCCCCTTTTCTTACAGGGGCTTCAGAGATTAGGAGTACTATCACTTCTGTCTGCTTGAGGTGTAACGTTGCCTCATCATGCTTTCCTTGTTGAGTGGCAGTCCCATCTCACCTGGCTGTTGTCTTCTGCTTTGTAACTTTAGTCCTTTTCTCATTTTGCTCATAATACTTTTTTTTTTTGTTGTTGATTACAAAGTCAATCCCCAGTTTTTCTCACCTCTTAAGGAAAGCTGGAACAATAGATCTCCTTTCTGCCATCAAGACTCAGAAAAATCAAGCAGCAGCCATAAAAAATATCAGGTTGCCTCAGAGCCTGAGATTAGGTGAAATACTGGGCGTTAATTAAGTTTGTTCCTGCTTCTCTGAGCATTTCTGCATTGGTTTCAGGATGGAGAGTAACACAGTGGTGGAAACCTGAGGAAATTTTTCCTGTCTAGTACTGCTCAGTCATCAGGGCAGTTTGGCCTCATCCTCCTGCTTGTACTAAATCAGCTGTAGCTCTGTTTTGAAAATTATTATGGACAAGCTTTTCTTTCTTTTTTTTTTATGAGCTTAGTTTCAGTCTTAATGTAAGTTAATACCAAGTAAGCAAGGAACACTTGCAGTTATGACGAGGGAGTAGTGCGTTCCTAGCTAGTACATGATTTATAACAGAGCTTGCTACAGCTGCAGATATCAACAGCCCTTGTTGCCAGCCCTAAATTCTAGAAGGTCTTAAGAGTAAATGTCTTTCTTCGCTCCTGGGAGTAGCTTTGTGTGAATGTAACTGAAACTCTGCCGTATAAAAAGATAAAAGTATGTCCTTCTCGGTGCTGGAAAAAATGGAACAACAAAGCTCTTAAACTGATAAAGGTTGTAGAAGGGTCCAGTTTGGCACTACTTCAGGTTATTAGTGCACAACAACTGTGGCATTGTGTCAGGTTCCTAAAATCTCTTCTCTCACTTCCATGATAGGAGTGCTTTTTGTAGAAAACAGTGTTTTCCATAACTGCCAGATGGTCAACAAACTGCTACTTAAATTTTCTGTGGGTTTTTTAGCAACTTAATTATTACGTGTGTGGTTTGTGAAGAAGTGGAACAGTCTCTGGCCACCTCCTGTGCTGGTTTTGCTTAAAAAAAAAAAACCACCACAGCCCTGGTGATGTGCTGTAGCTGCACTGTTATTACCTTGTAGAGCTGTGAAACAGTGCTGCCAGGAGGGCAAATGAAGACTGGCTCTGCTGGAGTGGCAGAACTTTTCTGTCAAAATGCCTGTAGTTCTTCATTCATCACTACCCAAACTATAATTGGTTCTGTGTGTCAACCTCAGTCTGTACAGAAGAAATAATAACCTTTCATCTGTAATAATTCTAAAATAAATTGCAGGCACCCTTTGTAGCACAGGTGAAGCAACCCAAAGCAACAGGTCTCCTCTTGGAGTGTGTACAGCTCTGCCCTTGTGTGTACATGGTCTAATGGAGGGTTAGACCACGACGGGCTGAAACTTGGTCCTTCGGGTCTTTCCTGCTTCTGCTTCTTGCATCGCACTTGGCTGCTGCAAGTGCTGCTGTGGTGAATGAGGAGACTCAGCTGCTTTTCCTTAGTTCACTGCTTTGTGAACTAAAATCTCCAGCGTTCCTGTGAACACTAGTGAGTAGTTGTTGTAAGGAAAACTCAGTTTCTGTTCAGGCATCCTTTCAGGTACGTAAGGAAGACTGGAGAGGGCGTCTGTGAGCTGTGTTTGTCTTGTAGAGCTTTTTCTGGGTTGACTTGCATTGTAACCAGCTGTGATAAGACCTTAATTTCTCTGAGGTCTGCAGAGCAAATGGCTCCATGACACTGAAGGTATCGAAGCAGACTTTCTTATTAAAGACGTGTGAAGTGTAATGTAGCCAGACTGAAATATTATTTAAAAAAAATTCAAATGTTTTCAATAATCCTCAAATTGTCAGTGCATTACTTTAATGAAACTGGAAACTTCCTGCTGAAGCTTCTGGTACTGACAGAAAATACCTAAACACACCTTTTCTCTTTCATGTTTTAAAGAAAAGCTGGGAGGAAAATCTTTTCTTTATCTTGTAATACTTACTCTTCCACTCACTGCTGTATCACAAGGATAGATTTAAAAAAAAAAAAAAAAAAGTGGACCCCAACTTGCAAATAAAGAGATGGTTTTGTTTATTTTTTTTAAAGATGATACTGGAGATAAATTACTACTAATGGAATTGTGTTTTGTATGTATATGTTGTGGGAAGATACCTCATCACACCTTAAAGATCCTGTTCTTAAGAGACTCTTTATGTCTTGCTGCAGGTTTGTGGGCTCATTGGGTACCATCATTATAAAATGCAAAGATCTGCGAATTATTCAGCTGGATATACCTGGAATGGAGGAGTGTTTGAACATTGCTAGCTCTATTGAGGTAAGAATTCATAATGATAAATAACATCCGTGTTCTCAGATCTTGGTCTGACCTCAACCATAACAGCTTTTTTTCCAGTTAGGAAGGTTTTCACTGATGTTCTGGAAGGCTAGTGAAAGAATGGTGGAATTGTGGAATATTTTCTTTCAGTTGCTAAAATATTGTTTGTTGCTTGTAGGTGTTTTCCTTAAAAAAAACAAAAAAACAAAAAAAAAACCCACACCAAAAAGCCCCACCTAACCACTCTGTTCTTCTTGATCGAATATCATCTTGTAGCATTTGGGAAAATGAAGTTTAGCTTCATTATGCTGGAGCATGAGGAGACAAAACAAATCAGACTAGTTGCGTTTTGTGTGTCTCAACGTGAAGTGACTGCTTAAGTTTAAGCTCTGGCTTTAGTAATCGGCTAAATGCCATGTAGGATGTGTCCCGTTATACCTGTTCAGTGTGCACCTTTCTCATCCTTTGGTGTGCTGTTACATAGCGTAGCCTGTGGAAATGATACTCTGTGTACAAAGTTGCATTTAGATTGTCTGTTATAATCTGCTTTTGTTTGTGCTACTGGTTTTTATGTGTTAAACTACCCTGTGGGTAACTCAGTATTGCAAGTTTAATGGTTGTATGATTTTAGGTGGCTTAAATTTGCATCGCCAATATTAGTGACTTATTTGATGTGTGTCTTTTGGAATAAAATAGTAGTTTGAATGAATTAAGTAGCTGTTTATTTCTTTTGCCTGCACAGGCACTTTCCACCTTGGATTCTGTCACTCTCATGTATCCCTTCTTCTACCGACCCATGTTTGAAATCATTGAAGATGGCTGGCGCTCTTTTCTGCCTGACCAAGAGTTTGAGCTCCTTAGTTCAGTGGTAAGTTGGATATTAAGGATTTGCACAGGCATACTTGTGCCCAAAGTTTGTGAAGTATTTCACCAAGTAGTGTCTGGACTGGAAATTCTGGATGGTCACAAATAGCTGTCTGGTGCCTGGGTGAAAAAGTGAGTTCAAATATTGATTCTGTAAATACCAAGTATTTCTGTTTATGTGCTAAATTTTCCTGTTGAGCACTTGTATTTCACCTTGTACAAATGGAGTTTTGAGGCCTGCTTAAAAGTTACCTGGGAGGACATGAAGGGAGGAAATGTTTTTGTCCTTATTGTAAGAAGAAATTTAAGATTTGTGGTACGGAACTTTGCATCTGAAATGAAGTGGGATGAATCTTTGTCAACCCCTTTAGTGAAACGAGGCTGGTTTTTAAAAAATTGCTGAGGATTTCGTAGCTGTGTAGGAAGATGACAGTAGGTAAAGATGCCCAGTCTGAAACTCTTAGCTCTAGTTCATGCTGGGGAAATACAGGGAGGGTTTAGAGAGCAAGAAATTTCCAGTCCTGTTCTTCCAGGTGCTATGAGCACACGCTGATATTATTGTCTACCTGTAGGGTAGGAATTGTTCTTGTGGCGTTGCCTGTTCTATCTGTTATTCAAACTCCATTTTAGGATGCTGAATTTGATATAGTGGGAACTGGCGTGGTTGCAGGAGCCTACCTATTTTAATAGTGCCTTGGGTTAGCATCTGTGTTCCAAGGCTTTGTTTCACATTAAGTACGTGCACTTGCTGCATCATCGTAGGTTTCTGAGACCACATCCATTAGTACAGCATCAAACAACATTGATTTTTTTTTTTAATCTGCAAACCAGCTTGTCTGCAGCATTTATCACTTCCTGTTCATGACTAATAACTGAGTAATGTGATTAGCTTGACCAGATTCATATGATGAAGTCACTAGAAAATTAAAGGAGTTCAGAGATCTTTCTATTTTTGTCTCATAACTAGAGTGCTCTCACATGTCCTATCTTCAGCTGCTGTCAAAAGACATATAAGCTGACCTGTTATAATAACTAGCACCACAGTTTTGGTTTTAATTTCAGCTGGGGAAGTCAAACATGTGTTCTTCTATTTGGAGGCAAAGCAGCAGATGCTTTCCCAGCTCAGCAGAGGAAGCTTGGAGGCATTTCAGTGAAAATCAAAAGGCCAGAAGCTGAAGTATTATCTGGTGAGAAGGGAGGAATGTGAGAGGGGGACTGGAGGCAGCAGAAGGAAATCCTTTGGAGCTCAGTGAAACACTGCAGATGATTCTGCTTCCGTTTGCTTTTAGCTTTCTGTGTGTAGCTGTAACCTGTTTTTAGATTTCAGGGCTCAAATAACTTCTGATGCTTGTATTTACCAGCATGATACAGGTGCTAACGTGGATCTATTGATATGTTGCTCTATTTTTTTGTTTACCTTTTTCTGTCAGAGGTTTAAAAAATGCATTGATTGCTTATTTGTGAATTTCTTGGCTTTCTGAACATTTGCTCCTGGGGAGGCTTAAAAACCAAATTACTTTAGAGTGCTATGTTTCAAGGGCAATAATTCATTTCTTTAAAATACACATGTCTAACAGCTCTTGATTCATTCTTGGCTTTTAACCCAAAACTTCATATGTAACTCCTTTTTAATGAAATGGTGACAAAAGCCATGTTCAAATGACTTGCGTTTCCTGAATAACAGATAAATATACTGTTGACCAAATGTTTCTTGTTCTGTAATTAAACTGTCTTATGTGACAGGCTAGAACAAGTAAATGGCTGATTTAATTTTTTTTCTCCCGTAAGTCAAATGAGTAGAATTCAGAAGGTTACCTCCCTCTCCATTTAATCATCCATCTGGATCTGTTATGCCCTACCTTCCTCAATACGGCAACAACTTGTCAAAAACTGCATTTCAGCCACACTGCAGCTCTAGTAATATATTAATTCCACATTTTTCTGCTACTGGAGAGTTGTTTTAAATCTCTGACACATTCTATAATGGCTAAGTAAAACTATAAGGATTAGGATTTAAAAAAAAATGTTAGCTAATACATGGAAAATGTAGATAAAATGTCGTTATACCGTATAATCATAATTTATTGGTTTATCTTGGCATATGTTGTGCCGGATATGTTTGTTCTCCCAACACACATACCCGCTGTGTGATTTCACTGCTTTGCATTGATGTGACAAAGTGTCATCCAGCACTGCCCCTAGAATTTGTCACTTAAGCACTTTGCCCCTGCAGCTCAGTTCCAGGATCAGGGAGGCTGCTGGACTATCACAACATCCTTGCATTTAGTCTGTGAACGTGTTAAGGGAAGAACTGTTCAGGCAAGTGCCTTCATTTATCTAAAGAGATTGAGGAATTACTAATTACAGTGGGCTGTCATTTGCTGATGGCTGTTGGGGTGTGTGCTACCTGTTTATTTTCTTGGGAAAAACTTTACAGCACAGGTCAGCGGGGCTTTTGTCAAGTGTCTTCCCATGAACTGCTGTTGTGATAAATTCAACGTACCAGAGTAGTTCAGCTGGGAATATAAAGAAATCAGCTCAATGTTTCACTAAATGTCACAGCAAAAACTCCACAGCGCCTTCAGGCTCCAAATTATTGTACTGCAAGGTGAGACTTTGAAGGTACTGTAGGCAAACATATGAATGGAGTAAAAGATGCACGGGATAATTAATGTTTACTCATCCAGCTTTTGGCTGTGTGTTGTGTTTTTACTCGAAACACTGGGTACTACATGAGATCTGCATTGATTATAGGTGTGTCAGGTGAAATATGTGTAAAAATTCATATTTTTCACTGTGCTGCTGCTTAACAGTGAGTGGCTGAATGGAATTAGAGGTGTCTCAGATTTTGTCTGAGTAGTCAAAGAAGAGATAATAGGTTTCTCTTCTGCCAGATTCTACAGCTGCAGGGTACTGTAAACTGTAACTCTGGAAAGTCAGTTTCATCTTCAAGTTAAATGTAGAGGCCCTGAGAAGTTTGTGCACTGACAGTATAATGAATGTGAAGGTATTTCATTGCCACAAAATTTCATTGCCACTTTCTTCATTCTCTTTTTTCTTTTTTTTTTTCCCTTCCATTTTGTTGTAGGAAATTACTCAGGATTCTAGTTGCTTTATCTTCTGTACTGGAGTTTCTTAAAAACTTAAGTTTTCTGCTTTTGGGCTCAGTTCACAATGGTGCAGATAGCCCATATTTTGCTTTTATCAGACAAGCATCAATTTTTGCTTGCATCTGTTGTTCTGCTTCTTGTCCACGCACAATCTGTTACTAACAGGGTTTGTTGCCTTCTGCCTGTTCTTTGGGAATGGCCTCTGTCATTGCTACTTTGCAAGATCCTTCGAGGTCCCTGCTGGCTTCTTGACTTTTCTTTTAAGGCTTGTTAGTAGAGCTCAAATTGTTTCACACTGTTTTGTGAAAAACAACATCTCTTAGCAATTAAAAGCCTTGGGAGGAAGGATAACTTGTTTTAGCCTTTCAGTAATATTTGAGTATCAATATCTCTAACAAGTACTAGGACAAGAAAAGTAGAAATGTAAGTTAATCCTGCACTGTGTTTAAGAAAATACTTCTGACTACTTTTTTTTTTCCTTTGGAGTCTTCTTTCTGTTCAGCTCCCAATCCTTTGCTGCTTCTGGCCTTAACTGGAATTAACTGTTCATTCCTTAAACTATGGATCTCTTGCTGGAAGAAGTAAATCTTAACTTTGTACTTTCTATGAGTTTCATGCAGCATACTGCATGAAATAGATGATGTCTGAAGATGAGCTCCACGTCTTCTCCCTCACTGCAATCCTTACAGCTTCCTGTATCTGCATCTACTGCTGCACATAGTTGAATTGCTGTTACCTCGCTCTTCCAGTTAGTAATGGCAATTTTTTTTTTCCACGTTGCAAACGTGCCTCAAGCAAAAGAAGAGACTTGCACTGTTGGGTTTTACCATCATCTGATTGATGCTGGAGTATATTTTAGCAGTCTGAAGCTGGCATTGCAGAGGTTAACTGGATCTCTGTAGAAGCTATGCTACAGAAGACAAATGGTGCTAATTGCTGCCTATCTCTTCCTCCTTCCCATGTGACAGTAAATTATAACTGGATGACACAACAGTATCGTCTGTCTCATGTTATAAATGGTGAGGAGAGGAGGCTATGGGCAGAGTTAAATTACCTAAGTGGGAGATAAATCGGGTCAATACTCTTCCATTTCTTTTCATACTAGTGATATCAGTGACAACCAGTCTCAAAAAGCATACCACAGAGTTGTGACTTTGCCTTCCCTCCATCCTATGTGGCAGTAAGGTATTTATCCATGTTTTTTTATTGTAAACACATTGCACGCCATCATATGAAATCTGCTATAATTTGATATAGACACCCCAAAAAGCTATAAAAATATCATTGTTGGTGCATTAAAAACATGAGCTGTGACCAGCTGTCCTCCCTTACGTGATCCAGAACTTTTCATCTCTGCCTATGATGTGATTGCCAGAGGCTCTGTAACTGTGTCTGGGAGAACCTCTGCTTTTTATAAAATTTAGATATTCAGAGAAGCTGTTTTGAGGCTAATGAATAATGAAATAAGCTTGCAACAGGGACAGTGCAAAACTCTCCAGACAGGCTGCTGAATGCTGGTAGCAATTGCTGTTTCTGATAATGCACACAGCGTGTACTTTTCCAAGCATCTTTTTCTTAGGCTGCCACCAAAAGGGATAATTTTGCTGTCTCTTATACCACATATCCCGTGCCTTGGATCTACTGATGATGAATAGTGTTGTGAATCAGTTCAGCTTGCTCATCTGATGGAAAGACTTCACTGCAAGAGAACCTTTCTAAATCAATCCTAGCTTTCCATCAGACCAGTGAGTCATTTTTATAACCAGATACCAGTCAGGAGGTGTAAGGCAAGGGGTAGTAAGCCTCTGGAAGAACGAGGAAAAGAGACCTACTTCTGCTCAGAGCTGTGTAATTAATGCATGCTAAACCAACTTTCCTGAATTGATGTGGAGTTTTTTTGTATTTTGTTCCTGCATAATTTAACTGTCATGCTCTTCTCTTACTTTCTGGGATACCTGCTTTATCCCTTTTATATACCTTTATTCCTTTTTTATACCTTTTTGTCTAGCTGAAACTTTGAACACAAATGAGCAGAGTTTATAGCATCTATATGAGGTCTCTACCTGCTACAGTGGCATGCAACTGGTTCCCAGTTTATACTGAAAACACCTCAGCTGAGGAGTTCCTTCAGGTCTTGTTTGCTTTCTTACCCCTGTGTCATGTCAGTGCATAGGAATTAAATAAATAAAAAAAAAAAGATACCTTGAAAGCAGCTGCCTGTTCCTCTTCAAAATGTTTTTGTATTTCAACTTCTTCGTGTCTGGAGCTTTCACAGGTAAATTTGACTGCTATTCTGATACTTTTAAGAATTTAATGCTGCTGTTAAAAGACTCTACAACATGTTTTAATTTTGGGTTATTTTCCCCACCAAGGCTTCTGCCAGCAGGTTTTGTTGGCTGTGAGGAATACAGAGTAAGGATGCCCTGACTGAAGATGGAGCCCAACCAAGCCACCATCCTGCTATCAAGAACCATGAGCTCAGTTCCCTGCCAAACTTTAGGCAAAGTTCTGCTATGTGCCCTGGGGGGAAATATATGTCTCATGGCCATTTCATGTACCTGTATGGTGTCCTTAAGGCAGCAGGCAGTGGTGTGGTACCAGCTCCGAAGCAGCAAGCCCTCCATGAAGGCTGGGCTTGTCTGAGGCTGCAGTTAAGACAGTGTCAGCTCTTCCAGCCTGGACTTCAGTAAGTGAGGAGTCCTCGTCAGTGAGGCCACTCGTTGACCTTTGGTTTTGACTAAGGTGGAGCCAAGTCCTGTGTCTGGCCCTGGATATCGGGTAGCCTGAGTGCTTGTGCCAAGTGCCTGCGAGGGTGCAGGGTGCCAATATTCAGCACTTTACACAAGCATTTGGCTGTTGGAAGCTGAAAAATTATATAAGAGGAGTTCATGATGAGACCTTTGTGCTTAGATGCTGTGCTGGTTCCAGGAGGTGCTTTTGAAGCTGTAGTGATTTATGTAGAGCAAAGCCCATAAAAAAACCAACACCAAAAAAAACCAAAACCACAAACACCTCCCCCGCCCCCCCCTGCCAAAAAAAAACAACAAAAAAAAAAACAAAAAACCCACCACACAAAACAAAAAATAACCAAACCCCAAACAAACAACCTGGAAATGTTAAATTGCTATTTTAACCCGAAAGCAGCTTCATTGCCTGGAGTTGGTGGACACTCTTGACTTTCTTGGCCACCTTTGTCTTGTGGATGGTGTTACTAACTCTGCTCTCAGCCCAGAGAGAGGTTTAAGCCCGTTGCCTGCATCGAAATAAACATTTTTTCCTCTAAATCCGCTGATGTAGGAATACTTTTCTGTTCTGGGATCTCCCTGAGAGACATAGCCTGCTTTTACTTCCCGTGGGATTGAAGTGATCTGCAAGTGCAGTAAGCTCTGTTGTAGTGTGTGCTGCAGACACGCTGTCTGCTCTGTCTGTGAAATAATTACAAGCCACAGTTGCCCCGTTTCTGACCACGTAGGCTTATTTTGTGCTGTTTGAGGATGTGGATGAACCAGATGAAGAACCGTTGTTCAACAAGTCCTGCACCTCAAGAACCAGGCTCACCTGATGAAGCTCATAAGCAACAGAAGAAATTATCTGCACGCTGGGTAATGAGCTCTGGGAGCTGCTGCAACAAGATACTATGACTGCAGGCAGCATCGAGAGGTGTGAGGGGAGAAAAATAATCAGTCAACAGACCTATAAATAGATAATAACTAGGCAGGGATATATCTTCTAATAACTAATGCAACATCTGAGAGGTAGGGGATGAGGAGTGCGCTGCAGAGAGCGGCCAGGGTTGTTTATTCTTGAATGGCATCTCTTTTTGCTATGTTTTTGTTAGAGACAAGTTACAATGCTGCATTTGATCTGATTAGTTTCATTATGCTGTTCCAGGGGAATCTGGATTCCTGGATGAACAAAAGTGATTATGCCAATAGTGACAGCTGAGCTTTCATCTGTGGTGCAGGTGGAATAGATCACCAGTATTATTTCTGTGTGTGTTTTATCCTGAATAGGGAAGTGCCTCTTCCCTGGTATGTTATGTTGTAACAGTAATAATCTGTTTTGTGATCCAAAGCCTATACGTTCTGATCTTTTTTCAGACAGATGAATGGCGTCTAAGCTGCATCAATAAGGAATTCTCTGTCTGTCCCTCCTACCCTCCAGTTGTCATTGTCCCCAAATCCATCGATGATGAAGCGCTTCGGAAAGTTGCCATGTTTCGCCATGGCAGTCGCTTCCCAGTCCTCAGCTATTATCATAAGAAGAATGGGATGGTAAGTTGCATTTGAATAGTGGGTGTACCCGAAGGAAGCGTGTGAATCTGTTTCTTTAATGAAAAAACTTGTGCTCTAGACTTAATACAGTTCATGAGCCGTTCGCTTGTTTTATTTTCCGAATTTACTAAACGTATGCAGTGAAACTGGTTTCGGGTGATGGAATGCATAATCTCCATCCTAGAAACAGCTATTAATCCACTTGTTTGGGAGTGTATGTGGCATGAGCTTGCTCACAGCAAGCTTTATTTGCCAAGGAGCTTCATGCTGAAAGGATAGCAGGAACCACATTGTCCTGTCTCTGGGTGGTGGGCTGTCTCCTTCGTAATAGTCACAATGACAGCAAGTGTGCCCAGAGCCAGCACTGCTTCTGCTGTGTAACTGTCGAAGGAGCGATCAGAACAATCTGTTCTCTGAGCCAGTCAGTGTAACACGTTGTGAGAGCACCAAATTCTTGGTGTTGCCCAGACTTTACCACCTTTTGACGAGCCAAAATCTAATTGAGGGACTGATACGCTATGATTAAGTAATGTACTTTAGGAAATTGCTGAGTAATTCTTTGTAGCTTTTGCTGATGTGACCGGTTCTGAGGATGTTGGGATGTCTAACCTTCAGCTTGTAAACTCCATCCAGGCTTCTGAGTCGAATGCTCTGTGTTCTCACCGCCCATTGCCAAGATTTGTAAACCCTGAATTAGAGTTCATCTAGTCTGACTTAGTAGTACCTTTGGGGTTTTTTTTGCTTTCCTTTAAAATCAGCCATCCATCACAGTTGTGCTTTCTGCTTTTTCTCAGCTTGACTGAAAACTGTTGAAGGAAGATTTGTTCAATTATCTCTCCTCATTGTGCGTGTTTCAAGTGTGAGGAATAAAACAGCATTTAGTTCGCAGTGCTTGAACTTGTGACATGTCACGTTGCTCTTCTGACTCTCAGTTCTCGAGCATAGTTGGGGTTGCTAACTGGCTGCCCTCACATTTTAGTTATCATTTGAGCTGCTGGGATGCTTTTTGAATTGAAAGGCATTTGCTATAGAGAAATCTCAGCTCATAAATCTGTGGTTCTAGGTTTATTAGTCTAGCCACTGGGTAAAACTGTACCTAGGAGGCATCTTTAACAGATGAATGACTCGACTGTCTTTAAAAACAGAGTTGGAAAGAGACTTAAAGATGACAGTCCTGAAAATGTTGGTTTATAAAGGAGCCATCAGCAGGAAGCCAGTTCAATGGCTCACAGAGATGGTACTACAGGAATACTTAAAGGGATAAAGCCTCTGAGAAGACATCTGTAACTTAGAAAGTGGCCTGCCAAATGATCACTCAATTCAAGGATTTCTAGTTTGCCTTTTAAATAAATTACATCCCTGCAAGCAATTGCACTTAAAAGAACTGAAGGATTGGGGCAAGGGAGAACAGCAACTGTAGGAAGAACTAGAGATTTTTCTGTGCACATCAGGGCATTTACTTGTCTGTGTCCAGGCGTGGTGGATCAAACTTGCAGCAGGTGGAGGTAGGAAATGCAGCGGGGTGAGAGCTGCACCTACTGCTGTAACTCCACAGAGAAGAGCTGGAGATCCAGGAGGGCCCCACTTGAATTTTACCCCTGAACTGATGGCAGAAGCTTTTTTTTAAGGTTGAGCTATCTCATTCCTGTAAGCATTCTTACAGTGACCTGAGTTTTTTATGGAAAATAGGAATATTCTCTGTGAATTTCAGCAGCTGTAGGGAGCCATTCTCCATACCTGGTGTTGAGACCCAGTGACCTAAGGCATCAGTTTGCAGTCTGCATTTCCAAGCCCCTAAGAAATCCTCCAGTGGAGGGGTGTCCTTCGCATAATGAGTTTAAACCTCCAGTTCTGGTATTGTAGCTCAAGAGATTGATGACTTTCAATCTTAAGTCTCTACGTTTCCAGTGCCTAATTCATGCTTATTTGTCCCCGCAGGTCATGATGCGAAGTAGCCAACCTCTTACAGGTACTAATGGAAGACGGTGTAAAGAAGATGAGAAGCTTATTAACGCCACACTACGGCCTGGCAAGCGTGGCTACATCATTGATACGAGGTCCCTGAATGTTGCCCAGCAGGCCAGGGCCAAAGGAGGAGGCTTTGAACAAGAAGCACACTATCCCCAGTGGAGGAGGATTCACAAATGCATTGAGAGGTGGGTGAAATCACCCAGGCTCTCCTCTGTGCTTGGCTTTGTAGGGTTGCACTGGCAGAGCCATGCTAGCTTCATAAAATATTTGCTTCTGTAAGAAATGGCTGTGCACCCTAGTCAACAGGGTCACATTCCTTTTTTTTTTTGGTGAAATCACGGTATGTGAATGATAAAGGTATTTAGCTTTGGAAAGCTCTGTTCCCTTGTTCTGAACAATCTGCTGCAGGTGTCAGAAAACAGGCATCTTTTCCCTGTGCCATCTCTTTCTCTGAGCATCTGTAGCTGCTCTCCAGCCTTCCTGTGTTCCCCTTTACAATGGTGCACAGGAATGAGAAAGTCCCTTGCCAGAAAATTCTGCAGCTGGGGATCTGTTTTGTGGCAGTCACGCTTCTCTTGTGCAGTACTGTTCTCTTGACATCTAGTATTGTTTGGTCATTTGAAAACAAATTACTGAATTAAATAGACTTTTAGCCTGACTTTGTTTAATTGCTCTTAAGCCTTAGTTTTGGGGAATCCTTCTACAAGGGCATGCAGTAATGTTACTGGAACTATTGGAAATCAGCTAATCTGGAGCACCTCCCCTGTGAGGACAGGCTGAGAGAGTTGGGGGGTTCAGCTGGAGAAGAGAAGGCTCCAGGGAGACCTGAGAGCAGCCTCCCAGGTCTGAAGGGGCTGCAGGAAAGGGGGGAGGGACTCTAAGGAGGGTAGGGATAGGACAAGGGTAATGGCTTTAAACTGAAAGAAGGGAGATTTAGATTAGATGTAAGGCAGAAATTCTTCCCTGTGAGGGGGGTGAGGCCCTGGCACAGGTTGCCCAGAGAAGCTGTGGCTGCCCCCTCCCTGGGAGGGTTCAAGGCCAGGTTGGACGGGGCTTTGGGCAACCTGGGCTGGTGGAAGGTGGCCCTGCCCGAGGCAGGGGGGTGGGACTGGGTGATCTTTAAGGTTCCTTCCAATCCAAACGATTCTGTGATGCTTTTGAGATCAGTATATTTCTGTAAGCATGTTGTCCTGTTTGCTATATTACTACTTAGGTTTTCAATAATATTTTGCTTTTCCCAAAGGTTTAATATTCTGCAGGAAAGCCTCATCAAACTTGTGGAAGCTTGTAATGACCAGTCACACAACATGGACCGCTGGCTCAGTAAACTGGAAGCTTCCAACTGGCTGACCCACATCAAGGAAATACTGACTGCAGCTTGTCTAGCTGCTCAGTGTATTGATAGGTAAACCTTTTTCAGAAAACCAGAGTTTTTCCTTCTATCTTTATAAATTGCTTGTTGAATACCTCTATTTAGTAAGTGGCTATGGTGAACTGGCTTGCTTGCACCCATGCAGGATACTGCTTCATCATCATTAAGTAGTGTTCCTCCAGTAAATCATGCTTGCATTTTTAGAAGTACAAGCCTGAGGGAGGAAATCTTAACTAACAGCAGGCATTAGATCATCCTGTTAAGGTATATTCCTATGTCTGATGCAACCAGTCTAATTTAGTTAGTTTATTGAAAGTTTAGATTAGAGCATGACCATCTGAAATACTTTTTGGTAGCTTAGTAAAGTGAGAACACAAAGGGGTTTTTTTAAAAGTCTTTTTTTTTTTTTAGCTGAAACTTTCCAACACCGTACCTTACTTCCAGAGATTAAAACAGTGGCATTTCCTTTTTTTTTCCCTAGGAATTGGTCCAGTGCTTTTTCCTCTTGAAATCTTGATCTTCATTGTCCTGTCTAAGCAATCCTGTTCATCCCTTATGCGTGCTTGTGACCTCTTTTAACCTGACATTTCTTTAATAAATGCTGCTGACTTGCCTAATTTGTCTTCAGACCTCAGACTGGAGAGCGAAAGCTAGCTGTCAGGTGCCAGGGTTTGTCAGACCAAATGCAGGGGTCTAAATGTGATTTCTTTATGGCTCTGAGAGGGGAAAGCCCTTCTCAAAACTTAGGGAAAACCTAGCTTTTTCATACCACCTAAGGAATGTGTTATGCTGATACACAAGTAGGCTGAAATGCAGTCTCACTGATAAATCAGCATTACTGCATTAAAATATGAGTTGCTGTCCTTTTTAAAAGCACTGATGGTGCCTGTTTAGTTATTGGCTGTGCCAGAGAAGGAGTGCTCTTGATCAATTGTTTTATCTCTAATTCTTTCCCTCATGTGTATAACGAGAAAGATCAGTGATGAAATTCTTCTGGCTTGTTGGGACAGTGGACAGTTTCATCATTTTTAACCTCTACTTTGCTTTTTCTGTTTACTTGGAGCTGTGGCAGGCCAGCTCAGCATTGGTGCCTGGCCCACCTCATCCAGAGCCTGGACATCGTAGCTGAGCTCGTGAGGATGGTTCAGTTATTGGCTGTGGGGAGGGAATGGCTGGGACAGATCTTGCAGCATCTTAAAGGTCTGGAGCCTGAAAGACAAAAGGTGAAAATGTGTTATCCTGGCGTGTCCCGCTTTGAGGAGTGCATAGGCTTGCAGTTGGCTGATCATGTTTGGCTGTTAAGCAGCCTCTTTATCTGCTGCTCCTGGGGGAGGAAGAGAAAAGGTGTCTGAAGATTATCTACACCATAAAGGCACTGGGTTTGTTTTAGACGTAGGAATATAGACAAAGATGTTGCAGTGCTTAAGGTGTAGGGTTTTATGCTTCTCACTTCAAAAAGCAAGTAATGTGTGCAGTGTTACTTCTAGATTGATCTTTCTTACCCATGCTTTGCTCTTTACCTCGGATCTCTGCACAGAAACAAATACAACCTGCAGTTCATTTCCTTTCTAGGTGTAAGGATGTTGGGAGCAGTGAGACATTGGATCAAGGTTTGGGAAGAGTAAGGGGAGTGAATGCCATTTAATACCATCCAGACCTTCCTTCAGGAGCATATGGATGAGATTTTGATATTGTAGCCAAATACAATAGGATGGAGGAGAGAGGAGGGAATCAGCTGTTCTGATTCCCCATTGGATTGTGGGGAGTGACAGCACATGGGCCCCAGCAAGGTGCAAAACCTTCCTGCTCCAAACTCTCCAAGCTCCCTCTGCTCCTCACATTGTTCTTGCTGAATCACTTGTGCTGGCTGGTGAGTGAGGAGTCTTTGTGCTTGGCTTTTTGACAGGTTCCCTTGCTCAGCACACTGCTGCCTTTCTGGAGGCCAAGCTCTGCCTTTTATTTCTTTCTTTCTCCTGAACTGGCTTTTGGGTTAACTTTTCTTTCAGTAAACCCCAGTTGAGGCCCAAATGCAATTAAGCCCAGGTTTCAGGAAGATTCTCAGAGTATTGCTTTGCAGAGCATCTGAGGGGATGGTACATCTTCACTGCAGTGCCGATGGGAAGATTTCAGAGTGCTTAGCAATAAATGATAACAAGCAAATTTTGAGATGGGTTTCCGTGCTGTAACTAAAAGAGGTACCAGTTCAAAATAGCGAGAACCACAAAAGAGGTCTCACTGTGCATGTTCTGTCAATGTGGCTAAGGGTCTGGATTTCCAGAATGCTTAGCCAGAAACTAAGCCTTGCATGATGCAGAGCTCTGGTTAGTGTTGGTGAGGATCCACGTGGAGAAGGTGGTATTGCTTCTGCGTTGGGTGGGGAGAGAAGAAGGGGTAAAGAGCCAGTGAAACCTCAGCGTTGTCAGGGTAGTGACACTGGTAATGTAATGGCACCTTCTGCATGCGTCCTTGGGATGGCTTCTACTCATTCATACTCTTATGCTTTTCCACCTTTTTTTTTTTTTTTTTTCCCAGGGAAGGTGCATCAGTGTTAGTTCATGGGACTGAAGGAACTGATTCGACGCTCCAGGTAACTTCTCTGGCACAGATTATCTTGGACCCGAGGTGCAGGACCATACGTGGCTTTGAATCTCTTGTTGTGAGGGAGTGGCTGCAGGTAAGAAATGCCTATGGACCAAACAGCAATCTGTTCCAGTGACAGCTGTATTGAGAAACAGCAAACAGGTTGGGCCTTGTTTCAGCCCTGCTTAGTGTAAATGGCCTTAGTCTTATTAGCAGCATCGTTAACTGAGTCATTTGTACCTCTGGTACTGCATGGGGCCTCTGCCTCCCGTGGTTGTTGTTTTGATTTTGGGGAACTGCCTGTTTTGTGTGCTCAGGGTGAACATCTCTTTAGAGAACACCATTCAGACTAAACCACAAAACCTTAGTTCTACTCATTGTACTTTTGCAGCTAATACATATCCTCAGCATGGTCCTTCGGTGCACCTACACCAGTTAGTTCGTGGTAAAATTCTCTGATCAAATACAGGGCTGCCTGAAAAAGGCAGCAAGGTTGCTCATGGTTCCTAGCAGTTTGTTACTGGATGCTTGATGAAATCACTGTTGTAGAAAAGAGTAGTAATAGCATAGTTGCATAGGCAGAACTAATGCTAAAGTTGTTTTGCTACACGTACTACTCGCGTCCCAGTACTTTGTGTGTGATGCTTTCTCTGATTTTTATGTACAGGCTGGTCACCCTTTTCAGCAGCGCTGTGCCCAATCGGCTTATTCAAACAGCAAGCAGAAATGGGAAGCCCCAGTGTTTCTCCTCTTTTTGGACTGTGTGTGGCAAATCCTTCGTCAGTTCCCTTGCTCTTTTGAATTCAACGAACAGTTCCTTATTATGCTCTTTGAACATGCTTACGCCTCACAGTTTGGGACTTTCCTGGGAAACAATGAAAACGAAAGGTTGGTGAGGATGCTTGCTTTGAACCCTTTAAATACTGGACTGTATCTGATTAAAAAAAAATAAAAAAATGTTTCTTGGTTTGAAAAAGGGTGAGGGTGCTTGTCCAGTCTCCCTTAGCACGGGTGAACTTCTCTTGTTGCAGTTATAGTCTGATGCAACGTTAGGGAGCTTGTCCCTCTTGTAAGTGAGGCAGTGTGACTAAAGAATTTTGTGGCATGGTCAAGGAGTTGCGTTAGTCTTCTCGGGTAATACCTTAGACTGTCTTTTCTGTTTCCCTGTGTGGCCTTGAATAATCTCCACCCGTCACCCATTTATATAGTCTCTTACACAGAAAGTCTTTCCACAAAAGAATAAACAGCCAGAGTTCAGCGATGTGTATCATAGCTGTGGGAAGCAAACTTGTCTGTGCAGGCCTGGAGGAGAAGGTCAAGGCAATCAGAGGCTAAAGCTGGAAGGTCTGGTTCTTACCTTAACTGTCAGGGAGGAGCATGACTCTGTAGCCTGATGGTCCTGATGCCCCTAGGAAGGGAAGGCTTTGGGTCTTGCCATTAACTGCTGAAAGTGGAAACCGTGGAAGATGTTGTGTCAGAGGGATCTGCCTCACAGCTACATCTTGGCAAAAGCTTTACTTGTTTGGTGTCATGATTAGGTTTGAGGTGGTTTTGACCATGTAGTACAACTTCACCAAAAGGACCAAAAATCCCTCCAGCCTTAACCTGTGACTTGGAAGCAGTGTGATTGGCAGTTGGTTCTGAGCAATGTGCTGACCTCAGATGGATGCCTCTGCAGCTTTGAAAGGAAACAGGACTGTGTTTTGCTGGAGTCTGCTTTGTCAGGTAGTGATGGGCCTGTGCTGAGCTTAAAGGCCACAAGCTTGTAAAGTAGCTGAGCAGACTAGCACCTAGCTTCTGAATCCCAGCCTGGGTTAGATGCTGTGCTGCACCAGTGGGGCAGCTCTGGGCATGCCCTGAGTAGGGCTGCTGGAGTAGTAAACAGGGTGGAGCCCAGGAGGATGAGAACCTCCCGTGGCAGATGGCAGCTGCCAGAGAGGTTTGGATTCTGGTTTGGAACTTGGCAGTTCTGTTCTCTGGACTCCCGACTCCAGTAAGACCACATCTCATGGTCTTCTGCTTAACTGAAGACCACGGAATGAGGAGGAAAGAAAAAATTACACATAAGGAAAACAATTCAAAACTTCCTGTAAATCTGTCTGCCCTTAAAGTATTCTTTGCTTGGAAGAGACTCTTCTGCCTTCTGCAGGGCTGCTTAACTGAGCACCTACAAAACCAAGTTAGACTTGAAACCAGTAAGATGAAATTTGAAAGAACACTGACTTACATCTGAACATGTCACCATGTGAGCACAGGAAATGTTTGAAGTCTGGTGTTAAGCTTGTGCTGCCTGAATTATTCACAGGGACAGTAAATCTCCTGCCTGGGTGGAAGTTCCATTTGCTAGTGCATGCGGAATGAAGTTTGCCAGAATCTGAGGAATAGAGGCCCCTTTGTAACTCCTGGAGGTGGGTTTGACCCAGGAAAATGTTTCCTGCCACCAGAGGGACCTAATCAGAAGTGCCCATTGCACAATTCCAGCAATAATACTGCTTTAATGTACTCTGATCCTTCCTTGATGCAGACCTACCACACCTCCCAGCTCTGTCTTAACACAAGTTCAATCCCTTTAAAACCTGGTAGTCAAACACTCTGGGGAGGTGACTGATTCTTCATCTGGACAGAAGGCAGCTAACTTCCACCCAACCTATAAATGTTATTTCCCCATCGTTTCTTCAAAGCTAATTGTAATTGGCCAGGTGGAGTAAATTGCTTTAGTTTTACACACTGTGCCATGTTGGTGAGAGGTATTGAAGGGATTAACCTGCATTGTCTGGGCTAATAGCACATGGGAAAGCTTCTGGCATTCTAGTCTGCGGGGTTCTGATGAAATAAAATGAGTCTTTACAGCATAAAAGTGAAAGCTAACTACTTCTTACGGGTTTTCTAGGTCTAAGCTGAAGCTGCTGCAAAAGACTATGTCCCTTTGGTCCTGGGTGAACAGGTCTGAAGAGCTGAGCAAATTCCAGAATCCTCTTTTTGAGGCCAACAGCCTTGTCATCTGGCCCTCCGTTGCCCCACAGAGCCTGCAGCTCTGGGAAGGTAGGTCAGGCTTGTTTTTTCTGTTACAGGCAATTTTGTGGCTACTTGTAAAGCTTCTCAAGTGTTCAATCCTGTTGTCTCTGTTCCGTGCTTGGTCTGCCTCAGCTGATGGTGATCTCATTCCATTTGAAATCTGTTCCAAAATATTTTTGGCATGTACCATCCCCAGAGGCATAATGCTTTCTCCTTCTAAGGTTTGGTGACATGCTACTGTTTGCCAGGGAGCCTTCCTAGTACCATTAAACTTCTTAATTCAGTATTTCTGCAGTGATAATGCCTAAGATGTTCTGCAGGCCTAAGGTTTTTGTTCTATATCAACCAAGACTTCCCTTTCTCCATCGCTCACGATGTTGGCCAGGAGAATCTGTGTGCAGTAGGTTCCCTGCTGCAGAAACTTTCTCCATCCCATGTATGCCATCTTGTTAACAAGAGTTAAATTACACTGAAGCAAGCAGGCTGTCACGGCAGGGTGGAGACTGAATATGGATTCATCTGATCAAATATGAGGAAAAAAAGGAGTGAAACACCCTCGTTTTTTCTTTATTAACCCTATTTGGTAGAAAAGTGACCTCAGGGAGGGGGAGATCTGTATTTCTAAATGGTATTTGGGGGGGGAAAGGGAAAAAAAAAGTACAATATGCACATTACTTGAGAGCTGTTGGAATGTGAATAACATTTCCTCCTTGTAACATGAAACCCTTCTGACTTGTGCTGTTTCTGGGCTTCCAGGTGTCTTTCTCCGGTGGAACAGGCCTTCCAAGTTCCTAGATGAAGCCCATGAAGAAATGATCAGTATTATAAAATACAACAAGGAACTTCAGGCAAAGGTTAATGCATTGAGAAGGCAGCTAGCAGAGATGGAAACAGATGATAGGATGCAGGAGAACCTGTGAGCTGGCAGGGCTTTGCCTCAGGTCTTTCCTTTTGAGTCCCTTTTACGTTAAAGACTGAACATGGAAAGTGCATGTATTGCAGAGCCCTCAGTCCTCCCACTGCCGAAACCTTCACTTCACACTATGTACCTCTCTGCTTTTGGGAGGGATTTCTGTTTTGTTTACAGAAGACATACACAACTGGGCATAGTGTCCTCTCTTGGCAGCTTTTCTGTCTCAAAATTGTGTACAGTGTCAGCAGAAGCTGGAACTCTTACCTCCACCCAACTCTATGGATGACCAGGATGGGCCAAGAGACAGGATGTTTCAAATTTATTCTGGACTTTTCCTGGTTTTTGTTGAACTCTCTAAACACTCGGCAGGATTAAAAGACAAAGTTATGTGTAGATAGGTAAAGGCATTTTGTCTGAAAGCACTTTTTCTCTCCAAGAGCAAGTAGGACAGATTAGTTCTTTAGTTTCGTAGAAAAACTAGAAAATGGTATAATCCAACTACAGGTTCTACCAGTCTGTATGATACTCTCAGTAGCCTTCACATCTAACACTTGGGGTTTTTTGTGTTAAACATTGGCTTGGGAGCAGTACGTTGAATACCAAACCAGAACAAGAAATTTCAGTGCAATACAGAACTAAAGTAGGGATTCTGCTGCTAATGTTTAAGCCATGATCTTCAGGTGGAGTTGTCCCTCATGGACAGATATCTCCTAAGGAAAACAAACTTTTTTTTTGTTCTACCTGGAAATCAAAAAGGTTAAGTAGTTGGTGGAGGTGTTCACTTGCAAAGCAGTGGCTCAGAGCTGTCCTAACTAGGGCCAAGCTGCCTGCTTGAAAACTCAGACTGCACTGGCTGTTTTTGTAAAACTTGAACAAGTTCTCAGCATTGCTAGGGTGCAAGAACAGCACTTAATCTACAGCTCAACAAAACACTTTTTGTGCCACCTGGTGTGCTTTTTCCTCTCATGCTCTTACTATACATTTGATGAAACATCGAAAGCAGAAGTTGGGAGTTCAGGTGATCTGGCACATCGGGTGGCTGCTGCAGATTGAGGCCATCACACTACAAAAATGCTCATAGTTTAGATCGTTTGTAGCTGCTAAAACTGCTTAAATACTTTAGAGATAAATGTTTTTTCCAAGTAACTTTGTATTTTGTAGCTGATCTTTGTTTCTGTGACTGCAATCTTTTATAAAATCAGAAGTTTTGCTAGAGACTTTTTTTTGGTTCTCCTTTAAAAAGGCAGATAAGAGTGGATCTGAAATACTCCCCTAGGCATTTGTTCAGCTTGGTTCCACTGATAGCTGTACATGACTGAGGAGACTTGAATTAACAACAGTGCTTGTGGCTGGGATTATCTGAAAAGGCCCTTGCTGTTGGCCTGTTTCTGCTGAAATGAACGGAGGCTGTGTCGGGTCAGTGGTGATCTCTTTGGGAACTGCTGAGCTTCTGTGACACTTTATGCTGTTTTGCAGTGAAGCTGCCTTTATTTAAAAGCCACTTTGCATAAAGATAGATATATGTGAAAACGCAGCATCTTTAGCTGTCATAGAAGTAACTGGAGAATAATCTGCAAAACTCATGTAACCACTAAAAATATTCTAAGTTCTGTAACCAAGGAAGCGATATAAAATTACATCATAGTGATTAAGTGCTACCTTAATGCCTTCTGCTTCGGTCCTTATTTCCCTAATTATGTTCTTCTTGACTAACCTAAACTTAGTCCTAAAGTCATCTGGCTTAAAAAATAAAAAGATCCCTCTTAACACCATTGTTCACTTAAGGCAAAATAATAATTCCCCCTGCTTGTAATACCAATTTTGTTTAGAGATTGACAGGGTTTTTTTTGCTAAATCGAGTCTGCCACGGGGAACTTTTCTCAGGGTGGCTGGTGATGGGTGCTGTGTAACAGGGGAGGCACAGATTGCCTGTGCTTTCTCCCACCTCCAAACACTGGCTCCTGGAGCGACCTTCTGGGTATATTGCAAATGTAAGGCCTTGAAAATTATTGCTCACCCTTTAAAATGATGTCTGTGGGATCTGCACCTGCCTGGATGTTGTATCCCTATCCAATTTGGAATTTCTACTGTTCCTGTAATCTGAAATGCATTATCACTAGCCAGATGGGAAGGATTCAGAAGGCACTATTTTCCCCATAATAGACTATACATAAAACACACTTAAAGGTTATGTAATTTCCTAACATAGTAATTATATATTGAGCTAAATAATAGAGAAGCAAAGAGGGTTTTTTTTTTCTGATCTAATTGCCTGGCTGCTCTACTCTCGCATGCAAACTGCAGGCATCTGAGGAAATTGGGTAACCAGCTGTGACAGCTAACAAAAGGCAGAAAATTCTCTCTGAGCTGGCATTTCATCCTCGACTTGTATTTCAGGACCGAATCCACCCCTGAGTGCTGTGCGCTTGCCTTGGCTTAGTGGTGGTGTGGATCACAGCCCTCGTGTGAAAATGCTGGTGGTGTTCTGAGCAGCCACAGCAGCTCCTTCCCCCATTTCCTCTGCAAGCAGCAGGAGCTGGAGGTTTAAGTTAACCTGCAAATCATCACCTCCCTGAGACGTACAGTCCTGCAAGGTGTTGCAGGGGATGGAGTTGAGATGTGTGGACCCTTGCAGGTCCTCCTGGGAGAAGACAGTTCACTTGTGTCAGGCTACTTGTGTGTTCTCTTTTAACCTTTCCGTTCCCAGGCTGCAGTCTGGTGGCTACTGCCAGTACTCACCAGAGCACACCAGTTCTTTCCTTACCTGCATTTCCACCATATTTATTTACATATTTAATATTGATAACCAGCTTGCTTGCTCTTAGAAGGGATGTCTGCTGGACCCTGCCGTGCAAGTCGCCTGTGTCTCCCTGAGCTGTAAGCACTGTGGCAGTGCCCGGCTCTGGCTCTTCAGTCTGACGCTGCCTTACACTCTTGCTGACACCTTTGCTTCTGCTCTTTTGCACATAGATATTTGTGTAAGAAGCTGGACACTGAGGAGCCCCCTTACCCAAACTCTGGGCTCAGTCACTCTGCCATTTACCCAAAAAAAATAATAAATAAATAAAGGGAAAAGGAACTAACTTGCACAGTTTTCATAAGGGAATATGTACCTTCAATATTTTGATTGTATTGATCTAACTCTTGAATGTGGCGACCGGTTTAAGTGCACTATTGTCCATGTTGCATATGATATAACTTAAATTGCACTGTACAGCATATTGGCGTCTAATGTATGCTTTGCTAAAGCCTTGGAAAGTGCTATCGTGTACAGGTTCCTGTATGAGGGGAAAATGTCTACACTAGCACTCCCTTTTTTTGTAACTGTGTGACATTGAAGAGCACTGTGTGATGTGTGCTATGTATCTGTTAACTAGTACAAATTTCAATGAGTGCACTTCTGTCCAGACATCTGGAATTGCTAATTGGATTTGGCTGCTGCATCACTCTTATTTTATTTTTTATTTTTTAATGAAATAAGTAACAGGGCTGGGAGTTGTGTGCTGTTGTTAGATGTATGCCGTATGTGTACAGAATCCCAGCTGCTGTGGTGTTGAATATATTGCAAAAAACCAAAAGTAAGGAAAACTATTGTGACTTCAATTGCTTAGCCTTTCGGAGGGAGAAAAGCAGATAAAAGTGGCTGTAAACTTTGCTGTAGATATGTTCTCCACACAGTAGAAATGTCTGTTCAAATTAAAACCTTGAAGACTCTAAAAAGTTCTTTAATTACAGCGTTGAATCTTCTTTATTAGTCCTGCCTTCACTTTCCATTGGAGGGATGTGTGTGTGAGACTTGGATGTAAGCTCTTGCCTGAAACTTTTTTGCTGCTTTTTCAGCTCGTGTGTGTGTTTTATTTTTTTTACAGCTGAACACACGCTGTGATGGTGGAAGAGGGGTTTGTGCTGCAGGGCTGTGTGGAAAGGAGCAGGTTGAGACCCTGAGTCTGTTCGTGGCTTGCAGAGCTCTGCTCCCATGGTTTGGTCCTTTGACACCAGCTCTGCACGTGATGGATAAATAGTTCAATTGGCTGCAATTTTATGCTTGTATTGTACTCTAAAGGAAGGCAGGCAGACAGATTTCTTGAAAGGGAGAATGGTTTGGACTGAAGGAAAACCTTGCAAGTCCATCAGTAGACCTGGGGTCACAGTTACCTATTGTTTTTTGAGGGTGGTGGGGTACTTTGGTGTAGTTGCCAGGAAAAAAAAAAAGACAAACAGCTCTTGGGAAACAGAGGCTGTGACCCATGGAAACTCCTGGATCTCTCCTGGCTGATGGGTCTGTAGACTGTTTCCCTGCAGCATCATTCGGGGGGTGGGTG